>NC_056450.1:11948916-12278916 GCF_018296145.1 Oncorhynchus tshawytscha | reverse complement strand
TTGGATTCAAGAATCACAAAGGATTATTTGTGTTGCAGGACTCTGAATCCACAATGGTGTGATTTGGAATATAAATGAAAATCATCCACCATTAGATGGATTTTTATGTATTGTGGACGACAGTTCGGGAAACACTGTTTGGCGTCATAGAGTCAGACGTTGAGGATTTGGTCTGTGTATGGTGTGTACACAGACCAAATCCTCAACATCTGACTCACAGACTCCATCTATTGGACACTTACCTTTACATCCTTCAACTTCTACTGTGTGAGTATTCAAATGTAATAGAGACATAAGCAGTACTATATTTATATCTAGGTGTGTATTCTTTCCCCAAGAAGCTCTCTCCTCTAGTGCAGCCAAATGTGCATGGCTTCCAGCCGAGATACTCCAATGATAGATTCTAGCGTTTGCATCATTAGATTCGGGCAATGGACAACTGAGCTAAAAATGACAATTGACTAAGGCTACAGACATAGTGAGTCAGTCAACTCTACAGTCTCTCATTAAATTGAGTGAATGCAACGGTAACCTTCAAATAAATACAAAACTGTATAGAAAGACAACCAGAACAGAGCATTACACAATTACATTTGGACATCACAACATTCAGCTATAGTGCATTAATACCCATTCACTGAACACCCATTCACCTCAAACTAAATCACTCAAGATGAAAACAACATATTATAAACATTAGATGTTCTGGCTAACAGTAAAGGTTGTCAAATCAAATCAAATGTATTTATAAAGCCCTTTTTAGATCAGCAGAAAGTGGTTATACAGAACCCCAGCCTAAAACCCCAAACAACAAGAAATTCAGAAGCACGGTGGCTAGGAAAAACTTCCTAGAAAGGCAGGAACATAGGAAGAAACCTAGAGAGGAACCAGCCTCTGCGGGGTAGGCCAGGCCTCTTCTGGCTGCGCCAGATGGAGATTATTTAGAGTACATGGCCATTAAGGCCAAATCGTTGTTCAAAATGTTCATAGATGACCAGCAGGGTCAAATAATAACCACAGTGGTTATAGAGGGTGCAGTACCGATTCATTTTTTGCAGAGCGCTTCAAGGAAAAACATTGTTTTTTACTGATTACAATGTTTTTGATTGTCACAAAGATGTTGCAATCTTGTAAGAGCAAAAATTGAGTGTAAAAACAAGAAAAGAAAGAACATTTTAAAGGAACAAACATACATTTCCAATCTTGGTCCTTTTGTTCACATATCCAGATAAACATTGGTCGAGGATATTTTTATTAATGGCACATGAAGAGACAAATGTTTCCTGAGAGTGCCGTCATGCCTGGATTGGTCTCTGGCAGGGCAGGACTTGAAAGTAGAGAAGTTTGCGTAGAAAGTTAAAGGAACCAGGCATCTGTTTGTAGAGGCCTTTGGCTGAGTTTTGTGAAACTTCATGGTTTACCTGACCACAAACAAAAACATTAATAGCTTCATAAGAGAATATCCTTACTGCCGTTCAAAATAAAAATACAGCTTTATAACACCATTTTTAAAAAAACTATAAATAAACTGTATTGTCATTTTTTCTTTACAATATTAAAAACAACAAACTCACCATCATTAACATGGTGACCAGGTCATTATCGGCAGCATTGTCTTCTAAGACGTTATCCAGTGTTTCTACATACCAGGAGCCAGCTTGTGTATCTCTCCAGGAGACGTAACCTGTTCAAGTCACACAGACAAACAGCCATCAGGGCGACAGGCATACGAATGACACTTTCTTGCGATTGATCACCACAAATAAGTAATGTATTTGAGAGCAGCCCCCCACTTTCTTGCAATTGATCACCACAAATAAGTAATGTATTTGAGAGCAACCCCCCCCACTCTTGCGATTGATCACCACAAATAAGTAATGTATTTGAGAGCAACCCCCCCCACCACAAATAAGTAATGTATTTGAGAGCACACACACACACACACACACACACACACACACACACACACACCTGGGAAGGTGGAGTAGGACACCAGTATGTCACTAGGTGTGGGCAGTGTGGCCCTAGCGTCTGGCTCATCAGACGGAGTGCTCAGAGAGTCACTGCTGGAGGACATGGGCATGGCGTCCGTCTGGTCATCTGTTCCTCCAATACAAGGCCTATCCTCGTCAGGAGTCACCTCAAAGCCTGTGTCTCTCTCACCTGCCAGACCACAACGCATATGTATTATCTTCATTAGAGATATAGATCATGAACGTAATAGACATAGTAACATCCCATCTACAGTACCAGTCCAAAGTTGACACAGCCACTCCTTCCAGAGTTTTTCTTTATTTTTACTATTTTCTACATTGTACAATAATAGTGAAGACATCAAAACTATGAAATACCACATATGGAATCATGTAGTAACCAACAAAAAAAAGTGTTAAACAAATCAAAATATATTTAACATTTGAGATTCTTCAAATAGCCACCCTTTCCCTTGAGGACATCTTTACACTCTTGGCAATCTCTCAACCAGCTTCATGAGGTAGTCACCTGGAATACATTTCAAATAACAGGTGTGTGTTTTTAAAGTTAATTTGTGGAATTTCTTTCCTTTTTGATGGCTTTGAGCCAATCAGTTTGAGCCAACGGAAAATAGCCCTATTTGGTAAAAGACCAAGTCCATATTATGGCAAGATCAGCTCAAATAAGCAAAGAGAAACGGCATGAAGGTCAGTCAATCCAGGAAAATGTCAAGAACTTTCAACGTTTCTTCAAGTGCAGTCCCAAAACCATCAAGCCCTATGACAAAACTGGCTCTCATGAGGACAGGAAAGGAAGACCCAGAGTTACCTCTGCTGCAGAGGATACGTTTATAAGGTCTTTGTGAGATGCAGAGCAGGTGAACGGATGATCTCTGCATGTGTGGTTTGCACCTTTAAGCATGGAGGAGGTGGTGTGGGGGTGATTTGTTGGTGACACTGTCAGTGTAAGGGCTATTTGACCAAGAAGGAGAGTGATTGAGTTCTGCGTCAGATGACCTGGCCTCCACAATCACCCGACCTCAACCCAACTGAGATGGTTTGGGATGAGTTGGACCGCAGATTGAAGGAAAAGCATCCAACAAGTGCTCAGCATATGTGGGAACTCCTTCAAGACTGTTGGAAAAGCATTTCAGGTGAAGCTGGTTGAGAGAATGTCAAAAGTGGTTGAGAGAATGTCAAAATGTCAAGTGTGCAAAGCTCTCATCAAGGCAAAGGGTGGCAACTTTGAAGAATCTCAAATATAAAATATATTTAGATTTATTTAACACTTTTTGGTTACTACATGATTCCATATGTGTTATTTCATAGTTTTGATGTCTTTACGATGTAGAAAATAGTACAAATAAAGAAAAACCCTTGAATGAGCAGGCATGTCCAAACTGGTACTATACATATTAGTATCCTAGCCTGGACTCCAGCAGTTCTAGGTTTCTCGAACGAGAATCCGGGGTGGTGACTGACAGAGAGAGACTGGTTTCCCCAAAATATTTCCTCCACTGTTGGAGATGTAACCCAGTGTACAGACTAGTATTACAACACATTTATAACACTATTGTTACAGTGCTGCATAAGCAGTACTAAGGGATCACTAAGCATAAGAAACTCCTACAGCGAAGTTGTCTTACCTCCCCCACAGGCCTGGATGAAGAAGAGCTTGGGCTTGCCCTGTAGGGATGGGCAGTTCTGACCATTGAGGTAGTTTGTGATGAGCTGAACTGGGACATTGGGCCCGTCCACTCCATGCACTGCACCAGGGAAGCGATTGTGACTTACCTAAAAAAAATATGCAATGAAATAAGATTATTCATCTCCAGAAAAACAAACTTTTCTACTTTCTATGCATTTGTAAAAGGATAGAAGGAGTCTCTTACCTCCGTCCCATGTGATAGCATGATCACCACACAACAATCACATTGTGAATGATCCTTCTTGGACAAAGCTGATAGCTCCTGCCTTATTTGCTGAAATATAGTTATTACTGTAAGCATTAGATCATTAGGCCAGTATCTAAGTTAAACATGAATAGATATAAAGGAGGGTAGCTGAGGAAATACTCACCTTCTGTTTCAGGTTTCTCTTGACAAGGACAATAAAGTTAAGGGATTGAAATCTTCTCTCCAGTTTGTCGCAGTCTATGTTGGACCCTGTGCGGTTATTCAGCTCTGACTGAGGCTCAAAATCGACATTGTTTATGATCAGGCAGTGTCCACAGGGGCTGGCATCCATCTTATAACTCTGAGAGAACATGAAAGAAAAGCAAGCATTGATTCCACAGTAAATCCAAACTATAAAATTAGGGAACTGGTTAGACTCAAATTTAGACTTGTTGTAATCTTGACGAGGCAAGATACAGTATGTGGATTTATATAGCATAATATGTGAAGTTAAATTCAACAGAACTGAGATACAACAACTCCGCTGGAGAGTACTGCCGAAAACCACAATGGGGAACGGATGCTACATTTAGCCTATAGTACATAGAGCCAAAAGGCAAGATAACTTACCTGAATACTGTCACGTCTAACTCTTCCTGTTGCCCTGGGTTTTCCAAACTCCCTTTCAGGGGCTGTAATAAACATCACCACTTTTATACTTGAATATTCAGAGACATGTCAAAGTACGTACAGAAAATTGTTGTGATCACTTACATAAACTGGGAGTGGTAGGCGTAGGCAAAGGCCTAACTGGTTGACTTGGATAGACAGGTGTTATAGGCAAAGGTCTAACTGGTTGACATGGATAGACAGGGGTTACCACAGTGTCCACATGAGAGTCTGTCAAAATAGAGCAAAATCCAAAGCAAATATGAACATTTCAGTAGTATGGACCGACATTGCAATGAATCACAGATGATATTTAACCACATAGGCATACTTACAAACTGGCAAAGGCCTAACGACTGGCCGGACATGGACAGGCAGAGGTAGAGGCTGGCTCTGTGGTTCCCCCGCCAACAGGAGATCCGGCAGGCTATGCTGCCCTTTCTCACGAAGGCACTCTATTAAAGCTGGGAAGGCCCGACTCCCACGAGTTTCCAGGTCTCGAACCAGCTGTCTGGCTTGGTCTCGTCTGGTTCCTGATCTCTGAAATTGAGGAACAAGGCATGGGCTTGTGAGAACTGAAAGTAGCATATGATACTTGGTTAGAATTCCAGACTTCGCTGTGTGCAAAAGCATGGAAATGAGGATAGCCTAATCATAATGATGTCTATTCCTGGGATTCCTGCAAGACAGACAATAATAGTCAAGAAGAATAGCGTCACACCTTACCTTTATCTCGTCGATCATGTCTTGAGTAAAGATTCCTTTTGACAGAAGTCCATCATACATATCTGATGGGTTCAGCTCGCTCACGAGATTGACCCTATTGCGTTGGAGAATCCTTTTGTGTCGCTCCTCCATTCTGTAGGCTTATATAAGGCATGAAACAGGAACTCTGCAATGATTATGTGGCAGAGAAGAGAAATGACCAAACCAGTGCCATTTCCATAAGTGTTCCTAAGAATGTATGTATTTACATGGTAGTACAAAGACAATCCCAGTACTACAAAATATTAATGAGCAATACAAACAGCAAACAGGCTGTTTGCCTGTTTGAAGGAAATTCGACTTCCGCGTTATCCCAACCCTTCCGAAAGACACACAAACATAAGTTGGAGAGGTTAGAGCAGAGGGTAGCCATACTGTGGGGCCCGTGGATCAGTTGTGGGGGTTAACGGCCTTGCTTAAGGGCACAATGGCAGGAGATGGGATCTAGGATTTCTATAATGCGGGTGCAAACTCACTTCTCACTTATTTATTCCCCGGCAGACCCAGGATTCGAACTGGCTGCTTCGCGAAAAATGGTGAAAATGTACCTGGCTAAGACATTCACATTCGCTAACTATCTTTATCGCCTATTGACGAGAGTATCTTCTTGCCAAAGTTGTTTTGTTAAGAGCCCCAACACTCGTTCTGAATGTTAAAATGCATCGCTTGCAGGATGGTTTTGGAAACATCTTTTTTTTTTAAAAGAATATATATATTTTTTAAGCTTTCTAGGGTTAGGGTTCCTACATGGCCATATTTCCATGTTACAGCGCTTGTTCATGGAAAACAGACGGAAGACAGAGGCATACCTGTGCCAATAGCTATCGAGTCTCCAAACACCTATGTGTAAATGGAAGACGTTCACCACAATGTTGTCACTGAAAAAAAACTGTGTTTAAACCAGTTTATACAGTGTGAGTGTGAGTGTGCTAGTAAGTTTATATTTTGAATTTGTGAAATGATATATTTTAATGTGATTTGAAAGTAAAGCGTTTTATGTTTCTAGAACAGTACCCGCAATTGAGAATCGATTCATGTTTAGATTGAGTATTTGGCTGTTTTGGTTGTCAGTGCCAATTCGCCTCTAAACTGAACATGTAAGGTCCTTGGACTAAGGAATAACGTTAGGTCCTTTAGTCCATTATTGGACTAGTTAGTACCTGCCTTTCCATAACCATTTAATATGGTATCATAATCATGTTATGATTATATACACATTAATGGGTCCAACACATACTTTAAGCACATTTTTAGCAGTTGTTACTCAATTAAACTCATTAGAAAAGTCCATTTAAACGTTCTGTACCATTCGCAAACAGGCTAACGTTAGCTAGCTACATAATGAAACATTGACCAGGGCTAAAGTAATGTTACACGGAAGTCTTGAGCTGAGTTTTACAATACAGTACATGTATACATATTTATCTGTATACATCTAGTATACAGTTGTAAATTAGAATACAAATAACACACTGAATATAATGACAAACAGTGGTGATAAATATATATTTACCAGCTCCGTGTGATCTCCTCACAGACTTAAATGTCCCTTTCTATTTCACCACCGACTTCCTTGTTTACATCGCACATCTTCGTGATTGATGGATTGCAATAGACTCCAATTCCCACAATGCTTCTCGGTGTAGCTGGTCCCTCCTTCACACTGGATGCAGTCCCAGCAGGTTATCATTTACGGAGGAGAGATAACGTTAGAGAGCTCGGATGATGCTTCAAATTACGCCTTTTCCATGCTTTTCATTCGTAGAAAAGCAGTGACAGAGACATTTTAGATGAATGTGACAGAAGAACAGTTGATCCAACCAGATTCTTGAGGTGCGTGTATGTTTTTCAACAAGCTAGCCTGGATAGCTAGCGAGCTCTCTGTTATAAATTGATGGCATAGCAATGTGGTGATTCAAGTCAATGGCAATGTAATGCATGTGTTCTGTTTTAAATCTTCACATGTGGCAATTATAATGCCATTGCCTGCTAAAATGCTGTGTTTAGGTGGTTATTTTAGTCTGTGTATATTTCAAAGGTTTCCCATTGGCATTCAAATCTTCCATTTACCGATACAGACTCATTTGCCCAACCGTAGCTAGACATCCCATCAGGCAGATATGTACTATCTGACTGTCTTTGTTGGTGCTTTCCAGACAAAAACACATGGCAAGAAGAACAAGGATGTTTTTGACATTTCCTGGTATAGTGGTTGTCTGTCTGCATCTTCTGGGTGGCTCAATGGAGACAGCCAATGAAGTAGACCCATACAAGATTCTTGGAGTGACCAAAAGTGCAAGTCAAGCTGAAATCAAGAAAGTGTACAAGCGCCTAGTTAGGGAATGGTAAGAACATCTTTAACTGACCCTTTCTCTTCTGGGTGTCAGGACTCAGTGGATATATTTAGCATTAAGGCAAATGACCCTGTTGACAAAAATACATGGCCAGTGATGCATGGTTCCTTTATTTCTGTAAGGCATCCGGACAAAAACAAAAATGAAGGCGCTGAAGATATGTTCATCAAGATTACCAAATCTTATGAGGTAAGAGAGTATCCAATATTTGCCAACATTAAAACCTCAGCAGTTTACTGTAAATGCTTTATTCCGAAGGGAAGGCTCCACCCTCTGGTAACCATATGCGTCTGCTTTCTACCCAAACTCTAAGATATTATCCAATGAGGAGAAGAGAACCAACTATGACAGGTATGGCCAGACTGATGACACCCAGCCGTATGGTCATGGTCACTATGGTCACCGCCACGACCACTTCTACTTCGACGAGTCCTTCTTCCACTTCCCATTCAACAATAAGGGCAACCGGGAGTTTGCCGACAGCAAGTACGCTCTGCACTTCAACCAGTATGTGAATGACGTGGTGCCTGACAGCTATAAGAGACCGTACCTGATCAAAATCACATCCGACTGGTGTTTCAGCTGTATCCACATTGAACCGGTCTGGAAAGAGGTTGTGTTGGAGCTGGAAGCCTTGGGTAGGAAAGTTATGAAATGCATTACACAAATGAAAATGACTCAGCGACTTCACCTTCCACATGACAGTGTTTTACATTACATGCTAGTCATTTAGCAGACATTCTTATCCCGAGCGACATACAATCAGTGCATTCAACTAAAGTAGGTAAAATAACAATACGGAGTCTTGGTTTGGCTGATTGTGTTCAACTGGTGTGTTATGTCTTAGGTGTGGGGATTGGTGTGGTGGACGTTGGTTATGAGAGACGTCTGGCCAATCACCTCGGTGCTCACCGCACCCCATCCATACTGGGGGTCATCAACGGGAAAGTGACCTTCTTCCACTACGCTGTGGTGAAGGAGCACCTGAGGCAGTTTGTGGAGGACCTGCTCCCTCAGAGACTGGTTGACAAGGTAAAATTACATGTTTTTGGCAGATTTGTTTTTTGACTCACCATTGTTGGCATCTCAGCAATTATGTTTACAAAAAATAAACTGTTTCAGGTTACAGACAGGAACGACTTTCAATTCCTGAACAGCTGGCATGAGCAGAACAAGCCGCACGTGCTTCTGTTTGACCAAGTGCCTGTAGTTCCACTCTTGTACAAGGTAAGCCATTGTCTAGATCAGTCCTCAGGGTCCTGATTGGTGTCACACTTCTCCCCCATCCTTAGCAAACACAGCTGATTTAAACTAATTGCATGTTTAACTGAAGATCATGATTATTGGAGTCAGGTGTGTTAGCTGGGGCCCAGGGGGCAAAAGTGTGACAACAATCAGGCCCCCGAGGGCGGGAGTTGCCCTGGTCTAGATGAGTCAGTCTGGCATCAGTTTTAACCACCACTGAGAGTGCTGTTCTGACTAACTATTATTTACTTCCTTCCGGAGCATAGACCATTGACGACAGCTTTCTAATACTTGCTTACAGTTGAGTTTTTTTCTCTTATATTTTTTAGCTGACTGCTTTCGCCTATAAGGATTATGTTCAGTTTGGATACGTGGACCAGGGCCTGTCAGAGACCGCGAACCTACTGAAGCAGTTCAACATCAACACCTACGCCCCCACCATGCTGGTCTTTAAGGAGAGTACAGACAAGCCTGCAGACATTATACAGGTGGATACTAGATGCTTTACTAGACTCGACTACTGTGGATCCTCTTACTTTCCCACCAGACAGTTTGATTGAATAATTAAATAGCATTTGAATACCTGAGTAGTATCTGAGGTATTACTGACATATTATCTGTATTACTGACATATCGTTGATTATATTTAGAGATGCGGTGTTTGTTGTTAATTAAGCTGATTCGAGACATGGCATTTCATGTAATTGATGCCTATGTGTCGTTGTTCTCTAGGCTAAAGGGATGAAGAAACAAATCATTGATGAATTTATAACGAACAACAAGTTTCTCCTCGTCCCTCGACTGGTGAACCAGAAACTGTTTGATGAACTTTGCCCTGTGAAGCAGTTCCACCGACGCAGGAAGTAAGCTGATGCTTTTCATTTCCTTTTTGGCTCAAGTCTATGTCTATTTCTAAACATATCGTTTATGAACAGCCAGTTTACACGATTTCACTTTTGCATCATATTCCCAAACATCTGTCTTTTAGGTACTGTGTACTACTGATCACTGGTGATGAGGAGTCCTATACCATAGGAAACCAGGCCTTCCTCACATTTGCCTCTACCAACACTCTGGAGGTGGTGAGGTTTGCCTACGTCTACCAAAGACTGCAACAATCACTGTGTGATATTCTGCTGAAGACTAAGGACAGCACACCTCCACCACCACAGGTAAGTGTATGCTAACATCGCTGTAGTGGAGATTAACTTTGTTAATGTGATCTCCTTGGATGCATCTTAAGAGCCATATGGACTGCAATTCAGTTTTTGAGATCTTGTGGTCGAAGTGTCTGTATAATGAGCTACAGCCACTCATCCTCTCTCTCTCTGTTATAATGTATCACAAGGTGAAATCACCTTTCCCTAATGCTATAAGCTCATGTGGATGTGTGTGTCTGCCTGGGTGTGCTTGCTCGGCAGGTGTTCATCTTGGAGCGTCGTAACCCAGCAGGGAAGGTCCTGTACAAGGAGGTGGCGGGCGGTTGGAATGGTACTGATGAGGATAAACAACGTCTGTTGGATGAGCTGGAGAGGCTGCAGAAAGACCCCTCCATCCTCAACTACGACGCCATGCTGCCGGAGCTCAACAATGAGTTTGCCTCTGTAAATTGTGTTCCACAGTATTATCCTCATTAGAAAGGCTGGCCTACTTAAGTCTCGGCAGAGCAAGGGTAATGATGTAGTAATTAGTACTGTGTCCAGAGATAAGGTATTTGATCAAATGTTCTTTTATGGCATTCCAAATCTGCAATGGTTTTTAATATAATGGATAATACAGTACAATTATAGGCAGTAAATGTATATATATTTTCCAGATGTTTCTTATCCGATGGATCTACACAGCGTATGATTACATTTCTGAAATCCTTGATGATATTCTTCATAATAATTGGTAAGTTATCTTTTATTCAAAATTGTAGGTTTGTATTTGGGAGCGGACGACATCAGGAGGAAAGGACATAATCAATGTCTGTCATGTGTTTCTGCAGGCGTGAGATGATGCCCCTCCTGTCGTTGATATTCTCTGCCTTGTTCATCCTGTTTGGCACGGTGGTGGTTCAGGCCTTCAGGTAAAATGGAGGAACAGTGTGATTCTGCTACTCAAACACATCACCTTGAGGGAAACTGTTTCGGCTTACCGTTCTGCTTTGTGGGGTTTCAGTGACTCCAGTGAAGATGGCAAATCCAAACCGAAGGCAAAAGAAGGAACTAAGGCAGAAAATGGGTCACCGGGTAGCAGCAGCACCTCAAGGCAAGACAGCATTTTTTATTTTAAGCTATATTGAAAATATTAAAGCTGTGACTAAAATATGATGTTTTGGTTTAACTATCTGACATATTTTTGGGGTTATATTTTGCCTTTCACTTTCAGTAAATGAAAATGAGTGGTTCAGTGGTTCTGCTTTTTATTTTATTTTATAGTCGCCCACCTAAGAAGAACTTTGTGGAGGTGACGGAGCTGACAGACATCACATACACCAGTAACCTGGTGAAGCTGAGACCAGGCCATATGAACGTGGTACTGGTGCTCACTGATGCCACCAAGAATGTCTTACTCAGCAAGTTCGCCAAAGAAGTCTACTCTTTCACCGGGTGAGGGCAGGATATGATCCCACATGGTCTGGTGCTTGAGGTGAAATAGACATCCATTGAATGATGTATGTTTTGTGCTTATAACATGAATATTTATAGGCGAGTGGTATGGTGAACACAACTGCTGTTTTTATATTCACATTCTAAATGCTTATACATGTTTAAAGGGTTACCAACATATCATGTCTTCTCCTCTTGCCACGACAGGAGCCTGACTCTGCACTTTTCCTTCCTGAACATGGACAAGCACAGTGCGTGGATGGAAACACTGTTGGAGTTTGCCCAGGACGCCATGCAGATAGACACCGAAGAGGATGACTGTGCCCGCCACAAGATAGACTACACAGGCTATGTGCTGGCACTCAACGGCCATAAGAAGTACCTCTGCCTCTTCAAGCCTGTCTACACTGGGGAGGAAGGCGGGTCCTCCGAGGAGGAAGGGCCTGGGGGCGCCACTGGGGGAGGGAAGAGGTCTAGGTCCGGGTCCAGGGACGACCACCCACCACGCAGGTCTACGCCCAGGTCCCGCTCCACCGCCACACTGCAGATCCACCACAAACTGGACCGCCTGGGGCTGTGGATGGAGAGGCTTATGGAGGGAACTCTGCCCCGGTACTACATTCCTGGCTGGCCGGGCCTGGACAAGATCACAGGCCCCAAATAGAAATCGTGTCAATTACTTATACTGTACGTTGTGAAAAAATATCCCCAAAAAGATATGCTTGGAAGTTTGAGATGCATTGCATGCACACATCCCAAGTCAGGATACAGGCCTAAATGGACGCGTTCCAAAGCTATCTGTGTTTAAAAGCCACAACGACGCCGAGTTATCCTCATGGCTGTGTTCAGAGGCTACTGTATGTTTTGAGTGATTGCACTAGGACATCGTTTGAAGAAATTACATTCAATAGTGAGGTTGGCTTGGGTCATTGCGACAACTGTACCACATTTATCTGCCGTCATGTTCTGCTGCCTTTTTTGCACTTGAAATATTTATTTGTTACGGAAGTACTTAGAAAAGTAGGTTCAGTAAAAGAGGGAGGGTACAGAATATGGTGGATCTCAAAGCAACAACCGTTGAACAGTTCCTAGATTGCGTTCCCTTTCGGATCCCTTCCTCTGCATGCTGTCATTAGTTAGCTACTTAGTTCTAATATCGACTGCTGTTACAACCTCTAGATGAGCTAACTGAATCACTGTGGTCATAAGTAGACTCCTGCCTTTTTAGAACCGTCATCCATCATTATTCAAATATCTAATCTATCAGATTGTGCTTTGATATTAGCTTCACTGTCCCAATGGTGATTGGTCAGTACTGTGAATAGTGATGCATGTCTCTACTAGATCTATTTTCTTCACCATTTTGACCTCACTCCAAAAAAATATATTTTATTCTTGTGCAATATATACTGTAACTACAATGCCTTCCATTTATCCTTGGCTGCTAATATTTCATGTTCATTCTTATTCATGTAGAAATAGGCTATTTAAAAATAAGTCTAACGTTATACTTTAGCTTTTTGTTACATGACCACGTTTTTTTGCATTAGTCTATTTCCCTTTATTTTTTACATGAAAGACAAGAGAAACCTGCACACTGCTCTTGCTAGTGTCACTGTTCCTTATTAGGCTTTTACATATCGTCCTCTTGGCCTTCGTCAGAGCTTTTTTAGTTTTACAACAGAACTTGGCCAGTGGCTTCATATAGCAATGATATAGTGTACAGTGGCTTGCGATAATATTCACCCCCCTTGGCATTTTTCCTATTTTCTTGCCTTACAACCTGGAATTAAAATAGGTTTTTTGGGGGGTGCTTTGTGTCATTTGATTTACATGCCTACCACTTTGAAGATGCAAAATATTTTTTATTGTGAAACAAACAAGACCCCAAAGTCAATACTTTGTAGAGGCACCTTTTGCTGCAAGTCTTTTGGGGTATGTCTCTATAAGCTTGGCACATCTAGCCACTGGGATTTTTGCCCATTCTTCAAGGCAAAACTGCTCCAGCTCCTTCATGTTGGATTGGTTCCGCTGGTGTATAGCAATCTTTTAAGTCATACAACAAATCTCAATTGGATGAGGTCTGAGCTTTGACTAGGCCATTCCAAGACATTTAAATTTTTCCCGTTAAACCACTCGAGTGTTGCTTTAGCAGTGTGCTTTTGGTCATTGACCTGCTGGAACGTGAATCTCCGTCCCAGTCTCAAATCTCTGGAAGACTGAAACAGGTTTCCCTCAAGAATTTCCCTGTATTTAGCATCATCCATCATTCCTTCAATTCTGACCAGTTTCTCAGTCCCTGCCGATGAAAAACATCCCCACAGCATGATGCTGCCATCACCATGCTTCACTGTGGGGATAGTGTTCTCGGGGTGTTGGGTTTGCGCCAGACATAGTCCTTGATGGCCAAAAAGCTCAATTTTAGTCTCATCTGACCAGAGTACCTTCTTCCATATGTAGGGGAGTCTCCCGCATGCCTTTTGGAGAACACTAAATGCGTTTGCTTATTTTTTTTCTTTAAGCAATGGCTTTTTTCTGGCCAGTTTTCCGTAAACTTCCGCTTGAAGTGGTCCTATGGACAGATACTCCAATCTCCGTTGTGGAGCTTTGCAGCTCCTTCAGGGTTATCTTTGGTCTCTTTGTTGCCTCTCTGATTAATGCCCTCCTTGCCTGGTCCGTGAGTTTGGTGGGCAGCCATCTCTTGGCAGGTTTGTTGTGGTGCCATATTCTTTCCATTTTTTAATAATGGATTTAATGGTGCTCCGTGGGATGTTCAAAGTTTCTGATTTTTTTTATAACCCAACCCTGATCTGTACTTCTCCACAACTTTGTCCCTGACTTGTTTGGAGAGCTCATTGGTCTTCATGGTGCCGCTTGGTGGTGTTACAGACTCTGGGGCCTTTCAGAACAGGTGTGTGTATATATACTGAGATCATG
This sequence comes from Oncorhynchus tshawytscha, assembly GCF_018296145.1. Lineage (NCBI taxonomy): Eukaryota > Metazoa > Chordata > Actinopteri > Salmoniformes > Salmonidae > Oncorhynchus > Oncorhynchus tshawytscha. Next base: position 12,264,484 of record NC_056450.1, on the reverse strand, counting down.
TGACAGATCATGTGCCACTTAGATTGCACACAGGTGGACTTTATTTAACTAATTATGTGACTTCTGAAGGTAATTGTTTGCACCAGATCTTATTTAGGGGCTTCATCGCAAAGGCGGTGAATACCAATGCACACACCACTTTTCCGTTTTTTTTTATTTCTTTTTTAGAAATTTTGAAACGAGTCTCTTTTTTTTTTTTTTCACTTCACCAATTTGGACTATTTTGTGTATGTCCATTACATGAAATCGAATTATAAATACATTTAAATTACAGGTTGTAATGCAACAAAATAGGAAAAACGCCAAGGGGGATGAATACTTTTGCAAGGCACTGTGTGTTGGAGAATGGACAACATTTCATGCGACATTATCTGATCTATTTTGAAATAAAAAACTAAACTTTATTGTGCTTAACTCAAATTAATTTACAAACAAACTAATATTGTTGTCATGACAATAGTTTAGTTGGATTTGGAAATGCTGTACATGTTCTACCACGTCATCTGTACATATATTAACATACTGTATTACATCAAATATGTGTTGTTTTTACATGGATTTATTATAATCATGTGGTCATATCATTCACCAATACTGTTGTTTGTTCCATATATAAACATGTTTTTGTTACAAAATTAAAGTACAATGTTGACTAAATAAATGAATCTGATGTTTCACATGTCTCAAAGGTTCTGCTACAGTGCATATCCTCTTGCTGTGTGAAATAAATGCTTTACGTTCATATGTTGCCAAGACAAATTATATTAAGTTGTATTTCTCAGCTGTATCAGTATCCTTGTTTGGCATGATATGGTCACACCAAGTGATTATTTTACCTTTGATTGTACTGTTGTTTGTACCTCAGGCGGCTGAAGAAATTCAGCTTGGCCCCCCCAAGCCACGGACTAACTCTGCTACCGTCCAACAGATGGAGGCAGCACAGGTGCGTCAGAGCTGGAAGTAGAAGCCTAAGTGTTGTTGCCCATTAGTTTACTCCAATTAGGGGAGATGTGGTAGGGTAAGGGGAAAATAATAAAGGAAAATATATTTAAAATAATATCTATAAAAAAATATATGGGGGGATTACATATTAGGCAGACAATTACGTTGATAGAAGCCACAATCTATTTGCAATATTAAAGCTGATTCACCCCGTTATAGAGAACGTAAACCACTGGACACTTTCTGTTTCACACTTTAAATACTGTATTCTCATGACAGCTAATTTTAATATTTATACTACTGTACATTGTTACACCCTGATCTGTTTCAACTGTCTTTGTGATTGTCTCCACCCCCCTCAAGGTGTCGCCCATATTCTCCATTCGTCCCAGTGTATTTGTACCTGTGTTCTCTGTATGTTGCCAGTTCGTTTTGTTTCTTGAAAGCTACCAGCGTTTGTTTGCCTGCCCCTGTACTAGAAATAAACTTGTTTCTTCGACACTGTCTGCATCTGGGTCATACATGAAACGTGATAGTACGAACTGGCCATGACTGACCCAGCAGACTCGGACCAGCTCCGCAACGCCCTCTCCTCCCAAGGAGCCACCATTGGAATGCACAAGGAGTTGCTTTGTGGACTGATGGAAGGGTACCAGACCTTGGCTGAATGCCATGACTGAGCATTTAACACATTGCTGGAGCAATTCCGTGGGTTGTCTGTTAGGCAGCCTACCACAATGGTGATCTCCCAGCCTACCCCAGTGTCGCGAGAACCCCGCATACCTACGCTGGAGATTCCGGAACCTGCTGGGCTTTTCTCTCCCAGTGCTCCTTCATTTACGAGCTGCAGCCTTCTTCTTTCCCCTCGGACGGCTCGAGGATAGCGTACATCATAACGCTGATGCCCGGGAGGGCACTCTACTGGGCCACTGCGGTGTAGGAGCAACAATTCGCCGTCTGCCTCAGTCTGGAGGAGTTTGTGGAGGAGGTTTGGAAGGTGTTTGATTCTCCATTGTCCGTTAGAGAGGCTTCTCTTTCTGGAGAAGAAGGACAAAACCCTTCGCCCGTGCATCGACTACCGGGGTCTCCACGACATCGCGGTGAAGAACCGCTATCCTCTACCTCTCAACTCCTCGGCCTTCGAGCCGCTCCAGGGGGCCACCGTGTTCTCCAAGCCGGACCTACGGAACACCTACCACCTGATGCGGATATGGGAAGGGGACGAGTGGAAAACTGCCTTCAACACAGCCAGTGTTCACTACGAGTATCTGGTTGTGCCATTTGGCTTTACCAATGCCGTGTTCCAGGCTCTGGTTAATGATGTTCCCCTCGACATGTTGAACCGGTTCGTCTTCGTCTACCTCGATGACATCCTCGTCTTCTCCCACTCCACCCAAGAACATGTGCTCCACGTCCGACAGGTTCTCCAACACCTCCTGGAGAACCAGCTTTTTGTAAAAGCAGAGAAGTGCGAATTCCATCGCTCCACCATCCCCTTTCTGGGTTACATCATCGCTGCAGGGAGTGTACAGATGGATCTTGGGAAAGTGAGAGCGTGGTGGATTATCCCTACGTCCAGAGTACAGCTGCAACATTTCCTGGGATTCGCCAACTTTTATTGATGCTTTATCCAGGGCTACAGCACCCTGACTTCCCCCCTGTCTGCACTCACCTCTCCCAAGGTTCCGTTCACGTGCTTCCCAGCTGCTGACCGGGCGTTTCGGGATCTCAAACACCACTTCACCACAGCTCCCATCTTGGTTCATCCTGACCCATCCCGCCAGTTCGTGGTAGAGGCCGATGCTTCGGATACTGAAGTGGGGGCTGCTCTCTCCGGGGGGGGGCTGCCCTGGACCTCAAGTTACATCCCTGCACCTTCTTCTCCCACCGCCTCAATGCCATGGAGAGGAACTACAATGTGGGGAATCGTGAGTTCTCGAGGTGAAGATGGCATTGGAGGAGTGAAGGCACTGGCTGGAGGGGGTGGTCCTTTCATTGTGTTTACCGACCACAAGAACCTGGAACATCTCTGCAACGCCAAGCACCTCAATTCCAGGCAAGCTAGGTCAGCCCTACTGTTCACCCGGTTCTACTTCTCCCTTCCATACTGCCCAATTACAAGAATGTCAAGCCGGATGCACTTTCACACCGCTATAGTCCCATGGCTACTACCCTGGAACCTGAGACCATCCTTCCCACCTCGTGCCTAGCGATGGCACACAGCTGGGGGATAGGGAAGCAGGTTCGTGAGGCGCACCGTTCCCAGCCGAACCCCGGATGTTTGTTCCTGACGCGGTCCGCTCCTTGGTCCTGGTCTGCTCCTCCAAGCTTGCCTGCCACCCGGGCTCTCATCGGACACTGGCTTTTGTGCGGCCTTTTAGTGGCCTACCATGGTTTCTGACATCTCCGCATTCGTCGCCGCTTGCAAGGTCTGTGCACAGAACGAGACTCCTCGTCAAGCTCCGGCTGGTCTCTTCCAACCTCTGCCTGTCCCTCACCATCCCTGGTCTCACATCTCCCTGGACTTTGTCATGGGTCTCCCCCCGTCTGATGGCAATATCGCTATCCTGACTGTAGTGGATGGGTTTTCCATAGCCGCCCACTTCATTCCTCTCCCCAAGCTACCCTCTGCGAAAGAGACGGCCCAGCTCATGGTGGAGCACTTCCGGATCCATGGACTGCCAATAGACATGGTCTCCGAGTGGGGTCCTCAGTTCTTGTCCCGGTTCTGGAAGGTGTTCTGCACCCTCATTGGGTCATCGGCCAGCCTCTCCTCCGGGTTCCATCCCCAGTCCAACGGCCAGTTGGAGTGAGCCAACCAGGACCTAGAAACTACTTTGCGCTGCCTGGTCTCCGCAAACCCAACCACCTGGAGCCAGCAGCTTGTTTGGGTCAAATACACCAGCAACACCCTTCCCTGTTCTTCCACAGGCCTATCACCCTTTGAGTGTTTCGTGGGTATCAGACCCGCTCTTCCCTGAACAGACCCGCTCCTCCCGGCATACCTTCGGCCCAGATGTTTGTCCACCGTTGTCTGGTCGGCCCTCCTCAAGACCACCTCAAGGTATCGACGACAAGCGGATCGTCACCGGACCCCGGCTCCCCTGTATCGTTTCAGGCAGAAGGTATGACTGTCCATCCGGGATTAGTCTGTCCGGGTAGAATCCCGCAAACTCTCCCCCTGGTTTATCAGTCCTTTTCCCATCTCCAAGGTCATTAGCCCCTTTGCTGTTTGTCTTCTGTTGCCCCGTACCTTATGTATACATCCCACCTTCCATGCGTCAAGAGGGAAACCCATGTCTCACAGCCCGTTGTCTCCTGTTTCAATCTTCCCCATTATCCCCAGTATATTTATACCTGTCTTCTCTATTTGTTTGTTACCAGTTAGTTTTGTTTCATGAAACCTACCAGTGTTTGTTCCCCTGCTCCTGTCTGTTCTTGCTCCTGTTTTCTAGTCCTTCTCGGTTTTGACCGTTCTGCCTGCCCTGACCCTGACTGCTGTTGACTGAGAACACATTCTCATTTACAGGAACAACCTGGGGAATAGTTACAGGGGAGAAGGATGAATGAGCCAATTGTAAACTGGGGAATATTAGGTGACCATGATGGTTTGAGAACCAGATTGGGAATTTAGCCAGGACACCAGGGTTAACACCCCTACTCTTACGATAAGTGCCATGGGATCTTTTATGACCTCAGATTCAGGACACCCGTTTAATGTCCCATCCAAAAGACAGCCTGGGGCAATGGGATATTTTTTAGACCAGAGGAAAGAGTGCCTCCTACTGGCCCTCCAACACCACTTCCAGCAGCATCTGGTCTCCCATCCAGGGACTGACCAGGACCAACCCTGCTTATCTTCAGAAGCAAGCCAGCAGTGGTATGCAGGGTGGTATGCTGCTGGCTGTGTCACGTATAAATGATTGGAGTCAGACACAGGAACATGTAATAGGGGGTTTTAATACTCCACCCAAAAATACAACATGCCATGAAAGAATACGGGGACGAAGCCCAAAACAAACACATATACAAAAACACAGGGTTGTAAACCCAAACAAAAGAGCGAGCTTAAACCTCTAATAAATACATGGGATGAGACCCGTAATAATAAGTGCACAACAATACACGAGACGGGACCCGTAATAACGAACACATAATACACAGCACGAAAACCAACTCCACAAAGCACAGGTACTCACAAGATCAACAGACATGGGAACAATAACCGACAAAACAATGGTGAACAGAGGACACATATATACAATTACTAATCAGGGGGAATGGGAATGAGTTCAGTGACGCCTAGAGGCCGGTGAAGTAGGCCTCCAGAGCTGGTGCACGGAATGAGCAGCAGTACCGGGGGAATCCGTGACAATCTAACAATAGGTGCCCTTCTTTGCGAGGCATTGGAAAACCTCACTTTTCTTTGTGGTTGAATCTGTTTGAAATTCACTGCTCGACTGAGGGACCTCAGATAATTGTATGTTTGTGGTATAGAGATGAGATAGTTATTCAAAAATCATTTTAAACACTATTATTGCACACAGAGTGTGTCCATGCAACCTATTATGTGACTTGTTCAGTACATTTTTACTCCTGAACTTATTTAGGCTTCCCATGACAAAGGGGTTGAATACTTATTGACTCAAGACATCTCAGCTATGAATTGTTTATTAATTTGTAAAAACAGAATTCCACTATGACATTATGGGGCATTGTGTGGAGGGCAATGATTTTTTTTTTTTAAATCTAAATTTAATCCACCTTAAAGTCAGGTTGTAACACAGGAAAATGTGGAAGAGGTCAAGAGGTGTGAATACTTTCTGAAGGACCTGTATTTTTAACTATTGTTAATGTTTGTGTCGCCATAGGTGAGGAAGACCACTACACACAATGAAGTGTGTACCTGTCCTCGGCTCCACTCGTAGGCTTCAGGTGAGTAGCGTGTTCCACACAGCTCTATCTGGACAACCCTCTTGCAGTCCAGCAGGCCCTTCTACCCACAACGTCTGAAGGGGGTCCCGGGCCAATCTTGGGCATCCACATGGATGAGACCCACAGGGCCGAGTCTGACAAACACAGGACACAAATGTACTGTTTCACAGAAATAGATTCAGCCTAGTCCTGCATAACAAAAAAAATGTGCTCATCAGAGATTCTCCATTGAAAGTGCTTTTTATTCCAGGACTATGCTTAATCTTTGTCCGGGAAACCGGCCCTGAAAGTATTCTAGTTGTTCTTGCATATGAAAAATGCAAGCTTACAAGTATAATACTTATTTCTCAGCAGATGCTTTGAGAATACGGTATGCTACGGTGTGATCACCACCTGTTTTCAAAAAAAGTGGGCCTATACAGTTAAACATTACAACAAATGTATCTTGAGTGCTTCGTGTCAAAACATTATAACAGTAACCTTTGTCCTGCATCTGTCAGGAAGGTTAATTCGACATTTAGCCTAAATGTGTGACGAGGAGAAAGACGGAGCAGGTTTTGAGGCACATCTGAAAGGTAAACTGAACACTGCTGAACTGCAGTTAGTACGCCTTTGCTATTAATGTCCAAAATCACTTTCCTCACATCTCAGATTGCATAGTGCAGAAAAGGGGGCTCCTCCTCACCAATAGTAAGGTGGATAAAGCCCGTGGCCAGGATTGTACGGTAGGCCTCATACACGTTGACGTCCCCAACATCAGCCACCGTCAGAGACTCATAGGGCATTGCCCGGGTGTCACTTTTGTAGGCCCTCAACATGGCAGACCCTGCTCTGATCTGACGATAGATAAATCTGTAAAGGACCATGCATTGTCTTACTTTTGTGTAACAAGCACAATTTGTTAGACACAAGTGAGAAAGTTACAGATGCACAAATATCATACCCCCCCCCCAAAAAAAATGCTAACATCCCGTTATTGTAATTGTGAGAGGTTAGCATGTCTTGGGGGTATGATATATGTGTCGAACTCTCACTCATCATTATTCATGATTCATTCAGAATTATCGGTAACCATGGTAGCATCCACATTTAATGTGAAAGTGTTTAGAAACATATTCTATTCTTATTTACAATAAAAGTGACTCCAAAATGGAACAATATGTTATTTACCATTCATTTCTATTGGGTACAATATAATCTGAAACCACCAAAACAAACAGCAAATGCATCCAACAAGTTGTAGAGTCACAAGCTTGATGTAGTCATTGCGCGCTATGAATATGGGATCAAATACTAAACTTTTTACTACTTTAATACAAAAGTGAATTTGTCTCGTTACTTTTGCTCCCCTAAAATGGGGGTTCTATGTACAAAAAGTGCTGTAATTTCAAAACAGTTTACCCGATATGCATGAAAATACCCTCAAATTAAAGCTGACAGTCTTTAACCTTACAGTCATTGTATCATTTCAAAACCAAAGTGGTGGAGTAGAGCTAAAACAACAAAAAATGTGTCACTGTCCCAATACTTTTTGAGCGCACTGTATTTGTTTCCTGAAAGCTCTACACACATGGGTGGAAATGGGGAGAGAAACTATTTTGACATTATTATTATTTTCCTTTTTCAGGTAAATTCAATGATTTTATATTGGTGGGTTCCCACAACTTCACAGAGTGACTTTTCTATTTCCACCACAACCTGAGGTCTTCCAGGTCCACATTGGACATGAAGCACGTCTGTACTGCAGCTCTGCCTCTTCCAAGCACCCACTGGGCCTGCAGCCTCTCAGGAGCACCATGGCAGACTGGCACAGCAGCCAATCAGCTAACGTCTTCATACCAGCGCTGTCCTGATTGGCCAGGGCCCGCCTTCCCCAGAGGCTGAGATGCAGCATGTTGGCAGCCACTCTGGCACTGGGGCACTGCAGAGAAACAACGATATGAGCATAATATGAGTCTTGGATTCAGGGCATATCTCTGATACCTCTGATAATGTAATGGATTTGCATACTAAGCACCAAACCCTTTTTTACCATTTACTGAACGGAATCCTGAATGAATCTTTAATACCTTGCATACCCTTCAATGAAGTAAAGGTTTGAAAATCCTAATTAGACTCCTACCTTATTGGGGTTCCTTCGCATGAAGGAATTACATATATTTTTAAAAAAAAGTTATTTATTTATCTAGGCAAGTCAGTTAAGAACTAATTCTTATTTACAATGACAGCCTACTGGGGAATTGACTAGAGGCAGAACGACAGATTGTTACCTTGTCAGCTCAGGGATTTGATCTAGCAACCTTTCAGTTACTGACCCAATGCTCTAACCACTAGGCTACCTGCCGCCCCGAGCTGCATGTCAGCACACTGGCAGGTAGGGCAGGGAGCTGCTTCTCCTGGAAACACCTGCTAGCCAGGCCCCCTGTTCCATAGAACAGGTTGGCCTGGCCAAATATCTCATAGGAAATGGCACTGACAGCCCTGGCATCTGCCTTGCTGTAATTGATTACCACTCCCTGGCTTGGAACTGCAGTGGCCACCTTTGGAGAGAGCAAAGATGAAAAGATGTTCAGCAACTCCTGGTAGAACAATCGAAGTTTGCTTCAAAAATTGATCGATAGAAAGGGTTTATAGAAAGTATGGCTGAACCCATTTAGTCGACTGGTCGATAGGCTGTTGGTCGACTGAGATGTTTTTAGTCGAGCAGTCGCAAATATACAGTATGTTTTTATTTTATTTTTATGGCACACGGACACCTGTCTGATTCACGCCTGTCTCAGTGGACTAATCCATTGCAAAGGTCACGGGGATGACACACCAGTATCACCAGTAGTACGTTTACAGTTCTAATCTACAATGTCTGTTTGGGTACTAGAGTTTCTGTTTATGGATTCAACATATTATTATTACAGTATTTTACCATTCTCATTGTCAGAGTGGACACGGTGTTTGCGGACCGTACAACCTAGGCTACGCTTGTGAGGAATGCGTTTTGGTTTATTTAATTCCATTTACGAGTTTTGTTTGTAGCGCTCCTGTCAATGTTGAGTAAGGAAGTACACCTGATTGTGCATAGAATTAGGCCTAGGCTAACTGGCCTGCATGCAAATGTAGGCCTGTAAATGTACCCATTTGGGGATCTGATTGAGAAATATGAAGTCATTTTTTTCTTCACCTCAAACAGCAGGTGGTTTTACATATATTGAGAATGACAACAGTTCCTCAACGTTTCTCTTTCGATAACTCCTCGCGTGAAAGGGGGGGGGATATCATGCTCTGATCCAGTGGAAACGTAATAAAGTAGGCCTACCTGATTACTTCTTATCATTTGCACAAATAGTTTACAGCTGTGTCTACCTGGAGCTCACTGGCACAGGAAACTCGGGGGGCCAAGAATATTTTATACAATGTTGCAAGTTTGCTAGTGCCAGCTTCAGGCCGGACCAAGTTGTTCCTTGCAGACATGCCATGCGTAGCCATTGTGATTTATACAATATTAATATTATATAATTTTTGTATTTTACCCCACAATTTCGATCTTGTCTCATCGGTGCAACTCCTCAACGCGCTCAGGAGGCAAAGGTCGAGTCATGCGTCCTCCGAAACATGACCTGCCAAACCACGCCTCTTAACACCTGTCCTCTTAACACGGAAGCCACCTGGAGCAATGTGTTGGAGGAAAACTGTACAACGGGGAACCGAAGTCAGCTTTTAGGCGACCAGCCTGCCACAAGGAGTCGCTAGAACGCGATGGAACAAGGACATCCCGGCCGGCCAAACCCTTCTCTAACCCTGGACGACGCTGGGAAAATTGTGCGCCGCCAAACCGGTCTCTCGGTCACGGCCGTCTGTAACACAGCCTGGGATCGAACCCAGTTCTGTAGTGACGCCTTACGATGTAGTGCCTTAGACCGCTGCACCACTAGGGAGGTCCTCCTGGCTCCCTTTTGAGTCATTTGTTTGTCTTAATTATTTGATCACAGTGTTCTTAAAGCATAAGACAAGCTCAATAGCCTACATATAGTTGATTTTAATAAAACACATAGGGTGTGTCTGTGTAAGGAAAACTGCACCTTTTAAAATTTCAACCAATCGATTGGTCAAAAGAACAGATGTATCTCGGTCGACCAAGCTTTTATTTAGTAAGGGATAGCCCTAATAGAAGGGCTTGTTGTTTTGAATGTTCAGGTTTATGTTATTGTATTTCTCTGAGGATGATTACCTTAGGTGCCATCAGGCAGGAGTTGCCATATTTGTTCACCCATATAGAGTTGAAGGGCAGCTGTAGACTAGAGTCTTTCTGAGCCAAGCAGCAGCCACAGTCAGTGATAACCAGCTAGGGGCAACCATCTGCACAATAAAGATATTAAATAACAATACGATTACTCAATGTTGGTTGAAATGAGGAAGAGGTCCAGCAGCTGCAGCACCATCAGAGAGCCCTCTCTCCTGCTGGGCACGTTCACCTCCAGGCACTGACGCAGGGTGTACGGGTAACTATGGAAACAGGGGGAGGAGAGGTTAGATCAGTATACTCTGGGGTGGGTGAATATAGAGTTGGACGAATCTGGACATAATACATAATGGGCCGGTTTCCCGGACACAGATTAAGCCTAATCCTGGACTAAAAAAACAAATGCTTTTTAGTCCAAAAGTTGGCTTAATCTGGGGCTGGGAAACAGACCCCAAGAGATTGAGATAAAGCTGGAGGATGGATGGAGGAGAATGATCCTTACTTCTTCATGACCAGGAGCAGAGTACGGTTGTTGCCCAGGCTCTCAGGGTTGAGTCTGGCAGGACATCAGGGTACTCCTCCTGGGCACCGGGTAGAAGGGGTACGTCCGCTGTGAACAGCCGGTACACCCTGATCACATTGGGTTGGGCAGACGTCTCCAAAATACCTGCAAAACTAACCAACAGCTGTTCAGTCAATAGAAATCAACTTGAAAGGCACTCTTGATTGCATGCCAAAACTCAGTTTTATGTTCAGTCAATCTTTCGAGAGACAATCTCAAAATATGTTGGGCTATTCTGTGTCTATTGAAAGTAAGTTGATGCTGTGACTGATTGCTGTTACTAACCCGTTTAACGCAATCTGTTCCTCTTTTTCCTGTTGCCTGGTGAGAGGGCCTGCAGGGATCAGCTCCTGGGACATGGGTCTCAGAATAGCCTTGCTTGATGAACCAGCCTGCAGGGGAACAGGGAATACAATCGTATTACTATGCCAATTGCATGCTGAATATAGCCAGTATTCTACAGTAATATTTGAAAACCAAAAGTAACACACACTCCATGTGCCCCAATAATCTGTCCTTACTTGTTGTAAGAACAGGCTATACAGAGTTTCCCCCATATTTCTTCTACGACTCCTTTTTTAAAAATCCATGAAGTTCATGATATCTGAATATGGCTGTGCAATTAAATAAACAAAAATGATTTTGACAAATTTATTATTATTTTATTGTACTACATGTCGTACTTCCTTTTGGTAGTTCGGGAAATTGTAGCTAGAACTTGTAGACAGTGACAATTTTAGCATGGAAATCTTGGTGGGGCAAAAAAAAAAGTGGGATGCATGCCATCAAAGCCACTACACAACACAACACTGAACAATACATTAATAGCACTATACCACTGCACACCTTGCTTTCAGCAGAGCCTTGTCTGACAGCGAAACAGTTCATTCAGCCTCATTTACCGCCTTTGAAAAAAAACATAGCTGATATGGCTGACTTGCTTAAAGAAATGTGAAGAAATTTCTACTGACAATTAAGATGTACAAACTATGGCATAAGGGGACGACAAGCGGATAAGAGGCAATCCGCAATTTCGATTAAGACATTAATGAGCGAACTAGGACGAACGTAGTCAATGCAACTATTTGTTGACCATCTGATCATTTATCACTCCAGTGTTAATCTGCTAAATTGTAATTATTCGCCTAACTCCTTATGCCTTTTGCACACAATGTATATAGACTATTTTTTTCCTTATTTTTTTCTACTGTGTTATTGACTTGTTTATTGTTTACTCCATGTGTAACTCTGTGTTGCTGTCTGTTCACACTGCTATGCTTTATTTTGGCCAGGTCGCACTTGTAATGAGAACTTGTTCTCAACTAGCCTACCTGGTTAAATAAAGGTGAAAAAAAAATACTATTTGTTCAGCACTTTTGAAATGTACGGCGACAGAATTCAGAACATGGGTGGTTCTTACAGTATTCTCCTTGTACACCAAGTCAGAACCATAGGATACATTTCTCAAAAACAGGCTATAGGCTACATGTGCACCACCAAGTCAGATCAGTAGGTGAAAATAGACCAAATTATTAGGGTGAGGCACATGGTCTACTAACAGCTTACATACACTTAGTATTACTTTCTCAGCTACAGTATACATATCTCCTTGGCATATTACATAATTTATGCAGCAGCATAAAATACATTTTTGGACTCACCTTGTTGTGCTGTGCACACTTGAACAGGAGGGTGGCGCGGTGGTCCTTCGTGGGCAACTTCTGTCATCAAAGTCTGGCATTTTCTGGATTTATGGTGCTTCCAAGACAACTGGGAACTCGGGGGAAAAAAAGGTTGAATCATGATGATTTCAGTGATGTTCAGGTCGTAGCTCTAGAAAGAGGCCCGAGTTCACAACTTACAATTCCGAGTTGGATGAAAGTTCAAAATGTATTTTCCCAGTCGAAGCGCGTTTTTCCCGAGTTCCCAGTTGTCTTGAACTCACTAGTCAGATTTTGCAGTTCCGAGTTAGCAGTTATTTTGAGCGCTGCACAAATCATGCTTCATTGACAACATATCCAACGTTGAATGTTTATAATTTTGAACTAGGAAAAAATACCCTTAATCTTAGACTTGGGACAATAGCCACAGCCACTCCACTGAATAGCAGGCTAATGATTACTTTGAAATGCTTGCAGTTAGCCACTGATTCCTTCCAAATCACTCATTGCTGAACTTGCAATTTCTAACTTGTTTTGTAATGTTTATGTCCAATGGCCGATGAGCACCGAAACATTTTATCTATAATTTCTCTGCATTATTTCTCTTCATATGACAAGGATTAAAAAGAATTTGCCAGTAGATTGTCGACTTGATTCATGATGATGACTACTAGCTAAGATTTTGAAGGTATGATGCTGACAGTCCAATCAAAGCTACTATAGATATAACGTGATTTGACATCAATCAATCAATCAAATTTATTTATAAAGCCCTTCTTACATCAGCTGATGTCACAAAGTGCTGTACAGAAACCCAGCCTAAAACCCTAAACATCAAGCAATGCAGGTGTAGAAGCACGGTGGCTAGGAAAAACTCACTAGAAAGGCCAGAACCTAGGAAGAAACCAGGAACCAGGCTATGAGGGGTGGCCAGTCCTCTTCTTGCTGTGCCGGGTGGAGATTATAACAGAACATGGCCAAGATGTTCAAATGTTCATAGATGACCAGCATGGTCAAATAATAACCAATTTGGGTTTCCAATCTCTCCAAAAGAATGTGGTGATCGATGGTATCAAAAGCAGCCCTGTCTAGGAGCACGGGGACAGATACAGAGCCTCGGTCTGACGCCATTAAAAGGTCATTTACCACCTTCACAAGTGCAGTCTCAGTGCTATGATGGGGTCTAAAACCAGACTGAAGCGTTTCATATACATTGTTTCTCTTCAGGAATGCAGTGAGTTGCTACGCAACAGCTTTTTCCATTTTTTTTTTTAAGAAATGGGAGATTCGATATAGGCCGATAGTTTTTCATATTTTCTGGGTCAAGGTTTGGCTTTTCAAGAGAGGCTTTATTACTGCCACTTTTAGTGAGTTTGATACACATCTGGTGGATTAGAGAGACGTTTATTATGTTCAACATAGGGGACATCCTTTTTTCTGTCAATAATGACCTTGAACCTTCTTGGATGGGCATTTCTAATGTAACTCTATGGCAGCACCCAAGGGGCTAGAATTTTAGAGCGCTACCCTTAGACTTGGCGGTGACATAATCCCCATGAGTGACAGAACACTGAGCCAATCACGGCGCAACCCTCCGTATTTTCTGCTGGCTTTCCCCACCATCACAGGAAGCACTGTTCTAGGCTGAAACACCTGCATTTTGGAGCTGCCTTACTCAAGAAAACAAAAAAAAGAGACAATGTTTGTATGTGGCTTTATTAACTCAATGTTATATATATATATATATTTTACATTGTTTGCAAACTGATATGTGACACATATTAATGCCAAAATAACATGCAAAACAGGCAAGCCCAAATAAATGTGGGTTTCATAACAGGTGGTGCAGCCAAAATGATGGGTCTCCACTGCTTGTAGATCAACTTGTAGCTATTAAAAATATTGCCAGAACATTACTCTGTCCAGCTATCTGATAGGCGTTATTAGATACTGTTTGGCGTAGAAGAGATTTTTCGGGAATTGAGGAAGTATCGACAAGTTAATAATGTTGGCCGAAAATGATCTTCTACGCCAAACAGTATCTAATAACGCCTTTCAGACAGCTGGAACAGATATGTTATGACTAGGCAATCTTTTTTTATAGCTACAAGTTGATCTACAAGTTCTATCTACAATTTCTGAACTATCAAAAGGAAGTATGACATTTAGTATGACCTCAAATCTGCTAGTTAATCAACTTGCTGACTAGCTAAGACTTAACTCCAGTGTTCGATCCATTGCAGTGATCTTACTACGGAGCTAGGCTATAACTAACTACAGCTATTGTTATTGTATATATTAGCTGCCTAAAGCCATGTTGTTATTTACCTGGATTTACTGGCATGTCACAGCACTACTTTTGTCGTTGAATCAAACACGCCCCAGACCAAAAGCACCACTTTATTTCTTGGCAAACCGTTGCTCCCCAAACCTCCTGAATCCACCGGACTGCAGCTGTGTAGCAATATCACTCAACAACGTGTGGTAATATCGGTACCGAACTGGTAGGAAAGTTTGAGGCTGAACGGTGTGGACTGGTTGTCCTACACTAAGACACTCACCTTGGAACTTTGCTGTTAGTAACCTAACTGGAAAACTGACCGTTCCAACTCCACCCCACTGCTGATGGCATGTTTTACAGACATGCTTTACCAATAAAGCAAGTTTATACTTTCTCCATCAGTCCTCGTCGTTCATAAGATCCACAAGGACAAATCGTTATGTAAACAAACTAGAACATACAGAGGCATTCTTGTTACAGTCACCGGATGTTATTTTGTTACTTGACCTGTTTTAGAATTAAAGAGACAATTGAAAGTGCGACAATTACAATTTTACCGGCGTCAGCAAATTATGCAAATAGGCCTAAAAACGATTTAAACTTTACTCAATTGTCCTAAAGCACTTTCATATTTTTGAGTAATACATCAAGTATTTTTAACATTGATACTTCAATCACTTCCAATCATACACATGCAAATAGTAATGTGAATGTGAGCTGTGTAGCCAAATATAATTTGATGTAATCTACTGTATTTCCAACACTTGTTAGAAAACACATTGAGGCATTTTCCTCATTTCTGAGACGCAAGTCAATATCCACTGGCATTATCTAATACTAATAAATTGTCTAGTTGTCTTATTGGAAGTCTAACATTCTTCATGTATGTGGCTAGGGGTTATTGACATTTCATGGACTTGTAATGCTGTTATGAATGATTCCTGTTTTTCCTCTTGTCTTGTGAATACTATTATGACCCACTCTGTGTAGTCAACATGGTCTTTTTCTTCAGGTCTTCAGGTCCAAATGACACAGGAAGCAGCTCTCCTACAGTCATTTCCACATAAGACCCATCAGGCTTGGATAGGTACACGGACCACTGATCACCAAACTACAAGGGAAAAGTTAGTTGGATTACTTGAGGTTGTTCCATTATAGTTGGATGGCTTTGTGCTGTTCCATTAATTTTAAATCCACAGTAGATGTAGGTTTCCTGGATTAGACCTTGGATCCATTCTCAATGCAGTCTTTCCCATTCCCTTTCCGTTTGAATAAACATTCAGAAAATAAATGGATTCAAAGTTGACCCATTTTGCATACCCCACCATACCATGAGACATCCATGTCTTCATCACTGGAAAAGATAAATGGTTGAGTTTGAAATCATTTAAAAGTTTACAAACAGCGTTGTCAAACTATTTTATAATTTCTTGACATTTAAAAAATATATATATTTTTTTTTAAATCAAAATGATAAAATAGTTTTAGAACTCTGTTTGTAAGCTTTTAAATGAGATCAATCTCAAACGTTGATCTTTTCCAGTGGTGATGAAGACATGGATGACTCATGGTATGGTGGGTATGCAAAATAGGTGAACTTCTAGTACCTTCATCTCTTGAATGTTTCGACATTCAGCTCCAGAAAGTCACTTTCTGAGCACTTCTACGACAAGCAAATATCTATGGAATGTTTTGTTCAAATCAAAAGGGGGTGCTGTCAAAAAGTGATTGCATAAAATTGTTTTTTACCATGCGATCATTCACAGATCATTGACAAATCCAAGTTGTATAAATAATCGACTTACCTCTCGCATGAACTGTCTGCAACCTCCACATGGTGAGATGAACTGGTCTTCCAGGTCACTACAAAATCAATCATATCATCAGCCAACATTTACCTGCAGTGATGATTTTCAGTACTGTGTTGTTAACCAATATTTTATGTTGACAGTAATACAGTGTAGTAGTATTTAAACACTTCAGGGAGATCACTTGATAGGAGTAGAATGTTTTAACCATCTACACACTCTGACGGGCAGCAGAACCCAGTGAACTCAAACAATTTCATGTAAAAGTGTTATGTAGTCTGATGAACTCAACGGGACGAAATATAACTGAATCAATAATTATTTTGGATCAACTGTTGTTTACTCGGAAACAAGGCAAAGTTCAGGAATACTGCACCTGGCAATGGCAATAGTCTTGAAACGTCTGTATCCCTCGGAAACAGCTTTTGCAATAGTTGTTCTCTCTGCACAGAGACCAAGATTGTAGCTTGCATTTTCTACATTGCATCCTGTTAAGAAATAAGGAGGATGCTTTAGTTAATGTTTTCTGTGTTCGTAAGAGCTCCCGGAATCTCTTGAATGGTATCAAATCAAATACAGAACATGCCTTCATCCTTAACAACACTATAAAAGTATTTTAATGAATCTCAATGATCATTCTTGATTCAGATAACACTTAGAGGGTTAAATGTGATGCTGAGGGCAGTCTGACTGTCATATATTGTTATTGACTTTTCATATTGTATGACCTGCACTAAACAGGAATGTAAATAATCAGGAATGTAGATATTCTGTATATTTGTACATCTCTGGACTAGTCGTACAGGCATATATATATATTTATTTTTTTACGTTGACATTTTAGTCATTTAGCAGACGCTCTTGTCCAGCAATAAGCGACTTACAGGAGCAGTTAGGGTTAAGTGCTTTGCTCAAGGGCACAGAGACAGATTTTCACCTTTCAACCTTTCGGTTACTGGCCCGTTGCTGTTATCCGCTAGGCTACCTGCCTCACCTGACCCACCCTCCACGCCTCTCTGACAGGATTAACCATAAACAATCTAAATGCTAATGTGTCAAAAATATATATATTTTAAATGAAATAGAAAACTATATGACAAGTTAGTCTCGACCAGGCCATTGTTATACCATTCAAAGCAAAACAGGATAAAAAAAAACAGTATTAAAACAAGGTTTAGACCTATTTAAAACATTTTTTTTGGAATAGATTAGAATAATTAGTTCTGTAGAAAGCCTTCAGTGCAAAATATACACGAGGAGGTATTCTTACATTTAAGTACAGAGAATAAAGTCTGTGTCCACTGTGGACAAGACGTTTGATTTACCAAGCCTTTACTCTACTGAGGACTTGCATTGCAATCACTTAACATTGCAGTGCCAATGAATGCAACAAATGTAACATTGCCTTGGTCTTAACAACCAATGTCATAGTATCAATACTAATAATTACTAAGTGCACAGTGAAATCAAAACATTGGCACCACTGACCAACCTGCACAATAGTCAACATTGTGAGAAATGAATCTAACGAAACACCTAAATACTTTTTTTGGGGTCAAAAAATAGGAACGTCTAAACAATCTAAACGCTAATGTGTCAAAAAATATTTGAAAAAATTAAACAGAAAACTATACAACAAGTTAGTCTCGACCAGCCCAAACATTAAAAATAAAAATATTCTGTCTGTGCAGTAGTTCAACAGGCACAGGAGTTTTTGATCGCAAACATGTTTTACCAATATTGAATCAGGAAAATGCTGTTTGTATCCACTGATGGTGGCCAGACCAGCCACTCTGACAACAAGAAACTTTATAACTTATTATTCTCCTTTTAGTAATTCCATTCCTATACAGAAGGCACATCTTCTAATTCATTGTTCATAACAATGATATAAGCAGTCGTGACTGCGCTGTTGGGCTTTATTCAAGCAATCTGAAGAGTTAAATACACAGCATACTGTACCAAATAAATCAATGGATCCATTTTATCAGCCCCCAACCCATGTATTATTATTATTATAATATTATTTGTAAGCCCCTCACCTGTAAAAACGGTTCCATCATGTGCCAACAGGGCTGCCCCCACCCGGAACTTGCTGTAGGGACAGTAGGCAAACTCTTTGGCCCCCTGGGACTGGTAAATAAGAGGTTTAATCCAATCCTCATTCTCTTCTTCATTCGAGTGATTGCTGGCTTCTATGTCTGCTTCGTGGACCCTGAGCTCATTGATCCTGAGGTCGGTCATAACAACACTTTCTTTGTCAGTGTCTGTGTTGTATCTGTGTCCGTGTGAGAGTGTGTTGAGAGGTAGTTAAGGAGGTAGAAATAGAGAGTGGATTGATTGACAGCTGTAGATATAAAAGCAGGTTTTTAAGAGCCACATGAAGTGGTGCTGTGTGTTTGGTGCCTACGATATCTGTAAAGACATAGTTTCCTTATTTGCCACATGTGCCGAATACAACAAGTGTAGACTTTGTACAACAAGTGTAGTGCTTACTTACAAGCCCTTAACCAACAGTGCAGTTCAAGAAGAAAATATTTACCAAGTAGGCTAAAATAAAAAGTAATAATAAAAAGTAACACAATAAGAATAACAATAACAAGGCTATATACAGGGGGCACCGCTACCAAGTCAGTGTGCAGGGATAGAGCTTAATGGCTTGGGGGTAGAAGCTGTTGAGGAGCCTTTTGGTCCTAGACTTGGCGCTCGGGTACCGCTTGCCATGCGGTAGCAGAGAAAACAGTCTATAACTTGGGTGACTGGGGTCTGACAATTTTATGGGCTTTCCTCTGGCACGCCTATTATATAGGTCCTGGATGGCAGGAAGCTTGGCCCCAGTGATATATTGGGTACTGCCCTCTGTAGCGCCTTACGGTCAGATGCTGAGCAGTTGCCATACCAGGCGGTGATGCAACTGGTCAGGATGCTCTCGATGGTGCAGTTGTAGAACCTTTTGAGGATCTGGGGGCCCATGCAAAATGTTTTCAGTCTCCTGAGGGGGATTTTTTTTCCCGTGCCCTCTTCACGACTGTCTTGGTACAGTGCCTTGCGAAAGTATTCGGCCCCCTTGAACTTTGCGACCTTTTGCCACATTTCAGGCTTCAAACATAAAGATATAAAACTGTATTTTTTTGTGAAGAATCACCAACAAGTGGGACACAATCATGAAGTGGAACAACATTTATTGGATATTTCAAACTTTTTTAACAAATCAAAAACTGAAAAATTGGGCGTGCAAAATTATTCAGCCCCTTTACTTTCAGTGCAGCAAACTCTCTCCAGAAGTTCAGTGAGGATCTCTGAATGATCCAATGTTGACCTAAATGACTAATGATGATAAATACAATCCACCTGTGTGTAATCAAGTCTCCGTATAAATGCACCTGCACTGTGATAGTCTCAGAGGTCCGTTAAAAGCGCAGAGAGCATCATGAAGAACAAGGAACACACCAGGCAGGTCCGAGATACTATTGTGAAGAAGTTTAAAGCCGGAATTGGATACAAAAAGATTTCCCAAGCTTTAAACATCCCAAGGAACACTGTGCAAGCGATAATATTGAAATGGAAGGAGTATCAGACCACTGCAAATCTACCAAGACCTGGCCGTCCCTCTAAACTTTCAGCTCATACAAGGAGAAGACTGATCAGAGATGCAGCCAAGAGGCCCATGATCACTCTGGATGAACTGCAGAGATCTACAGCTGAGGTGGGAGACTCTGTCCATAGGACAACAATCAGTCGTATATTGCACAAATCTGGCCTTTATGGAAGAGTGGCAAAGAGAAAGCCATTTCTTAAAGATATCCATAAAAAGTGTTGTTTAAAGTTTGCCACAAGCCACCTGGGAGACACACCAAACATGTGGAAGAAGGTGCTCTGGTCAGATGAAACCAAAATTGAACTTTTTTGGCAACAATGCAAAACGTTATGTTTGGCGTAAAAGCAACACAGCTCATCACCCTGAACACACCATCCCCACTGTCAAACATGGTGGTGGCAGCATCATGGTTTGGGCCTGCTTTTCTTCAGCAGGGACAGGGAAGATAGTTAAAATTGATGGGAAGATGGATGGAGCCAAATACAGGACCATTCTGGAAGAAAACCTGATGGAGTCTGCAAAAGACCTGAGACTGGGACGGAGATTTGTCTTCCAACAAGACAATGATCCAAAACATAAAGCAAAATCTACAATGGAATGGTTAAAAAATAAACATATCCAGGTGTTAGAATGGCCAAGTCAAAGTCCAGACCTGAATCCAATCGAGAATCTGTGGAAAGAACTGAAAACTGCTGTTCACAAATGCTCTCCATCCAACCTCATGAGCTCGAGCTGTTTTGCAAGGAGGAATTGGAAAAAATGTCAGTCTCTCGATGTGCAAAACTGATAGAGACATACCCCAAGCGACTTACAACTGTAATTGCAGCAAAAGGTGGCGCTACAAAGTATTAACTTAAGGGGGCTGAATAATTTTGCACGCCCAATTTTTCAGTTTTTGATTTGTTAAAAAGGTTTGAAATATCCAATAAATGTCGTTCCACTTCATGATTGTGTCCCACTTGTTGTTGATTCTTCACAAAAAAATACAGTTTTATATCTTTATGTTTGAAGCCTGAAATGTGGCAAAAGGTCACAAAGTTCAAGGGGGCCGAATACTTTCGCAAGGCACTGTATGTTTGGACCATGATAGTTCGTTGGTGATGTGGACACCAAGGAACTTGAAACTCTCGACCTGCTCCACTAAAGCCCTGTTGATGTTAACGGGGGCCTGTTCGGCCCACCTTTTCCTGTAGTCCACGATCAGCTCCTTTGTCTTGCTCACATTGAGGGAGAGGTTGTTGTCCTGGCACCACACTGCCAGTTCTCTGACCTCCTCCCTATAGGCCGTCTCATCGTTGTCGGTGTTCAGGCCTACCAATGTTGTGTAGTCAGCAAACTTAATGATGGTGTTGGAGTCGTGTTTGGCCACGCAGTCGTGGGTGAACAGGGAATACAGGAGGGGACTAAGTACACACCCCTGAGGGGCCCCATTGTTAAGGATCAGCGTGGCAGACGTATTGTTGCCTACTCTTACCACCTGGGGGCGGCCCATCAGGAAATCCAGGATCCAGTTGCAGAGAGAGGTGTTTAGTCCCAGAGTCCTTATCTTAGTGATGAGCTTCGTGGGCACTATGGTGTTAAACGCTGAGCTGTAGTCGATGAACGGAATTCTCACATACAGTAGGTGTTCCTTTTGTCCAGGTGAGAAAGGGCGGTGTGGAATGCGATTGAGATTGCATCATCTGTGGATCTATTGGGGCGTTATGCGAATTGGAGTGGGCCTAGGGTTTCCGGGACGATGCTGTTGATGTGAGCCATGACCAGCCTTTCAAAGCACTTCATGGCCACCGACGTGAGTGCCACGGGCGGTAATCATTTAGGTAGGTTACCTTTGCTTCTTTGGGCAAAGGGACTGTGGTTGTCTGCTTGAAACATGTAGGTATTACAGACTCAGTCAGGGAGAGGTTGAAAATGTCAGTGAAGACACTTGACAGTTGGTCCGTGCATGCTTTGAGGACACGTCTTGGTAATCAGTCTGGCCCAGCGGCTTTGTGAATGTTGACCCGTTTAAAGGTTTTGTTCACAACAGCTACCGAGAGCGTTATCACAGAGTCATCCAGAACAGCTGGTGCTCTCGTGCATGCTTCAGTGTTGCTTGCCTCGAAGCGAGCATAAAAAAGGCATTTAGCTCGTCTGGTAGGCTCGCGTCACAAGGCAGCTCGCATCTGGGTTTCCCTTTGTAGTCCGTAATAGTTTTCAAGCCCTGCCACATCCGACGAGCGTCAGAGCCGGTGTTGTAGGATTCAATCTTAATCCTGTATTGACGCTTTGCTTGTTTGATGGTTTGTCTGAGGGCATAGCAGGATTTCTTATAAGCGTCCGGATTAGTCTCCCGCTCCTTGAAAGCGGCAGCTCTAGCCTAAAGCTCGATGCGGATGTTGCCTGTAATCCATGGCTTCTGGTTGGGATATGTACATACAGTCACTGTGGGGACGACGTCATCGATGCACTTATTGATGAAGCCGTTGACTGAGGTGATGTATTCCTCAATGCCTTTGGATGAATCCCAGGAACATATTCCAGTCTGTGCTAGCAAAACAGTCCTGTAGTGTAGCATCCGCGTCATGACCACTTCCGTATTGAGCGAGCCACTGGTACTTCCTGCTTTAGTTTTTGCTTGTAAGCAAGAATCATTGACCAAAGTTGTTCATCAGAAATTAATAATAAAATGAAGAAGTTGTGGTTTGGCATGGGGCCGTTCCACACAGAATTACATGAGATATTTGTGTTATCCCATACGATTGCTTCTGTGTTTGCCCTCTACTCAGAGCCAGGACCATATATTTAGAGTGTTGGGCCAACTTTTAAACATTCAGTTACATAGCAATATAGACATATTTCCCATGTAATGTTAATGTTGTGCTAACATGATTGCCATAGAATGTTTGTAGCATCATGTAAATTAACATAATGCAGAAACCTCAATGGCCCAGCTCTCTATAAATACATGACTCTGCTCAGAGTCACAGCCACTGCTCTTGTTCATATGGTTTCAAACTGTGGCAATCAGGGGTGGAATAGGACTCATTTAGGAACCACTCTCATCCCTGTGTGAGGCATCTTTCTGGGACGTTGGTCTTGATTCAGTTGATGGGGTTGTCATTGTTTCTCACTTTAGTGTAGACTCCTGGGAAGTAAGGGTTGGCACGGCTGACTTCCCATGAGACAATGCCTTCTAAGTTTCCATTGCAGATAAGGAGTCTGCCCGAGTCACCCTTGTGGAGGAAATTAATTAATTACATGCTATGCAGTTTAATTAGACATACTATGCTGTTTTTACTTCGAGCATTGTCCATTGTTTAACAGTATAGTTTTTATTTATTATACTATATTCTCATTGTAGAATAATAGTGAAGACATCAAAACTATGAAATAACACATGGAATCATGTAGTAATCAAAAAAGTGTTCAATATATTTCACTTGTGAGGTTCTTCAAAGTAGCCAACCATTGCCTTGATGACATCTTTGCATACTCTTGGCATTCTCCCAAACAGCTTCATGAGGTAGTCACCTTGAAATGCATTTCAATTAAAAGGTGTTAAAAGTTCATTTGTGGAATTTATTTCCTTCTTAATGCATTTGAGTAAATCAGTTGAGTTGTGACAGGTTAGGGCTGGTTTTCAGAAAATAGGCCTATTTGGTAAAATACCAAGTCCATATTATGGCAAGAACAGCTCAAATATGCAAAGAGAAATAACAGTCCGCCAGTATTCATTACTTTAAGACATGAAGTTCAGTCAATCTAGAAAATGTCAAGGACTTTGAAAGTCTCTTCAAAGTTTCTTCAAGTGCAGTCGCAAAAATCGTCAAGCGCTATGATGAAACTGGCTCTCACGAGGACCGCCACAGGACCGCCACAGGAAAGGAAAACCCAGAGTTACCCCTGCTGCAGAGGATAAGTTCATTAGAGTTAACTGCACCTCAGATTGCAGCCCAAATAATTGCTTCACAGAGTTCAATAACAGACACATCTCAACATCAGCTGTTCCGAGGAGAATCAGGCCTTCATTGTCGAATTGCTGCAAAGAAACCACTACTAAAGAAAACCAATAAGAAGAACAGAGTTGCTTGGGCCAAGAAACACGAGCAATGGACATTAGACCGGTGGAAATCTGTCCTTTGGTCTGATGAGTCCAAATTTGAGATTTTTGCTTCCAACCACCATGTCTTTGTGAGACGCAGAGTAAGTGAACAGATGATCTCCACATGTGTGGTTCCCACTGTGAAGCATGGAGGAGGAGGTGTGATGGTGTGGGGGTGCTTTGCTGGTGACACTGTCAGTGATTTATTTATAATTCAAGGCACACTTAACGAGCATGGCTACTACAGCATTCTGCACATCCCATCTGGTTTGTGCTTAGTGGGACTATCATTTGTTTTTCAACCGGACAATGACCCAAAACACACCTCCAGGCTGTGTAAGGTTTATTTGACCAAGAAGGAGCGTGATGGAGTGCTGCATCAGATGACCTGACCTCCACAATCACCAGACCACCTCAACCCAATTGAAATGGTTTGGGATGAGTTGGACCGATGAGTGAATGAAAAGCAGCCAACAAGTGCCCAGCATATGTGGGAACTCCTTCAAGACTGTGGAAAAGCATTCCTCATGAAGCTGGTTGAGAGAATGCCAAGAGTGTGCAAAGCTGTCATCAAGGTAAAGAGTGGCTACTTTGAAGAATCTAAAATATATTTGATGTGTTTAACACTTTTTTATTTACTCCATGATTCCATATGTGTTATTTCATCATTGTGATGTCTTCACTATTATTATACTATGTAGAAAATAGTAAAAATAAAGAAAAACCCTTGAATTAGTCGTTATTTCCAAACTCTTGCCTGGTACTGCATGTTAATATTTTTTTGCTGATGCAGGCTTGTCTTCTGTGACTTAGTCATAAGTCTGGGTGTACAGATAAGAGCCGTTTGGGTGCGACTGCAGTATGTGACATCCTGTTTCCACAATCTACAGGAACTTAGCTGTGTGGAAACATGCGGGAATTGTTGATCTTGTTGAAATTGTTGAAATACTCAATTTTTGCAAATCTAATAATAAAGTTGTTGTTTGAAAGAATCTGCAGTCTCTCTTCCTATAGAATTTCTACCATACCCTGTAGAACAATAACACAAAAGACACAATAGTGAACAAAAGCTCTGGTCCTTTTGTTAGTGCTACAAATTAACTCTTAGTAACTTCTGACCAACTCCCTCCACTCAAACTCGAGCCATGAACTGACCCTCTCCATCCGCAAAGGATGCAGCATTCAGCGACTTGGCCTCTATTGGTTGACCTGACATGTCATGATTGTTTGTTTGTTTTTTGCTTATAAAGCGCTTTGAGATGTCTATTCTGAAAAGCACTATAGAAGTTTAATACATTCATATGATTATTTTATAATTAAGAGATCAACGCATATCCTATGACCTGGAGACCACTATCTGATTTCCCTTGTCTGAACACATACATTTCCCTAATCCAAACGGTAAATATCCCCATTGGCTCTGGCCCAGTTTTTAAGGGCCACACCCTATTATTCACACCAGTTTATACCTAGGCTCTTGTGACAGATGTTAAGGATTTGGTTCTGGGTGCCGAGATTAGGCTTTACCTAACAGGAGTCCTTGCCACCAAAGTGGGTCCTACCGCATATCATGTTGTCTGTGGTCCTCCAGTAGCAGCAGCAGTAGCAGTAGTAGCAATAGCAGCAGTAGTAGTAGTAGTAGTAGTGGCAGTAAGGTCTACACCTCCGCAGCACAGGGGACAGGTAGTAGCTGTAGATACGGGTGATGCCCTAGCCGCTCACCGTACAGGTGGTGTACCCTTGGAGACCAGGGGTGTTGTCTTCTGGCAGTGCGGCAGGCTGAACTTAGGCATTGAGCTGGGCTCGCTCACTGAGCTAGAACACACACAACCATAGCAAAGGCGCACAATCAGATGCTGACCAATCAGAAGCAGGGATCAACAGGGACGGAATGAAGTTATGGGTTTTAGTATCTAGGCTGCAGTAGCATCTGAAGATGCGCAGTCAGCAGACTAACTGAAATATAAAGTACAAACAACCGTAACACCATCGATAGGTTCCGATATCTACACTAGCATACCACTTGCCCAAGCTTCATTGTAAGTGGTATGCCTGTATGAGTATTGAAAC
This sequence comes from Oncorhynchus tshawytscha, assembly GCF_018296145.1. NCBI lineage: Eukaryota > Metazoa > Chordata > Actinopteri > Salmoniformes > Salmonidae > Oncorhynchus > Oncorhynchus tshawytscha. The sequence goes on along the minus strand of NC_056450.1, from coordinate 12,238,309 downwards.
GACTCTAGCTCATGGTGGTGAAACGTTAAAATAAAGTCTCTTACCTTGATGAGCATGATGTTGTTGCGGCTGTAGTGATAGAAAATCAAAACACTTTCATTTCAATTTAGGACCAATAGAATTGTCCAAAACCCGTTCGAGATAAGATGAATCCACCCAAATATGCTATTGTGTACACTGTACACCGATATCCATCCCTCTCCCATAATTGTAGTCAGTACTCACGGTTTCCAGCAGTGGGCAGCAGACACACACCTACTTGGGTCGGAAGAGTGTGGCTCCACGGTAGAGGTCCCTGTTACGCCTGGTACTTGATAGAGTATGGCTGGACCTCCTGGCCTCTGATGATTCTCTTTGTAAGTGTCTCTGTGGATTAGAATGAGAGGACAGTTATTCATCTAAATTAGTAAACTGGTTTACACAGATTCCTACACGGGCGTACGTTAAAAACCAATATGGATACACTAATTGAACAGAAGGCTGAAAAAGGAATACACGAGGACAGATTAATGATTCTGTTCAAGGTTCTGTGGCTCTCATTAGAAAAACGATGTAAATTATGAAACCGGTGTAAACTCCATGCACTCCATGCATACACAAAATCACTAACCAGCTGGATATTGGCAGCAACTGTACTTTAAATTGTCATACTATTATAATGTACAAACATCATGTTTTTCACCGACACCGTACCTTATGCTGTGTATATAAAACGGAGTATACAAAACATTAGGATCAGCTTTATTGAGTTGCACCCCTATTTGCCCTCAGAACAGCCTCAATTCATCGGGGCATGGACAAGGTGTCGAAAGTGTACCACAGTGAGGTTGGCTCATGTCGACTCCAATGCTTCCCACAGTTGTGTCAAATTGGGTGGTGGACCATTCTTGAAACACACTGGACATGTTGAGTATGAAACCTAGCAGCGTTGCAGTTCTTGGCTCACTCAAAATGGTGCGCCCGGCACCTACTACCATACTCTGTTCAAATGCACATAAATATTTTGTCTTGCCCATTTACCCTCTGAATGGTACACCAACACAATCCATGTCTCAATTGTCTCAAGGCTTAAAGGGATACTTTGGGATTTTGACAATGAAGCCCTTTAATCTATGTACTTCCCCAGAGTCAGATGAACTCGTGAATACCATTTTTATGTCTCTGTGTGCAGTTTGAAGGAAGTTGCTAACCAGCGTTTGCGCAATGACTGTAGGTCTATGGGTATCTGCTTTGTGCTAATGCTAGTTAGCATTGGCTCACAAAACTATCTCAAACCTCCTTCATACTGGACCCCTGAGACATAACAATGGTATCCAAGATTTCATCTGACGCCGGAGAAGTAGATAAAGGCCCTCATTTCCAAAATCCTGAAGTATCCCTTTAAAAACACTTCTTTAAAACCTCTACAGGATCGGTGTGCTCCCCAAGGGACGGTTGAGCTAACATAGAATCATGTGATTAGCATGAGGTTGTAAGTCATTTAAAAAAATCCCAGGACATAGACATATTTGATATGGGCAGAAAGCTTAAATTCTTGTTAATCTAACTGCACTGTCCAATTTACAGTAGCTGTTACAGTGAAATAATACCATGCTATTGTTTGAGGAGAGCGCACAATTATGAACTTGAAAATGTATTAATAAACCAATTAGGCACATTTGGGCAGTCTTGATACAACATGTACAAACATCATTGGCTCAGTCATTCAATCAGTCTAAAACTTTGCACATGCACTGCTGCCATCTAGTGGCCAAAAACTAAATTGCGCCTGGGCTGGATAATACATTATGGCCTTTCTCTTGCATTTCAAAGATTATGGTACAAAAAAACAAAATATGCATGTTTTTTTTCATTGTATTATCTTTTACCAGATCTAATGTGTTATATTCTCCTACATTAATTTGCACCTACATTAATTTGCACCATTGAGAGCATCCTGACCGGTTGCATTACCGCCTGGAATGGCAACTGCTCTGCATCTGATCGGAAGGCACTGCAGAGGCCAAGCTTTCTGACATCCTGGACCTATATACTAGGCGGTGTCAGAGGAAGGCCCAAACATTTGTGAAAGACCCCAGTCACCCAATTCATAGACTGTTCTCTCTGCTACCGCACGGCAAGCGGTAACTAGGGCGCAAAGTCTAGGTCCAAAAGGCTCCTTAACACCTTTTACCCCAAGCTATAAGAATGCTGAACAACTAAACCAATCAAATGGCCACCCAGAATATTTACATTTTTACACTGCTGCTACTTGCTGTTTCCTATCTATGCATAGTCACAAATGACCTTGATTAACCTGTACCCCGCACATTGACTTGGTACTGGTATCCCCTGTATATAGCCTGGTTATTGTTATGTATATTTCTTGTGTTACCTATTGATTGATTCAATTTTTTTAAACTTTAGTTTATTTAGTAAATATTTTGTTAACTCTATTTCTTGATCTGCATCGTTGGTTAAGGGCTTGTAAGTAATATTTCACGGTAAGGTATACGTGTTGTATTTGGCGCATGTGACAAATACAATTGGATTTGATTTGATTTCACTGTACTGTTTTACACCTGCTGTATGTCATGCATGTGACAACAAAATGTTGAAACTAACAATGTTAGTCTGATAATGTAAGTTGTTGTGTTGTACACTGTTCAATGGAAATGTACTACAGGGACTTCAAAGGTCATAAGAACCTTTTCTAAAAGACCTGACACCTTTGTTGATGATGGTAAGATGTCACATACAAAAGTTATTCAGGGCTGGACTTAGGCTAATCACAGCTCTTTTTGCATTAGATTTCAAATCAAATGTATTTATATAGCCCTTCTTACATCAGCTGATATCTCAAAGTGCTGTACAGAAACCCAGCCTAAAACCCCAAACAGCAAGCAATCCAGGTGTAGAAGCACAGTGGCTAGGAAAATCTCCCTAGAAAGGCCAAAACCTAGGATGAAACCTAGAGAGGAACCAGGCTATGAGGGGTGGCCAGTCCTCTTCTGGCTGTGCCGGGTGGAGATTATAACAGAACATGGCCAAATGTTCATAAATGACCAGCATGGTCAAATAATAATAATCACAGTAGTTGTCAAGGGTGCAGCAAGTCAGCACCTCAGGAGTAAATGTCAGTTGGCTTTTCATAACCGATCATTAAGAGTATCTCTACTTCTCCTGCTGTCGCTAGAGAGTTGAAAACAGCAGGTCTGGGACAGGTAGCACGTCCGGTGAGCAGGTCAGGGTTCCATAGCCGCAGGCAGAACAGTTGAAACTGGAGCAGCAGCACGGCCAGGTGGACTGGAGACAGCAAGTAGTCATCATGCCAGGTAGTCCTGAGGCATGGTGCTAGGGCTAAGGTCCTCCGAGAGAGAGAAAGAAAGAGAGAAAGAGAGAATTAGAGAGAGCATACTTAAATTCACACAGGACAAGGCAGGAGAAGTACTCCAGATATAACAGACTGACCCTAGCCCCCCGATACATAAACTACTGCAGCATAAATACTGGAGGCTGAGACAGGAGAGGTCAGGAGACACTGTGGCCCCATCCGATGATACCCCCGGACAGGGCCAAACAGGCAGGATATAACCCCACCCACTTTGCCAAAGCACAGCCCCCACACCACTAGAGGGATATCTTCAACCACCAACTTACCATCCTGAGACAAGGCCGAGTATAGCCCACAAAGATCTCTGCCACGCACAACCCAAGGGGGGGTGCCAACCTACTACAGCCTGCACACAAACAGGCACACTCACGCATTCAGAAGTATTTACCTTTCAGAGTACTCTATTTGTTATTTGTTCTCTGCTCAAAACAATGGAGTTGATCAGGCTGTTGATTGTGGCCTGTGGAACATTGTCCCACTCCTCTTCAATGGCTGTGCGAAGTTGCTGGATATTGGGGGAAACTGGAAAACGCTGCCATACATGTTGATCCAGAGCATCCCAAACATGCTCAATGGGTGACATGTCTGGTGAGTATCCAGGCCACGGAAGAGCTGGGACATTTTTATATGGTCTGCATGTGGTCTGCGGTTGTGAAGCCAGTTGGACGTACTGCCAAATTCTCTTAAACAATGTTGGAGGTGGCTTATGGTAGAGAAATTAACATTACATTCTCTGGCAACAGCTCTGGTGGACATTCCTGCAGTCAGCATGCCTATTGCACGCTCCCTCAAAACTTGAGACAGCCGTACATTTTAGAATGGCATGTTATTGTCCCCAGCACAAGGTGCACCTGTGTAATGATCATGCTGTTTAATCAGCTTCTTGATATGCCATACCTGTCAAGTGGATGGTTATCTTGGCAATTTAAAAATGCTCACTCACAGAGATGTTAACAAATTTGTGCACAACATTTGAGAGAAATAAGCTTTTTGGAACATTTCTGGGATCTTTTATTTCAGCTCATGAAACATTGGACCAACACTTTACATGTTATATTTTTGTTCAGTTTATATTGGTACCCTTGACAGATGAAATGGCTCATAGGATATACTGTAGGCTCCTGCTCCTATTTCTGAAGAGTGAGGCAGCTGGATGTACAAGTACACCACCTGGACAGGATACTAGTCTATCGCAGGGCCAAGATAACTGCCCATAAATGCTTATTGTAGCCATCAATGAGCTTGCTGCACTTTTCTACTGGAAGCTTGGCCCTCTGTTGAGCTGCAAACTGCTCCAATTCTGCAAAGTTTGAGGGGTGACTTCAACCAACTGCTGCTTTCAATGTGATTCAGACCTGCACTCAACGCTAGCCACTACAGAACAGACAGTATCGCCATTTCTTCTTTAACCATTCCTGGGTGTTTTTAATGGGTTTGGTGTAATTGTCCTGCTGAAAGACGCATACTCTTCGACGGAGACCCAGTTGTTGGACACTAGGTCGAACATTGGAGTCCAAAACACCTTGATTTCATGATGCCTTGCACACATTTAAGGCCCCCAGTACCAGAGGTAGCAACCCCACAGCATCATTGAACCTCCCACACGTTTGATCCAAGGGTGTTCTTTTCTTTGAATGTTTCATTTGGAATCAAATAAAACATTAAAAGAATTGTAAACCTAAGTTTCAAAAAGGAAAATAGTTTGTGCAATGTTGAAAATCCAATAAAATGGTATGGGACACCAAAATATTATTTCAATGTCAACTGATTTTTTTAAAAATGGGGAATTATTGAATTTATATATTCGTCCACTATAGTTACAGTGTCATTGTGATAACCGTTTACATTGTTGTCTGATCCCATCTCTGATTCTATACTCCAAACCTTGATAGGAAAATTCCCAACAGACAGAAACAGTTTTGTAGGTCAATTCTAAGCCAACTCTTTTGTTACTCACAAATACACAGAGGACTGAGGAGTTGTACTATGAATATACTTGTTACAAACCAGGCCTGAGCTCCTGAATGAACAAGCCTATTGACACAAATTGACAAAACAACATCTGACAGTTCCCTATAGCGCTCGTCACTGCTGTGACAGTAACGCAGACTAACCTCTCCATCCCTATAAAGTATGTTATTAAGCCTCTCGCTATCAGTAACTCTCCTGCTTGATGGTTGTGACCAAAGACCAGTGGTGGAAAAAGTATTCAATTGTCATACTTGAGTAAAAGTAAATATATCTTAATAGAAAATGTCTCAAGTAAAAGTAAAAGATGCCCAGTAAAGTACTACTTAAGTCTACAATGATCTTGTTTTAAATGTAATTAAGTATGGTGGTGGAAAAGTACTCAATTGTCATACTTGAGTAAAAGTAAAAAGTAAAAGTAAATGCTATACATCAAATTTCTTATATTAAGCACACAAGACGGCACAATTATTTTAATTTTTCGGACACACTCAGGCATCAATTACAAACATGGTATTTGTGTTTAGTGAGTCCATCAGATTGGATTCAGTAGTGATGATGACAACGCATTATATTGATAGGTGCGTGAATTGGATCATAATTCTGTCTTGCCTGAGCATTCGAAATGTAACGAGTACTCTTTGGTGTCAGGGAAAATGTTTGGAGTAAAAAGTACATATTTTCTTTAGGAATATAGTGGAGTAAAAGTAAAAGTTGTCAAAATATAAATAGGAAGGTAAAGTACATACCCCCAAAAATGACTTAGTACTTTAAAGTATTTTTACTTAAGTACTTTACACCTCTACCAAGGACTGTGATTTACTAATGGCTGTTGAGGTGGTCCAAGGGCAGACAGTGGCTCATGACTCTGCTTTATATATGGGCCTTTGTAGCACCCTGTTCCAATTATGCTCTTACGGTAAATTGGGTTTATTGAGATCATGTTCTTCTTTTCCTGAAAGGAAAAGTAGAGTGTGTCACACTACTGTATATATCACACTGTTTGCAATTCAACAGCATACGTTTGCAATATTTTCCACATATTCAGAAAGGAAATAATAGAGATTTTGAAGAAAGCATTATGCAGTACATTATGCTCAAGGATGTTCTTTCCTGATTGCCACTGTGTTAGTGATATCACGTTATTATATAGATACGTTGTGTGAAATGATATACAGTCATGATTCTGTATATATTTTTCCAGAAGGTTCTGTTACAGTATAAAGGATATATAGAATACTGTATGCACATGTTAGGGTGTAATCAACTTTGTAGATCAAGATAAACACAAAACCTTTCTCGATTAGAGTATATGTAAGAAGGAATTAACAGAGCATTTACGTTTGACCTTTTTAGATTCCGGAACTGGAATTTAGTGAGCGCATGGTCCACTGATATCTATCTGGTACAGAAACTTAAATAACAGACACCCGAGCTGGACTGTTAGGTAAATTCATCTCGATATCAAATGTTGTTACAGGTCAGGGGTCAAAACAGTGAGGTCACCGTCATCCAGACAGGTAGGATTTGGGTAAATTCCACTGAAATTCCAGTTAATTTTCTTTACAAAAAGGAACATTGGAATTTCAGTTTTACTTCTTGAATTGACAGAATGAATATGGTATTGACCCCAATTATCCATGACCCCAGGGATATGAAGATGGGGTAATGCCCTTGCACTGTGGAAAAACAGCTTTTGTCAGCACCCAGAGGATGAGCAGCGGAGGGAGGGAGCGAGGGAGGAGGTTGCTTGCTGTGTCAGACAGTGTCAGATGCAAATTTGCTGGCTGAGGGCCATTAGCTGGCTGAGGTCAGGAGGTCCACCAGGGGAAGGTGGCACTGGTGAGAGAGACAGAGAGAGGGAGACAAAGAGAGAGAGAGAAATGCAGAGAGAGAGGGTGCGTAAAATGTCACTGATGAGCCCTGTCAATGCTCTGTGCTCCATTTTTAATGATGCCCTAGCCAGGCCTGTTGGGAAGATGTACTGGGCCAAGCCTGAGGCAGTACACTGCTGCGGCGCAGTCAAACGGTAGTCGATCACTCCAGACAGTAGAGATCAATAAGAAAAGGCACAATAATCATGAAGAGCTGAGAAACCTCACTCTTCACTCTCTTTTTCATTAAGACATGAAGTCGACCCATTTCTCATACACATTGGTAGTACTTTAGCCGTAAAACACTCACCAGGGGTGATCTTATGGTAAGACAGTGTATTGCATTTAGGCCTCAATTCAATCAGTTGCAAGTCAAGACAAAACGCATAGCAGGTTGTTGCATTCATTCAGAGTGTTTACACCTACACCAGTGTGTTGGACATTTTGCAAAACACACATTTACTTGAAGAACAGTGCAGATGCAAATTCTGGTAACAGAATGACGGCACAGACAGCACAAACCGTCATTTTGTTACCAAACTTTGCAGCTGCGCTGTTCTTCAAGTAAATGGATTTTTGCAAAAATGTTCAGTGGAAATTGTTAAAATTAGTCTTTGTGCATGGAATTGTATGGTTTGTTTAACTTTGCGATCATTGGTTTTATGTTTGGCATGTATTTTAAAGTGAAAAATTTGAGTCTCAGCATCACTCTGTTTCTGTGGAAATTGCCCTTTTGTCCCTGGGAAACTAGAGAAAAACATCTCCCGAGCCCAGCAGCAATCAGCCGCCTAACATTTCTTCCTTTCTAATCATTAGAAAAGACTGAAAAGGTCACAGTACAGGTTATTCCAGGGGGTGTAGGCTTTACGCTGCTGCTTCAGTTACAGTGCATTCGGAAAGTATTCAGACCCCTTGATTTTTTCCAAATTTTGTTACATTACAGCCTTGTTCGAAAATTGATGCAATTCAATGTGTTCCTCATCAATCTACACACAATACCCCATAATGACAAAGTGAAAACATTTTTTTTTTATGTTTGCAAATGTATTACAAATAAAAAACAGAAATACCTTATAAGTATTCAGACCCTTTGCTAAGAGACTCGAAATTGTGCTCCAATTTCCATTGATCATCCTTGAGATGTTTCTCCTGTGGTAAATTCAATTGATTGGACATGATTTGGAAAGGCACACCTGTCTATAGAAGGTCCCACAGTTGACAGTGCATGTCAGAGCAAAAACCAAGCCATTGAGGTTGAAGGAATTATCCGTAGAGCTCCGAGACAGGATTGTGTGGAGGCACAGATCTTGGGAAGGGTACCAAAACATTACGGCAGCTTTGAAGGTCCCCAAGAACACAGTGGCATCCATCATTCCTAGAGCTGGCCGCCTGGCCAAACTGAGCAATCGGGGGAGAGGGGTCTTGGTTAAGGAGGTGACCAAGGACCTGATGGTCACTCTGACAGAGCTCCAGTTCCTCTGTGGCGATGGGAGAACCTTCCAACAGGACATCGATCCTAAGCACACAGACAAGACAACGCAGGAGTGGCTTCAGTCTCTGAAGGTCATTGAGTCGCCCAGCCAGAGTCCAGTCTTGAACCTGATCGAACATCTCTGGAGAGATCTGACAATAGCTGTGTAGTGAAGCTCCACATCCAACCTGACAGAGCTTGAGAGGATCTGCAGAGAAGAATGGTAGAATCTCCCCAAATACAGGTGTGCCAAGCTTTTAGCATCATACCCAAGAAGTCTCGAGGCTGTAATCCCTGTCAAAGGTACTTCAACAAAGTACTAAGTAAAGGGTCTGAATACTTATGTAAATACTTCATTTTTAAAAAATAAATGTGCAAACATTACTATTAACCTGTTTTTGCTTTCATTATGGGGTATTGTGTGTAGCTTGATAAAAAACAAAACAATTTAATTCATTTTAGAATAAGGCTGTAATGTAAACAAAATGTGGAAAAAGTCAAAGGGTCTGAATACTTTGCGAATGCACTGTATATATTGTTTCAGGACGACAGGGTGGCCATGGAAACGGACATCGGAACTAAGAAACCTGAGAATACTGTTGAGTTCCTAGATCCCTTCACCTTAAGATTGGATTAGTGTAGCACAGGTCAAGGTGAACGTCTCTGCCTGGTCTGGCCTCTCCTTTGTTTCAGCATGGACCTGCCTTCAGTTTTACTATGTATACTTCTGGAACTCCTTGCTGTGAGCTGTAAGCAAATGTTTCATTTCCCATTTTCTGGTTAATATTACTGTTGTAGTACGTGGCTGTGCTTGAATGTGATTGAATGTGAAAAGACGAAGGTAAAAAATGTAGAAAGGATTATAGTAGAATGTGCTCATTGTGGTCATAAGCTTTAACAGTTTTTCTATGTTCTGTATTTCTTGTTTCTGATGTCATAGTCCCAAGGGGTATATCTTTTAGCCAATTATTTGTCACTGTCATTTTTTTATCTAGAGATGATTATTGCTACAGTTGATTTGTTTGTAATTAGGAATCCTAATTTAGAAATGAAATCACGTTGACAGTTATGGCTGAGGTCCAAAGTGGGAAGAGTCATGTATCGAAAATGTCAGGCTCACTCTCATCTGAAAAGGCAAGTTATGATGTCTGACTTATTTTGTCTGACCAAACAATTATTGACGAGATACTTTTCCACCCAAACACTCATGAGGTGATTTTCTTCTCGTACTATTTGTAGCTTCTTTAACAGATGCTCAATAATGCATTTGTACTCTAGCAACTGTTTTCACACATCAATTACAGGAAAGAGGCATAGTATGTATCCAAGTTCCAAAGTGCATTTCAGTTATAACTTTGGATTGAAAAACTATGGAAGCAACGCATGTTTATTAAGCCACTTAATAATCAATGTAGTTTCAGATTAGTGTCTTCAAACACATGCTCTCTGTGCCTTATAGTTCTTGTTCATTATGTGTTAGTTCCCTAGGTCTTAGTTCCATAGACTTACGTATGTCATGAACGTGCTAGTTCTCATACTGTGGTAGACAGGACATAGTCATTGTCCATTTCAAGCACATACTGTACCAGAATAAGGGTGCAGCCTATGCAGCTTGGCATTTACTGAGATGACTCCTGTACTGGAGGCAGCTCTGCGGAGTGTTCACTAGCTGGCAGAGCCACAAAGTCATCAAATCTGATTTTTAACTCTAACCTTAACACTGACCTTAACCACACTGCTATCCCTAATGCCTAACCCTAACCTTAAATGATGGCCAAAAGCACATTTTTGTTTCCATGAATTTTGACAACATAGCCAATTCTGACTTTGCAGCCTGCCCATTACGTTTATATTTGACGTTTTAATAATTTATTAGACGCTCTTCTCCAGAGTATTCATCTTAAGATAGCTAGATGGGACAACCACATACCATCTAGCGGAAACCGCTCAGTTCTGCCTCCAGGGCAAGACTCACGACAATGAACGTTAATGTGCAGTTCGTGCTGGGTCATATTGTATAGGGTTACCTTTCCTGCTGCTTCTTACACGGAACTGTCTAATTATAGAGTGGGACAGGATCAATATCCAGAAACGTAATGGAGCATTGGCTTTCATTCCATAGAGAGATCTCAGTTCCTGTCTGGTCTCTACCCACTGGGCACAGACGTCATTTCAACTTCTAGTTTTGATTTACATTTGGTTGAGTCGTCAACTAACGTGAATTCAACAACAAATGTCACCATGTCCTTGGATTTAGGTTGAAACTCCCTTATGTTGATGATTTTTGCAAATCCAATCCGTTTTTTGACGTTGATTCAACGTCATCACGTTGATTTCTTTAGTTGAAATGACGTGGAAACAATGTTGTTTCAACCAGTTTTTGCCCAGTGGGTGGTGCTCAAACCTGGGTTTTATGTGTGTTAACTTGATTAACTACATACTGTACCTAGACTGTGTGTCCTAGACAATTTCCCGTTCTAGGACAATACAAAAAGACTAAATGTGGCAGGTATGATGCAGATAAACTTTAGTTAATGTAGTACATAGACCTTAGTTCACCCTGGTAAAATAAAGTTTATTGTATCCTATCCTATTCTATCTTATCCTCTCCTATACATGATGAGTAAACAGACAACAGTAAAATGAGGGATATTACAGTCTCCGCAATATGCTTTATATGTATAGATATCCACAGAAACAGCACAAGCAAAACAAAGCATGTCATGGAAAATAAGATCCAATCCAGGTCAAATTCAATATTGTCCCCCAAAACATGTTACCAACATGAGAGGCTACACTCTATAATGGCCACAGTGAAATGTGATAGATGTTGACTCTGTGCACGCCTGAGATTGGATTTTATTGATCTGTACAGCATCTGTGCCATAAAACCTTATGATGTTGTCTTTATGAGGTGTGTGCTGCCACAGTAACTGTTACAACCGTATGTGATTGTGTTGTGTACTATATCCTTATGTTTTTTTAAATATCACAGGCCAGGAGCTGATACAAGGGCGTATAGTGGGAGGATATGCCCCTGCACCCCATTCCATCAAATACATTGTATCAATACAGTCAACTAGAGGACAACACTTTTGTGGAGGATCCTTGATAAATACATACTGGGTGCTCACAGCAGCACATTGTACTATAGGGTAAGTTAATTTTGTAAGTTATGTATGTCGCAAGCGCAAACCTGATCTAACTGGGCAAAATTAACCAGGTCAGATATGATATAGATATAGTATACAGCATTACTCACTCTGTAACTTAGTATTGATGGGAAATAATGTAGCTACGGTGGCCTCAAAAGTACACTATACAGGAACTGGGAAACAATATAATAGACTCATTGACACAGGGCAGCTCGACTTGACATCCATAAGAGTGTGTTTGTATGTGCGCATGTGATGTGTGAGTGTGGTGTGTGTGCATGCATGCGCGTGCGGGCGTGAGTGTGTCTGTGGGTGTGTGTAAGTCAAGTCCATTAGCAGGTCCATGGAGAGGTGTCAGATTGTCCCCGCTGAAACGTATCAAGGCTGAGAGCAAGTGCCTGAAAGCGATAGGGGCACCAAGCTCACAATAAGAGGTTTTGTGCCGTGTTTCTGTGGCACAGCAAACTGACTCAAGCATCCCAGGGCCCAGAGGCTAATCGACATACTTACATACGGTCACCAAAACACAGAAGCTTTTGTTCGGGAAAGTGAATTTACACATTAACCCAAAAGGCAAGATTTATGTCTGTACATTTTTATGCATATTACATTTTTTAAAGAATGGAATCTAGGACAGATATTGTGATGCAAGCTATTATTGCTGAGAGACCTTTGTGACACTTTTTTGGGGTAATATGTGACTGTGGGTGTTGTTATGCATGCATTCATTAAGCCTTTATAACAGATATATAACACATTTTAATATTTGTCATAAGCTGTCATAAGTACTTTTAAATAGTTATGAGTCACAGTATGAGATGTTATGAAACCGGTTATAATAGTTGTTAAAGATGACGGTTCGTCCTGTTGTCATATGCTCTGTCAACTGCTAATAAAAACTGCTATTACATAGTCTGTATGACTCTTATGTAGCATGACAACTCATGCTGCATAAGAGTCAAGATACCAGATTTTGTAACAGGGTGTTATGTAATTTACCAACCAGTATTACATTGAACGTAATGATGGGCGTCATAACCATGTCATATGGTGTGCACGGACAAGTACATTTACATACATTTTGAGATGTTATTAAACAGTGATAAGTGGGCTTACACACACAGGATGAGTTGAGAACATCACAAACCTTGACCATTCAAAGGATCTCCTAGAGAAACGTGCAAATGGGAGCACAGATGTACTTAGCTTGCCCAAAAAAAAAAAAAGGTTGAAACGAAATGGATAACAAAACCAACTTTGCATGGGACACAACAGGATTTGTGACAGCTGTGAAAAATGAATATGTGCAAGCTGCAGTAACAATGACTGCTATATTATGAAAAAATGGCTTGCTAATCAGGTAATTGACTAGTTGGTTTATGTTGCAATAGAGAGAGATAATAATGGTGTCTTTTTGTAGGCACTCACGGAGGCTAACTCCGCTATGGCTCGTTGGGAAAAGATTATGGGGAAATTATTTTTTTGTTGTTGTAGGGTTTTGGATACATGCTGAAAATAAGATCTGTGGTAAATTAACTGTCAGAGAAAAGGAACTACAACTAGCTAAAGCTAAATTTAATTATTTTCGACATATATCTTAAAACCCTATTATTTTCTCTAATAATTTCCACCACAGGAATGGCTAATGAACCAGAGGTAGAAAATGCTAACTCATTTAGTTTTTTTAGGACTACTAGCTGGTGAGCTTTATTGCAGCATTTTGCTGACCCACTGACGGCTAACGTTAGCTATCTAGCAATCTGCTAGCGCTAGCTAGCTAACTTTACTAGCTAAAGGTGGAAGTAAAAAACTCTGTAGCACATTAACATTCTCTTTTACTTTAACCACAATTACCTTTTCATGCTAATACACGTTATTTAACTCAAGCAAACTAACATTATTGTTATCCATGTTATTTAGTGCCAATATCTCTTCTCCCATCTTATTTCCCACCTTTTATTCTAATTTCAGCAATATGATTCCCTGGCACGAGAGCTCTCAATAACATTTCATTGGATCTCCAAACTGTCCATGAAATTTCAGCTATGTTATGTGATTTGCTGACACAAAGCATATCCAATGAAAAGTCATTAAGAGCCCTTCTGTCAGATAATCATATCGCTGAAATCGGAAGGGTCAAAAGAAGGGTTGCAGGGGCCTCCCGGGTGGCGCAGTAGCCAAGGATGCTGTGCTGCAGCGCCAGCTGTGCCACCAGAGACCCTGGGTTCGCGCCCAGGCTCTGTCGTAACCGGCCACGACCGGGAGGTCCTTGGGGCGACGCACAATTGGCATAGCGTTGTCCTGGTTAAGGAGGGCTTGGCCGGTAGGGTTATCCTTGTCTCATCGCGCACCAGTGACTCCTGTGGCGGGCCGGGCGCAGTGCATAAGGTTGCCAAGGTTGCCAGGTGCACGGTGTTTCCTCCGACACATTGGTGCGGCTGGCTTCCGGGTTGGATGCGCGCTGTGTTAAGAAGCAGTGCGGCTTGGTATCGGAGGACGCATGACTTTCAACCGTCGTCTCTCCCAAGCCCGTATGGGAGTTCTAGCGATGAGACAAGATAGTAGCTACTAAAAACAATTGGATACCACAAAATTGGGGAGAAAAAGGGGTACCATTTTTTTTTTATTAAAAAAGGTTGCTCCTTATTTGAATTTAATGAGTTAGCCACCATACTAGAGTGGCTAATGCCTAGGAATGCTAGATGTTGCGTATCACGTTCAGCCAATCACTCTGCAGCAGTCTGTTGTTTACCCCTGGCTGAATGCGGAGCGCAACATCAGGAAGTAGCATTAGCTACTCCAGCATGGTGTTTCAAAAAGAAAGTATGCATATTTTCATCATTTTCTTCCCGCCTTCTCACCATTAAATTGAGTTAAGGAGGAAATTGCCGCCTTTACAGCCTGAATGGACATGAACAGTCATTTTTAACACCCATTATAACCGGTTTTATAACATCTCATACTGTGACTCATAAAATTGCACCCAGAAGAAGTCTTCACATGGGATTTATGGTGTCACGTGATTGATGGCTTTGTCCATTCATATATATAGTCATTGGCAAAGTGTTACCCTAGTTTGTTTTTAACTATGTTGGTTGAGCTACAGTTATGGTCTGGTGAATGAAAAAAAATTAAACTGCTGAACAGTCATTCCCTCCAATTTGTCAACACATACAATAAGGCCTACTGTGTGTATCCATGGTTGGCTCTGCATTAACTTGGAAGTAATACAAATATGTCTCTTTCCTTTACAGGGTGGAACAAATTATGATAGTAGCAGGAGACTATTCAGTAAGCATGTATGAAGGGACCGAACAGTTCTTCATACCCCAGCTCTTAATACCCCACCCCCAGTACAACAAGATTACGAACAACGCAGATATTATGCTTATCAAGGTAAAAGAGAGAAAGAAATACTGGTAATATCTGTAGTATCTAGGTAGGCTATGTAGTATACTATATCAATTGTACCACCCTTTGGCTTGATGACAGCTTTGCACACGCTTGGCATTCTCTCAACCAGCTTCACCTGGAATGCTTTTCCAACAGTCTTGAAGGAGTTCCCACGTATGCTGAGCACGTGTTTGCTGCTTTTCCTTCACTCTGCAGTCCAACTCATCCCAAACCATCTCAATTGAGTTGAGGTCGGGTGATTGTGGAGGCCAGGTCATCTGATGCAGCACTCCATCACTCTCCTTCTTGGTAAAATAGCCCTTACACAGCCTGGAGGTGTGTTGGGTCAGTGTCCTGTTTAAAAACAAATGATATTCCCACTAAGCACAAACCAGATGGGATGGCATATCATTGCAGAACCCCCACACCATCACACCTCCTCCTCCATGCTTCACGGTGGAAAACACACATGCCGAGATCATCTGTTCACCTACTCCGCGTCTCACAAACACACAATGGTTGGAACCAAAAATCTCAAATGTGGACTCATTATACCAAAGGACAGATTTCCACCGGTCTAATGTCCATTGCTCATGTTTCCTGGCCCAAGCAAGTCTCTTCTTATTATTGGTGTCCTTTAGTAGTGGATTCTTTGCAGCAATTCGACCATGAAGACCTGATTCACGCAGTCTCCATTGAACAGCTTATGTTGAGATGTGTCTGTTACTTGAACTCTGTGAAGTATTTATTTGGGCTGGTAACTCTAATGAACTTATCCTCCAGCAGAGGTAACTCTGGGTCTTCCTTTCCTGTGGTGGTCCTTCTGAGAGCCAGTTTCATCATAGCGCTTGATGGTTTAGCAACTGCACTTGAAGAAACATTCAATTTTCTTGAAATGTTCTGGATTGACTGACCTTCATGTCGTTTAATTAAGGTAATGATGGACTGTCACTTTGCTTATTTGAGCTGTTCTTGGCATAATATGGATTTGGTATTTTACCAAATAGGGCTATCTTCTGTATTCCACCCTTACCTTGTCACAACACAACTGATTGGCTCAAATGCATTAAGAGGAAATAAATTCCACAAATGAACTTTTAACAAGGCACACCTGGTTAATAATTGAAATGTATTCCAGGTTACTACCTCATGAAACTGGTTGAGAGAATGCCAAGAGTGTGCAAAGCTGCCATCAAGGCAAAGGGTGGCTATTTTGAAGAATCTAAAATATATTTTGATTTGTTAAACACTTTTTTGGTTACTACATGTTTCCATATGTGTTATTTCATAGTTTTGATGTCTGCACTATTATTCTACCACATAGAAAAAAAGTAAAAATAAAGAAAAACCCTTGAATGAGTAGGTGTGTCCAAACTTTTGACTGGTACTGTACTTTTTCACTCAAGGCTTAGTGAAATGTCATCATTAGGTGTTTTATTACTCTTTGAAGGCCTTGGTAAAGGACAATAAGTTTTTTCTTCAAACCTAACCTGACCCACATTTCCTGTGCCTGTCTCCATCTCTTTTCAGCTGAAAGCTCCAGTGTACCTGAATAGCTATGTGTCCATCGCTCCGCTGCCCCGCCAGAGTGCCTCGGTGGCAGATGGGCGGTTGTGCAGGGTGTCAGGCTGGGGGTTCACCAGCTCTAGTGGGGGACAGATACCCTCCTCCCTGCGCACGGTCAAACTTCCCATCGTCTCCACAGCCAAATGCAACAGCAGTGAGTCTTTCAATGGGAACATCACATCCAACATGATCTGTGCAGGCTACAGTGCTGGCAGACAGGACGCGTGTAAGGTAGGACCCACGCTATAGCTACTAGGATAGGGTTTTACGATTTCTAATGCTATGGGTCGGATTATACCTAATACTAGACTAGAAAGCATGTTTAATACATATTTTCCCTTGAGCATGGCTATTAGTCGAGGGAGTAGGTTTAAGCTTGGTCCGTCAAACATGCCTTGAATCTTTAGGATATCTAGAAAAATCGAATTTGGCATCCAAATATTGATTGCCATTGCACACGGTATAGAAGAGTTTGTGTCTCTAAACTCCAGGCTTTTGTCTGTCTGTTGTTTCAGGGAGATTCTGGGGGCCCACTGGTGTGTGAAGGTCGGATCTATGGTGTGGTTTCCTGGGGGATGGGCTGTGCCGATGCCAAGTACCCAGGAGTCTACACTGCTGTGTCAAAGTATCGCAGGTGGATAGACCGGATCATGTTCAGCTACTACGGACGCTGCAGCAAGTATTAGAATCAAGTGTTTCTGTCTGAAACACTACCCTTACCTTGAACTTGAAACATTTCAGAGAGCTTGATGTGAAACACGTCCAATATTGGGGATAAAAAGTCTCCCAGTGTCATGTAGCTTTTCATTGCTTTTACTTTTTTATAAAACATCGATAGAAACATGGACCATTCCCAACATGTTCTTGCAGTACAGTATGTTGCTACTTGTAGTCCCCTAGCAATGCTATTCCACAAAGCAACATGATGAACAACTGATAAAATATGAATCATGTCAACAATAAAACATTTATTTAACAAGAGATGTAATGCCAAGTTAACATGGTTTAGTTTATATGAACACCAGTGTTATCAACCAGACACTAATGCATAGAGCATAAACTTGAATGAAGCAACTTCAAGACTGAGGGGTGAGTGCATGTATATTTAGACTACATAGAATAGTTAAAGAATTGTGAAATTGTAAGTGTGTTATAAAAAACCGAAGTGAACTGTATGTTTTCCTTGTTTTATATAATGCATCACTACCAATTCAAGGTGGACTGGTTTTATTTTCACCATTTGTATTACAAGGGTGTCATCCAGATTTAATTGAGGGATCAAATTCTGGACAGGCATATTTACAAAAAAAAATAGTAGAGTTGTTATCAACTTCCAAAGTTCCCGAACAAATATCCCCGCTGTACCCATAATTGTATTTATTTATTTAACCCTTATTTTACCAGGTAAGTTGACTGAGAACACATTCTCATTTAACAACAAACTGCGGGAAAGTTACAGGGGAGAGGAATGAGCCAATTAGATGCTGGGGATGATTAGGTGGCCATGATGATATGAGAGCCAGATTGGAAATGTAGCCAGGACACCAGGGTTAACACCCCTACTCTTGTCTGCTCATTGGTGACGTGCATCATCAAATCTGCTTGTATGCTGATGATGTTTTGATATTCATCTCTAGCCCTGAGACTTCTTGTTAATACTGTTGAATTACTCCGTGAATTCTCAGGCTACAAAATTAATTTAACTAAATCAGAGGCTATGCCACTTGGTTGTCTTCCCTCTGTACCTATTACCTCTTCCCCCTCAGGTTTTACATAGCTGGGTATATTTGTAACTCCTAAATTCCAGCAAATGTTCAAAGCCAATTTGGTTCCCTTATTCGATACAATAAGACAGGATCTGGAGCGTTGGAACTCTCTTCCCGATTTCATGGTTGGATAGAAAATCCCGCTTGAAAATTAACATTTGACCTGGACTACTTTACCCAATCCAAACGATCCTAGTCTTACTTTCCAATAAGGTAATAAACTATTTAAGTGGCTGGTTAAGTTCCTTCATATGGAGTAAACACAAGCCAAGACTTGACAGTATTGCAGCTGCCAGGTTCTACGGGTGGCTTGGATCTTCCCAATATTAGGTTTTATCAGTGGTGTGCCCACTTCTGTTATATTTCTGACTGGATCACAAATGATGACTCCTCTATTTGGTTAGATATTGAGACTTCTTTTTCAAAATACCCCCCTGCAGGATATTTTATTTTTCAGAAGGTTAAAGCCTGTAAAAGATCACTGCAATAATCCCATTACACTTAACACACTCAAAGCATGAAGGTCAGTTCAATGTTTTTTGGGAAGGTCCAAACTAACCTCTGCTCTTACCCCAATTCTTAACAACCCAGATTTTCTACCAGGATTGCTGGATGCTGGCTTTAACATTTCGCTTAATAAGGGCATAGGCAGACTAAATGTTTTATTTGTTGATAAAAATGTAATTTAATTTGAGCAGATGGTTGAGAAATATTGACTTCCAAAGTAGGACATTATCATTTGAAGAGCACCACCTTAATTGGCAACCCTGATGTGTCTGTCATTGAAATTATGCTTTTTTTCTGACAAAGGGAAATGTCTGTAAGTTTATTTTATGATGCTGTGAGGTCCTTTTCTACTGTTGACACACAGAGGGTCAAGCAAGTGTGGGAGAAAGAATTGTCTGTTATTATTGACGAGGAGATGTGGGAGGACATTAGGAGATACATGTATGCAAAAACAATATCTATCTGTAGTCGTACTAGAGCAATCCATTTAAGAATAATACACAGATTGCATATATCCCTAAATAGCAAAACATCTTTTTACAGTAGATTCTATTAAGGATTGGCATAAGATACTATTTGAATGGATGCCATTGGATTATCTGACATGTACATTCAATTCTAAAACAGATCAGTTCTACAAAGTGTGGGAACCTTATTTAAATGACCTAGAACCTAATTTATCAGCTATTATGCTTGCATAATAGCTTACCTGTCGCTGGACTACACTGTACGTTCCATGTGTTGGACCTGATTCCTTTATTTAAACTGAGCTTTTGTGTTTACTTTCTGTCTGTATGTAAATGTAATATATACATTATTTTCTTTGTTATTCTTGTTTTATCTTTGTTACTGTATCTCTTAATATGGGAGAAAATTGTGATATTCCAATACAAATACTGTTACAAAAAAAGAAACCACCCCTACTCTTATGATAATTGCCATGGGATCTTTAAGGACCACAGAGAGTCAGGACACCCGTTTAACATCCCATCTGAAAGACAGCACATTACACAGGGCAATGTCCCAAATCACTGCCCTGGGGAATTGGGATATTTTTTTTTAGACCAGAGGAAAGAATGCCTCCTACTGGCCATCCTCTTCCAGCGGCATCTGGTCTCCCACCCAGGGACCAACCAGGCCCAACCCTGCTTAGCTTCAGAGGCAAACCAGCAGTGGGATGCAGGGTGGTATATTCAGCAATACACTGGGAGTGAGTTAATTACAGAAATAAAATCCAGTGGAACATAGCTACCCAGTTCGTTAGGGATGTGCATCAGTCTTCATTACTTGTTTTCTGAGATACAACAGCGTCCTTACGTAGCTAACCATGTGATTCAAAATTAAGTCTGCAGTTGCTCAACAGCACGACTGCACCAATTTCTGTCTCAAACACTTGTACAGTAGCCCTCATCTATACGTCATCCGGATATCACGGCCACTCAGTTTGCTTGAGGTCACCATCTTTAATAATATGGTTGTAGATGGTGCTCTTTGCTTGATGAATTACCTCAAGACTGGCGTAGAAGCCTAATGAAGTATGCATAGAGTCAGGCCCGGCTCTGCTCTGCAATTTCTTCTAATGTAATGACTAAGACTTTGATTGATTCCCTCACCCTGCCTGGCGGAAGTGTAAACACTCAACCAAACAGCTGGGATTCCAGGAAGGACCCGCCTACCTCTCCTAGAGACTGCCTTAACACCTTGGAGAATATGTACAGAATCGAGTGACTCCTGATAGCGCTAGGCGTATCACAACAGAATGAATAGTTGATAGCCTGCTTAACGGGCCTCTCTGGTTTCACTGCTGTTGGCCAGGAGTCATATAATATGATTGACATGTTTCTTGGCCTTTTTAAAACTTTGCAAGTGGTTACATAAAGAGTGGTTACCATTGTGTCGCTGCCATCTTTAGAATGTCATCTGACATTTGAGTATTTTAGTTTGCCATACATACATTAACCTCAAATAAATTTGGAAAAGTTTTTGTTGTGTTTGTTTGTTGAATAAAGAGTATTGTAGGCTATCGATTCTGGCACAGACAAACAAGCAATCCCAGGGGAAAGGGCTTCGTGACTGCGAAGACAAAGCTTGTTATATAGTTTGGGGAATGAAAATGGACTTCCATAAACTAGGCCAGGCAGCAATATCCATATTTCCATAACTGATGTGTTGGATGATTTTTTTTACATTACATCCTATGGGAGAGATTTGTGACATACACTATATATACAAAAGTATGTGGACACCCCTTCAAATGAATGGATTTGGCTATTTCAGCCACACCCCACACCCACAGCCATGCAATCTTCATAGACAAACATTGGCAGTAGAAAGGCCTTGCTGAAGAGCTCAGTGACTTTGAATGTGGCATTGTTATGGGTTGCCACCTTTCCAACAAGTCAGTTCATCAAATTTCTGCCATGCTAGAGCTTACCCGGTCAACTGTAAGTGCTGTTATTGTGAAGTGGAAATGTCTAGGAACAACAACGGCTCAACCCGAGAAGTGGTAGGCCACACAAGCTCACAGAATGGGACAACTGAATGCTGTACGTAGCTCGTAAAATGGTCTGTCCTTTGTTGCAACACTAACTATCGAGTTCCAAACTGCCTCTGGAAGCAACGTCAGCACAAAAACTGTTTGTCGGGGCTTCATGAAATGGATTTCCATGGCCCAGCAGCCGCACACAAGCCCAAGATCACTTTGCGTAATGCCAAGCGTGGTGTAAAGCTCAGCAGTGGAAATGCATTCTCTTGAGTGATGAACCCCGCTTCACCATCTGGTAGTCAGACTGACAAATCTGGGTTCGACAGATGCCAGGAGAACGCATAGTGCCAACTGTAAAGTTTGGTGGAGAGCCTCCCGAGTGGCGCAGCGGTCTAAGGCACTGAATTGCAATGCTTGAGGCTTCACATCAGCCCCGGGTTCGATCCCAGGCTGTGTCACATCCGGCCATGACGGGAGACCGATGAGGCGGTGCACAATTGGCCCATCGTCATCCTAGTTAGGGGAGGGTTTGGCTGGAATGTCCTTGTCCCATTGCGCTCTAGTGACTCCTTGTGGTAGGCTGGGTGTCTGCAAGCTGATGCAGTTGTTCTGTGTTTCCTCCAACACATTGGTGTGGCTGGCTTCCGGGTTAAACAAGCAGTGCGGCTTGGCAGGGTCGTGTTTCGGAGGACACATGGTCCTGACATTTGACTCTCCTGAGTCTGTACAGGGGTTGCAGTGATGGGACAAGACTGTAACTTCCAATTGGGGAGAAAAAGGGGTAAAAGTACAAACAACATCAAAAAAGTTTAAAGGAGGAATAATGGTCTGGGGCTGTTATTCATGATTCATGCTCCTTAGTTCCAGAAAAATCTTGTCGAGATTGGTGTGGAACAACTTACACAGAGTCCTGACCTCAACCCATCGAACATCTTTGGGATGATTTGGAAAGCTGACCCCGAGCCAGGCCTAATCGCTCAACATCACTGCCTGACCAAACTAATGCTCTTGTGGCTGAATGGAAGCAAGTCTCTGCAGCAATCGAGGTTGTTAAAGGTTGGAGGTTGTCAATGGAGGTTGTGGAGGTTGTTAAAGATTGGAGGTAGTCAATGGAGGTAGTGGAGGTTGTTAAAGCAGCAAAGGGAAGACAAACTCCATATTCATGCCCATGATTTTGGAATCAGATGTTAGACCACATACTTTTGATACTGTATATATATTATAGTACCAGTCAAACGTTTGGACACACCTACTCATATCAGGGTTTTTCTTAATTTTATAATTTCATAGAATGTAGAATAATAGTGAAGACATCTAAACTATGAAATAACATATATGGAATCATGTAGTAACCCAAAAAATGGTTAAACAAATCAAAATAAATGTTATATTTGAGAATCTTCAAAGTAGCCACTCTTTGCCTTGATGACAGCTTTGCACATTCTTGGCATTTGGCTTCATGGGGAATGCTTTTCCAACAGTCTTGAAGGAGTTCCCACATATGCTGAGCACTTGTTGGCTGCTTTTCATTCACTATGCGGTCCAACACATCCCAAACCATCTCAATTTTCGTCTTTCGGATGGGACGTTAAACGGGTGTCCTGACTCTCTGAGGTCATTAAAAGATCCCATGGCACTTATCGTAAGAGTAGGGGTGTTAACCCCGGTGTCCTGGCTAAATTCCCAATCTGGCCCTCAAACCATGATGGTCACCGAAGAATCCCAAGTTTACAATTGGCTCATTCATCCCCCTCCTCTCCCCTGTAACTATTCCCCAGGTCGTTGCTGTAAATGAGAACTTGTTCTCAGTCAACTTACCTGGTAAAATAACGGATAAATAAAATAAAATAAATAAAAGCCAGGTCGATTAGAAAGGCCTGCTCGCTGAAGTGTTTCAGGGAGCGTTTGACAGTGATGAGTGGGGGTCGTTTGACCGCTGACCCATTTCGGATGCAGGCAATGAGGCAGTGATCGCTGAGATCTTGGTTGAAAACAGCAGAGGTGTATTTAGAGGGCAAGTTGGTTAGGATGATATCTATGAGGGTGCCCGTGTTTACGGCTTTGGGGTGGTACCTGGTAGGTTCATTGATCATTTGTGTGAGATTGAGGGCATCAAGCTTAGATTGTAGGATGGCTGGGGTGTTAAGCCTGTTCCAGTTTAGGGCACCTAGCAGCATAAGCTCTGAAGATAGATGGGGGGCAATCAGTTCACAAATGGTGTCCAGAGCACAGCTGGGGGCAGAGGGTTGTCTATAGCAGGCGGCAACAGTGAGAGACTTGTTTTTAGAGAGATGGATTTTTAAAAGTAGAAGTTCAAATTGTTTGGGTACAGACCTGGATAGTAGGACAGAACTCTGCAGGCTATCTTTGCAGTAGATTGCAACACCGCACCCTTTGGCCGTTCTATCTTGTCTGAAAATGTTGTAGTTTGGGATGGAGATTTCAGAATTTTTGGTCATCATCCTAAGCCAGTATTCAGACACGGCTAGAACATCTGGGTTGGCACAGTGTGCTAAAGCAGTGAATAAAACAAACTTAGGGAGGAGGCTTCTAATGTTAACATGCATGAAACCAAGGCTATTACGGTTACAGAAGTCATCAAAAGAGAGCGCCTGGGGAATAGGAGTGGAGCCAGGCACTGCAGGGCCTGGATTCACCTCTACATCACAAGAGGAACAGAGGAGGAGTACGATAAGGGTACGGCTAAAAGCTATGAGAATTGGTCGTCTAGAACGTCTGGAACAGAGAGTAAAAAAAGGAGGTTTCAAAAAGGATAAAATAGCTTCAAGATATAATATGAATACAGTGACGGTAAACCTAGGTATTGAGTGATTATGAGAGAGATATTGTCTCTAGAAACATAATTGAAACCAGGTGATGTCATCGCATGTGTGGGTGGTGGAACTGAACTGGATCTAGAGTGAAATAAGCCAATAAACACTAATCAGAACAGCAATGGACAAGGCATATTGACATTAACTTAAGGAGAGGCATGCTTAGTCGAATGATCATAAGGGTCCTGTGAGTAGTGAGGGTGGTTGGGGTCACGGCGTTTCAGACAGCTAGCCGGGCCATCGGTAGCAAGCTAGCATAGGATGGAGGTCTGTTTTTAGCCACCTCGTGCGTTTCCGTCAGTAGATTAGTGGGGTTCCGTGTGGTAGAGGGGATCAATCCAATTGGCAAAATAGATATAGTTAAAGTGACCCCCAAAAAATTGTCCAATAGACCTATCCAGCTAGCAACCGATAAGACAGCTAACGATTAGTGGGCCGCAGATGGGCGTTCAGGTAACGTCGCGATGAAGGGGCCAGTTGGATAACTCCCTCGGCAGATAACGTCAGTAGTCCAGTCGTGAAGGCTCGGTGGGGCTCTGCATCGGCAGTAAAATGGGTCTGGATAGGTGATTGTAGCCCAGGAGTGGCTGATGGAACTCTTCAGCTGGCTAGCTCCGGAATAATTGATGTTTGCTCCGGAACCAACGTAAGCCAATAGTCACACTAGCTAGCTGCGAGATCCAGGTGTAAATGTCCAGAGCTTTCTGTTGAAATCTGGGGATATGGAGAGAAAATAGGTCCAGTATGATCTGGTCTGAGTCGCGCTTTTCGAGCTAAAGGATAGCTGATGACCACCAACCGTGGTTAGCTGAATACTAACGTTAGCCAGTAAACTGGCTAGCTTCTGGTTAGCTTCTGGCTAGCTTCTGGTTAGCTTCTGGCTAGCTTCTGGTTAGCTTTTGGCTAGCTTCTGATTAGCTTCTGGCTAGCTTCTATTGTGGATTTCAGATTTTAGGTAAATAATACTTATTTTTTTAAACAGGAGAGTGTTTTGAAGTAGATTTTTTGGAAAAGAAAATATATATATGATATGCGAAGAAAGATGTAAATATATACAGTGGGGCAAAAAAGTATTTAGTCAGCCAGCAATTGTGCAAGTTCTCCCACTTAAAAAGATGAGAGAGGCCTGTAATGTTTATCATAGGTACACTTCAACTATGACAGACAAAATGAGAAAAAAAATCCAGAAAATCACATTGTAGGATTTTTAATGAATTTATTTGCAAATTATGGTGGAAAATAAGTATTTGGTCAATAACAAACGTTTCTCAATACTTTGTTATATACCCTTTGTTGGCAATGACAGAGGTCAAACGTTTTCTGTAAGTCTTCACAAGGTTTTCACACACTGTTGTTGGTATTTTGCCCCATTCCTCCATGCAGATCTCCTCTAGAGCAGTGATGTTTTGGGAATGTTGCTGGACAACACAGACTTTCAACTCCCTCCAAAGATTTTCTATGGGGTTGAGATCTGGAGACTGGCTAGACCACTCCAGGACCTTGAAATGCTTCTTACGAAGCCACCTCTTCATTGCCAGGGCGGTGTGTTTGGGATCATTGTCATGCTGAAAGACCCAGCCACGTTTCATCTTCAATGCCCTTGCTGATGGAAGGAGGTTCACTCAAAATCTCACGATACATGGCCCCATTCATTCTTTCCTTTACACGGATCAGTCGTCCTGGTCCCTTTGCAGAAAAACAGCCCCAAAGCATGATGTTTCCACCCCCATGCTTCACAGTAGGTATGGTGTTCTTTGAATGCAACTCAGCATTCTTTGTCCTCCAAACACGACGAGTTGAGTTTTTACCAAAAAGTTATATTTTGGTTTCATCTGACCATATGACATTCTCCCAATCTTCTTCTGGATCATCCAAATTCTCTCTAACAAACTTCCGACGGGCCTGGACATGTACTGGCTTAAGCAGGGGGACACGTCTGGCACTGCAGGATTTGAGTCCCTGGCGGCATAGTGTGTTACTGATGGTAGGCTTTGTTACTTTGGTCCCAGCTCTTTGCAGGTCATTCACTAGGTCCCCCCGTGTGGTTCTGGGATTTTTGCTCACTGTTCTTGTGATCATTTTCCCCCCACGGGGTGAGATCTTGCATGGAGCCCCAGATCGAGGGAGATTATCAGTGGTCTTGTATGTCTTCCATTTCCTAATAATTGCTCCCACAGTTGATTTCTTCAAACCAAGCTCCTTACCTATTGCAGGTCCAGTCTTCCCAGCCTGGTGCAGGTCTACTATTTTGTTTCTGGTGTCCTTTGACAGCTCTTTGGTCTTGGCCATAGTGGAGTTTGGAGTGTGACTGTTTGAGGTTGTGAACAGGTGTCTTTTATACTGATAACAAGTTCAAACAGGTGCCATTAATACAGGCAACGAGTGGAGGACAGAGGAGCCTCTTAAAGAAGAAGTTACAGGTCTGTGAGAGCCAGAAATCTTGCTTGTTTGTAGGTGACCAAATACTTATTTTCCACCATAATTTGCAAATAAATTCATTAAAAATCCTACAATGTGATTTTCTGGATTTTTTTCTCTCTAATTTTGTCTGTCATAGTTGAAGTGTACCTATGATGAAAATTACAGGCCTCTCTCATCTTTTTAAGTGGGCGAACTTGCACAATTGGTGGCTGACTAAATACGTTTTTTTGCCCCACTGTATATACACGGGACACGACAAGACTAGGACAAAGTACGTCTGACTGCTATGCCATCTTGGAATGAAAAGAATGCCAAGAGTGTGCAAAGCTCTCAACAAGGGAAAAGGTGGCTACTTTGAAGAATCTAAAATATATTTTGATTTGTTTAACACTTTTTTGGTTACTACATGATTCCATATATACATATATATCCTCATATCTTAGAGGATAGATTTTTCGATTTTTAGAAAGCAGGATGTTATTCAATTGTTTTATCTTATCTTTAACTCTGCATTGTTGCTTTGAATAAGTCAGCATTCCTCTTGTTTGTCTACACCCGATGTCTACGAAGCATGCAGTAAATAAAATGATGTTTGATTTGAAGCAGCATAGCCTAATTGATGACCGCAGTAGATGCCACTGAGCACCACAACAGATGACACTTTTATCTGCTACTCACAGGTGTCCAGAGAGGTTAAATTCAAAGGATAATTGAATCAGTCATGACGTTACCATTAATGGATAACAAACGTTTTAACTGATTAAATTATCCTCTACAGTTCAGACTGTCATTAATACAGAAACATACCACTCAGAGTCAATTCTCCTGCCAAGATACAAACAGAGACAAAGCGATCCATTAGCTAATGTAGAAACACAAGTCATAGCTCCTGTATGGTTGAAAAGAACAGAACAAATTCCTCCAGTTAATAGTTGTCCTGTCTCATAATTGGTCTGACAGACAGTCTCAAGCGTTTACAGCCAGTCAGCACTGAAACCAATTACCACTCAAATGGGGCCCATGTATTCTTCCCCCTGATTGAGAGAGAAGTCGAATCGACTCAAAATCAAATCGCATGCTTGGCAAACAACAGGTGTAGACTTAGAGTGAAATGCTTACTTACGGTCCCTTCCCAACAATGCAGAGAGAAAAAACATATCAATAATAGAAAAATAGAAAAATAATATCAGAGGAATAAATACACAATGGGTAGCCTAGCGATGACTTGGCTACCCTGAGCTGACAAGGTACAAATCTGTTGTTCTGCCCCTGAACAAGGCAGTTAATCCACTGCTCCTAGGCCGTCATTGAAAATAAACATTTGTTCTTAACCTACTTGCCTAGTTAAATTGAGGTACAGTTGAAGTCGGAAGTTTACATACACCTTAGCCAAATACATTTAAACTCAGTTTTTCACAATTCCTGACATTTAATCATAGTAAAAAATTCCCTGTTTAAGGTCAGTTAGGATCACCACTTTATTTTAAGAATGTGAAATGAATAATAGTAGAGAGAATGATTTATTTCAGGTTTCAGATTTCAGCACATCCCCACTGGGTCAGAAGTTTACATACACTCAATTAATATTTGGTAGCATTGCCTTTAAATTGTTTAACTTGGGTCAAATGTTTCGGGTAGCCTTCCACAAGTTTCCCACAATAAGTTGGCCCATTCCTCCTGACAGAGCTGGTGTAACTGAGTCAGGTTTGTAGGCATCCTTGCTCGCACATGCCTTTTCAGTTCTGCCCACACATTTTCTAAAGGATTGAGGTCAGGGCTTTGTAATGGCCACTCCAATACATTGACTTTGTTGTCCTTAAGCCATTTTGCCACAACTTTGTAAGTATCATTGTCCATTTGGTAGACACATTTGCGACCAAGCTTTAACTTCCTGACTGATGTCTTGGGATATTGCTTCAATATATCCACATAATTTCCCCTCCTCATGATGCCATCTATTTTGGGAAGTGCACCAGTCGCTCCTGCAGCAAAGCACATCCACAACATGATGCTGCCACCCCCATGCTTCTCGGTTGGGATGGTGTTCTTCGTCTTGCAAGCATTCCCCTTTTTCCTCCAAACATAATGATGGTCATTATGGCCAAACAGTTCTATTTTTGTTTCACCAGGCCAGAGGACATTTCTCCAAAAAGTACGATCTTTGACCCCATGTGCAGTTGCAAACCATAGTCTGGCTTTTTTATGGTGGTTTTGGAGCAGTGGCTTCTTCCTTGCTAAGCGACCTTTCAGGTTATGTCGATATAGGACTGGTTTTATTGTGGATATAGATACTTTTGTACCTGTTTCCTCCAGCATCTTCACAAGGTCCTTTGCTGTTGTTCTGGGATTGATTTGCACTTTTCGCACCAAAGTACGTTCATCTCTAGGAGACAGAACGTGTCTCCTTCCTGAGAGGTATGACAGCTGCGTGCTCCCATGGTGTTTATACATGGGAACTATTGTTTGTACAGATGAACGTGGTACATTCAGGCATTTGGAAATTGCTCCCAAGGATGAGCCAGACTTGTGGAGGTCTACCATTGTTTTTTGAAGTCCTGGCTGATTTCTTTTGATTTTCCCATGATGTCAAGCAAAGAGGCAGTTTGAAGGTAGGCCTTGAAATACATCCACAGGTACATCTCCAATTGACTCAAATTATGCCAATTAGCCTAACAGAAGCTTCTAAAGCCATGACATCATTTTCTGGAATTTTCCAAGCTGTTTAAAGGCACAGTCAACTTAGTGTATGTAAACTTCTGACCCACTGGAATTGTGACACAGTGAAATAATCTGTCTGTAAACAATTGTTGGAAAATGTATTTGTGTCATGCACGAAGTAGATGTCCTAACCGACTTGCCAAAACTATAGTTTGTCCACAAGAAATGTGTGACTCCAACCTAAGTGTATGTAAACGTCTGACGTCAACTGTATACATATAGGTAGGGATAAAGTGACTAGGTAAGAGGATAAATAATAGACAACTGGAGAAAAGCTACAGTCGCAGAAATGTGGCCAAATTGAGACGAATAGCTCAAACGCAGAGTACTGTCAGTTTTGGCAGTGTGCACCCGGGAGAGCGCAGATGTACGTTAAAACCCGGAGACATTTATAAGGCCTGTAAAACACTGCTTGAAGACAAGGAGAGGGGAAATTATGTGTCCTTTCCAGGGGCAGGGAGGGACACGCATTTGTCAGATGATGAAACACATTCCCTACTCTCTGTAATTGAGCCTAGTCATAATGAATGTGTCACATACTCACCTTCCCATCTGAGATGGACTAGTACTGTGAAGGGAGGGAACATCGTATTGTAAATGCATTATATTGTACATTGATTTGGATTTTGAGTGAAGGAACATAACTGTCCTATGTTGATCCTGGATTGTCATTTAGCTGTGTTGATACCGAATCATCATTAAATGGCAACAGCATATTGCAAATGCATGTATACCGCAGAGGTGGCTGGAGATGGGAGCACGGCTCATATTAATGGCTGGAATGGAGTAGATGGAATAGAATGAAACACGTGGAAACTAAATGTGTTCCATTTTATTTACTCCCTTCCAGCCATTACTATGAGCCGGCCTCCCCTCAGGAGCTCCACCGGTTGTATGCGGTGAGTGTCGGTGTATTTTCATACCATATTTCATACCTTTTCGTTGTAAATTATAATCTCTTAATTTGTTATGCAATCTCCTATTCTGGAAAACCAGGACATCTGCTTAGCTACAATACAGCTAATTGACCCCTCGCTAAGCCCCAGAATTGTAGGCAACCAATCGTAGCGCTAAAATGGATAGCAACTGTTGTCAAATCCAACACCTCGGACAAGCTCACATTTGAAACACATGCAATCCATTGAGGCCATTACAAAAACAAAGAGTTTTAATCCAAAACTGTTTGGATTGTTTAAATGGCTAAATGATTCTACAGTGCACCAGGGGTACTTGCTACTGTGATTACTGAAATGCAAAGCCTGTTGATGGAGTATTTTTCGAATCCGAAATGATACATTTGTTACATTGTTTGCTAGCTCAACTGGTTAGCTAGCTCTCAGTCTTATTGACCAACCAATGTTGCTAATGCTAACTTGTTTTTTCGAAATATATGTTAGCTAGCTAAGTTAGCCATGTTATGAATACAACTCTTCAATGCTGTCGACATCAGGATACGATTTAACTGCACTAGTTTGCCACAAAAGTGGTTAGTCACTTTGGCTGCCTGCTGACAGTGTATTCAGAGCCATCTAGTGCTAGCCATAATACAACCTTCATTTTAACAGGTTCCTGTGAAGCAATTGTAATGATGGTTTCAAGTTTTTAATGTCACGTGCACAAGTACAATAAAATGCCTTTCTTGCAAGCTCTAAACCCAACAATGACGTAACCAATATCAGTGTAGTACTAAAAATAATATCAGATAGAACAAAAACACACAAGACATAAAAACAAGAAATAAGACGATACGTTTCGTGAAAATCAACTTAAAAATGAACACCAAAAGAATCACAAAATAGAAAAGTTGTGTCGGAGCTCAAAAACGTACAGTATGGCGCCATGTCGTTGTAGTCAGTCCACCACAACAAATCCGAGACTCTCCTGATTAACAGGGAAGGGTGCAATTGCGGCCTGCAATTCTGGGCGTTCTTGCATGTGGGCATTGCTGCATCTGCAGGAACCACTCTTTATACTTCAATTGGTACATTTTTAAGTTTGCCCGGGGGCGCTCGAAGGGAGACGTTCATGCAGGAACCAATGGGTTGCTCAAGGGGGGTGTTAATGCAAGAACCAATGGGATGCTCGAGGAAAGGTTAAGATCATTGCGTGGGGATTTCGCCAGTGGTTAGAAGGGCAAATTGGGCTTCTCAGGAAAATGTTGTCTGAGATTGCAACAGTAATAACTAAGGGAGGCTTAAAGGAAATGAATTCTATTCGATTGTAGATGGGTTCAGACTGGATGTAAAGTAAAATGTTCAGTTGTCCCTGTTGAGGGAAATGATGAGCATGAATACAGTGAGGGGGAGAAAGACGAAAGGGTAATTAGGCCCTACTCCACAATGTCTGTTTTCCTGAAGCTGCCAGAGTGCAGTGTTTCAGTATCCAAAATTACCATAGTCGGTACAGATGAGGCACAGCCAGTAGACACAACGTGGTGGATCATCTCCTCCCTATGCTCTCTCTCTCTCTCTCTCTCTCTCTCTCTGACAGGGTGAAGATCAGGAACTGATTGAGGTGATTCAGATGAGCAGATGAATCAGTCTACTGAGATCAGTCATCCTCCAGTTCCATATTCCGTTCCGTGCACCACTCCCCAGCATTCTTCTTGCCAATGTCCAGTCTCTTGACAACAAGGTTGATGAAATCCGAGCAAGGGTAGCATTCCAGAGGGACATCAGAGACTGTAACGTTCTCTGCTTCACGGAAACATGGCTAACTGGAGAGACGCAATCCGAAGCGGTGCAGCCAGCGGGTTTCTCCACGCATCGCGCCGACAGAAACAAACATCTCTCTGGTAAGAAGACGGGCGGGGGCGTATGCCTTATGGCCAACGTGACATGGTGTGATGAAGGAAACATACAGGAACTCAAATCCTTCTGTTCACCTGATTTAGAATTCCTCACAATCAAATGTAGACCGCATTACCTACCAAGAGAATTCTCTTTGATTATAATCACAGCCGTATATATCCCCCCCCAAGCAGACACATCGATGGCTCTGAACGAACTTTATTTAACTCTCTGCAAACTGGAAACAATTTATCCGGAGGCTGCATTCATTGTAGCTGGGGATTTTAACAAGGCTAATCTGAAAACAAGACTCCCTAAATTTTATCAGCATATTGATTGCGCAACCAGGGGTGGAAAGACCCTGGATCATTGTTACTCTAACTTCCGCGACGCATATAAGGCCCTGCCCCGCCCCCTTTCGGAAAAGCTGACCACGACTCCATTTTGTTGATCCCTGCCTACAGACAGAAACTAAAACAAGAAGCTCCCACGCTGAGGTCTGTCCAACGCTGGTCCGACCAAGCTGACTCCACACTCCAAGACTGCTTCCATCACGTGGACTGGGAGATGTTTCGTATTGCGTCAGACAACAACATTGACGAATACGCTGATACGGTGTGCGAGTTCATTAGAACGTGCGTTGAAGATGTCGTTCCCATAGCAACGATTAAAACATTCCCTAACCAGAAACCGTGGATTGATGGCAGCATTCGTGTGAAACTGAAGGCACGAACCACTGCTTTTAATCAGGGCAAGGTGTCTGGTAACATGACTGAATACAAACAGTGCAGCTATTCCCTCCGCAAGGCTATCAAACAAGCTAAGCGCCAGTACAGAGACAAAGTAGAATCTCAATTCAACGGCTCAGACACAAGAGGTATGTGGCAGGGTCTACAGTCAATCACGGACTACAGGAAGAAACCCAGCCCAGTCACGGACCAGGATGTCTTGCTCCCAGGCAGACTAAATAACTTTTTTGCCCGCTTTGAGGACAATACAGTGCCACTGACACGGCCTGCAACGGAATCATGCGGTCTCTCCTTCACTGCAGCCGAAGTGAGTAAGACATTTAAATGTGTTAACCCTCGCAAGGCTGCAGGCCCAGACGGCATCCCCAGCCGCGCCCTCAGAGCATGCGCAGACCAGCTGGCCGGTGTGTTTACGGACATATTCAACCAATCCCTATACCAGTCTGCTGTTCCCACATGCTTCAAGAGGGCCACCATTGTTCCTGTTCCCAAGAAAGCTAAGGTAACTGAGCTAAACGACTACCGCCCGTAGCACTCACATCCGTCATCATGAAGTGCTTTGAGAGACTAGTCAAGGACCATATCACCTCCACCCTACCTGACACCCTTGACCCACTCCAATTTGCTTACCGCCCAAATAGGTCCACAGACGATGCAATCTCAACCACACTGCACACTGCCCTAACCCATCTGGACAAGAGGAATACCTATGTGAGAATGCTGTTCATCGACTACAGCTCGGCATTCAACACCATAGTACCCTCCAAGCTCGTCATCAAGCTCGTGACCCTGGGTCTCGACCCCGCCCTGTGCAACTGGGTACTGGACTTCCTGACGGGCCGCCCCCAGGTGGTGAGGGTAGGCAACAACATCTCCTCCCCGCTGATCCTCAACACTGGGGCCCCACAAGGGTGCATTCTGAGCCCCCTCCTGTACTCCCTGTTCACCCACGACTGCGTGGCCATGCACGCCTCCAACTCAATCATCAAGTTTGCGGACGACACAACAGTGGTAGGCTTGATTACCAACAACGACGAGACGGCCTACAGGGAGGAGGTGAGGGCCCTCGGAGTGTGGTGTCAGGAAAATAACCTCACACTCAACGTCAACAAAACTAAGGAGATGATTGTGGACTTCAGGAAACAGCAGAGGGAACACCCCCATCCACATCGATGGAACAGTAGTGGAGAGGGTAGCAAGTTTTAAGTTCCTCGGCATACACATCACAGACAAACTGAATTGGTCCACTCACACAGACAGCATCGTGAGGAAGGCGCAGCAGCGCCTCTTCAACCTCAGGAGGCTGAAGAAATTCGGCTTGTCACCAAAAGCACTCACAAACTTCTACAGATGCACAATCGAGAGCATCCTGGCGGGCTGTATCACCGCCTGGTATGGCAACTGCACCGCCCTCAACCTTAAGGCTCTCCAGAGGGTAGTGAGGTCTGCACAACGCATCACCGGGGGCAAACTACCTGCCCTCCAGGACACCTACACCACCCGATGCTACAGGAAGGCCATAAAGATCATCAAGGACATCA
This sequence comes from Oncorhynchus tshawytscha, assembly GCF_018296145.1. Lineage (NCBI taxonomy): Eukaryota > Metazoa > Chordata > Actinopteri > Salmoniformes > Salmonidae > Oncorhynchus > Oncorhynchus tshawytscha. The sequence goes on along the minus strand of NC_056450.1, from coordinate 12,203,699 downwards.
ACCACCCGAGCCACTGCCTGTTCACCCCGCTGTCATCCAGAAGGCGAGGTCAGTACAGGTGCATCAAAGCTGGGACCGAGAGACTGAAAAACAGCTTCTATCTCAAGGCCATCAGACTGTTAAACAGCCACCACTAACATTGAGTGGCTACTGCCAACACACTGTCAATGACACTGACTCTACTCCAGCCACTTTAATCATGGGAATTGATGGGAAATGATGTAAATATATCACTAGCCACTTTAAACAATGCTACCTTATATAATGTTACTTACCCTACATTGTTCATCTCATATGCATACGTTGATACTGTACTCTATATCATCGACTGCATCCTTATGTAATACATGTATCACTAGCCACTTTAACTATGCCACTTGGTTTACATACTTATCTCATATGTATATACTGTACTCGATATCATCTACTGTATCTTGCCTATGCTGCTCTGTACCATCACTCATTCATATATCCTTATGTACATATTCTTTATCCCCTTACACTGTGTATAAGACAGTAGTTTTTTTTGGAATTGTTAGTTAGATTACTTGCTCGTTATTACTGCATTGTCGGAACTAGAAGCACAAGCATTTCGCTACACTCGCATTAACATCTGCTAACCATGTGTATGTGACAAATAAAATTTGATTTGATTTGATTTGATTTGATTTATTTTCAGACTGCATCATAACACTTCTTTACATTAAGATGCTCTTTTAGCTGTGCCCAATGCTGCTACTGTACTACACAGGTATAGGAACATGTTACCCATGTTAGCCATATATCTTGATTTTATAGAGACTGTAAGCAGCAATGGGATAATATGCTTTCAGGCACATTGGCCGTTCCTTTCATTTTTTTTCGCCTCTCGTCTTGTCCTTTTTAGCGGATTAGGGAGAAACTGGAGCACTTTATTCACGGTTCCTACAGTAACTTAACTTAGAGCTGCTGCCATCAAAGTGGTGGGCGGCTTTGTTCTCTCAGTGGAGAAATTGCTCACAACAGCCCTTCTTGGTGCACATCTGATTGGAGCCTAACTAACACACACTGACACACTCCCCACACCCACAGCCAGCAGCAACACGCCCTGCTGAAAACTCATGTCACAAATGTTTGACAGCAACTTTGTTCTCACCTAACGGCCTCGAATGCTTCAATTCACATCTGATGTTGCAGGCGTATGTACGCATTTGCTAATATCTGCTGTAATGCGTAAAGTTTGATTTTTGTGTCATGTGTTGGTCTCATCTCGTCTGGAATAGAGTGCAGTGACTAATTAGGAGTGTTGATGCTAATTTACAACTTGATTATGAATATGAATGCGTGCCACTTGAATCTCACAGTGTGATGGGCGACAGTCAGATGGATGATGGGAGATAGGGGGAGAGAGTGAGAAGAGAGAGAACTCTGAAAAATATGAGAGACAGAGAGAGAGTGAGAGTGAGAGAGAGAGAGAGAGAGAGAGAGAGAGAGAGAGAGAGAAAAGCGAGAGTGATTAACACTAAAAACAAGCCCACATTATGGTGTTAACTACTGATGACAGCCTTTTCATGTTTGAATGTGGATAGCTGTCATTTCAATACCTCAATTAACACGCCTCAACAGTCTCCTGTCTACGTAAATTGAGATTTGGGGAATGTGTGCGATCCAGTCATGTGTGATGCATGATGACGGTGGACTGGGGCAACATCATGACCCTAAAAATACAGTTAATTAGTGTAAAGACTATTAATGAAGCTTTTGATATGATGACTTCAGCGTCGATGTCACGGCATTGCCGGAAGTACTGAGAAGTTCATGGGTCTTCTGTTATAACAGCAGCAAGCGAGTTCTAGGGCACCAATTCTGGCAAATGATGGAAATGAATGATTTTCAAAAGTGAAAATGTTGTGATAAACAAACTGACCTAAAATATTCCTGATGTGACTGATGGAGCTGAAATTGTGTGAGGATAGAAAGAGGATAAGAAAGACACTTGCATGAGAATTGTTTTTGCAGTTAGTCTTTCTCCATTCTCTGTTTAACATTGTCGTCACTCAAAATAGACCGTAATCACACTTCCAGGGAGGAATAAAGAAAAGAACTGAATAACTCTAACGCAGTCACGAATAGGGGAGTGTGAGAGGTTTTGACACCGGCTGGTGAGTGTGTGGTGAATTGGCTCTGAACTTCCTGTTTGAAGATGAGTCACTCAGACAGAATCTTAAATAGACAGGGCAAACAGCCTGAATGTTCAATGCAGGCAGCACCCAAAGGAAATCAACTTTAAACGCTCTTTAAGTCCCAATGGATAAAAGCCTGGTGAGATAATACAAACGTGTGCTCCTCTTGCCCTGGCTTGGATCACACTCAGAGTATGACCTTTGCATTCTAACTTGTTGCAACAAAACAAAGGATGTTAGAGGAACATTTGAATTGTTAGGAATTATGATGACATTGTTCTTTTATACAGACATGAAAAAAACTGCAAAGCTTCTGGGACATTGTCAGGCAACAGTGCAAACACAGTAAGCTCCAAAATCCACGACTTTAAAACTAAGACTATGCATATAAAAGGGACATAATCCTTGTAAATCCAGTAAGATTTACAGCTCAACAACTGTTCCTCTGACATTTCTACAACAGGTAAGTTTCAGAACTGGGTTCAAATACTTGCACACAGATGTATTTTAATATATTTTTCAAGTATTTAAAACCCAGGTCTGGTGTGTAGTGATCCAAAAGAACAGAGATATTTCTTCCTCAGTGCCCCTCAGCCAACAGAGAGAGAGCACTTCCAGCTAAAGATGTGTGACAGATAGATCACATCTCATCAGTATGCACAAGGCCAACCTCGGTGCAGGATGCTGCTCTCTGTCTGTCACTTATCACGGCGATCAATAGGAAAGAGAATACCGGATGGGATATTGGAGTACACCAGCCATCGTGATCCAAACCACCTCCCATCCAATTCAACACAGAGGGAGGGGCGGGGGGTGGGAGGGGCTGTGGGTGGGAGGGGAGCTACGAGCCCGGAGGTGGGGCAGGACGGGAGGGGAGCTACGAGCCTGGAAGGCCCTGGGGTGGTGCAGAGCTGCTGTTTAATGGAGTTTATGTTATGTTAGAGAGGGAACAGGAAGAGAGTGATCTTATTGCGAGGCTATGTAGACGTGTCGACGTGCACCTTGTGGGACCCGAGCACTTAGACAGAAGACGTCTACTGTCAAAGGGGCCTTGGGGAAGAATCTGAAATATAAACTGTTTATTTTATATGTCAACACTGATGGCAAGTCACTTACCACTGTAGCCGTCTACTGCTACTTTGGAGTTATCCAACCTATGGCTTGCACTGGCAAAATGACCATTAGAACATTTAGACTTTGTTCTAGTACCAGATGGTTCAACAAGATGGGAAGATAGTGAGGATACAATTAACAAATAAAATCTAGTAGTTCATATGGGAGTTCATGTAGGCCTCTGCGCTACAGCAACAAACACAAATAGGAGGGGTGTTTGACAGCAATGATGAAAATCCAACAAATGGGTTTATCAAGAAAAACGAACAAAATGACTCATTTGAGGCAGAACTAGTTTTTCTTGGTGCCCCGTTTGTTGTATGTTAGTTAACATGTTATGCTTAGTAGCACATCATATTAAAGCCTGGTTGCCCAATATCCTCTTGAATGACTTTTATCCCTTTCATCATCTAACAACATGGGGTATGGACCTATCCATTGCCATGTAAGCAATACCCAGTTTTATTCATTAGTGGTTTGTGGCTTCATAGATTATTAAATAACTCAACCCTCAGACCAACTGTCACCAACTGACTCTAGTTCCTACCAGCCTATGTCCTGGCACACAACCAAACAAAATGTTGCTATGCAGATTCACTTAGCTAGTTCAAAGCAGAGACCATTAGACCATTCTGAAAAATAACTTTGACTGACAATGGATGGAATTTCATGTCTATAACAACATTGATGTGTTTTCTGCGCATTAGTTCTCAAGGCAATGCAGTAGTGCAATTCAGTCAATCAGTACAGGAAGGGTCAAAACTGTTGACAATCAACGCTCATATACAGTAATTAAAAATAATATATAATAGTTTGATATTGAAATGTTATCAATCATAAACTATTCTTGTAATTAAAAGAGACCTGATAAGTTTGACAACAAGTGCACTACAGGAGCAGCATGGCCAGAACTGCCTCCTCTCAAACTGCAATCTAATGATACCATTATTGTCAGCCACTAGTTAGGAATAACGAGTCCTTTTAGGAAGACAGAATAACCCTTCTCTTAAATCTCAGTCTCTCCACTCACACAATACAGAATATGATACAGAGGACTGTTGACACACTAGCTGGGATTGTCATTTAACTGTGTTGATCCTGGATTGTTAATTAGCTGTGTTGATCCTGTATCGTCATTTAGCTGTGTTGATCTTGGATCGTCATTAAGCTGTGTTGATCCTGAATCGTCATTTAGCTGTGTTGATCCTGGATCGTCATTTAGCTCTGTTAATCCTGGATTGTCATTTAGCTGTGTTGATCATGGATCACCATTTAGCTGTGTTGATCCTGGATCGTCATTTAGCTTTGTTGATCCTGGATTGTTAATTAGCCGTGTTGATCCTGGATCGTCATTTAGCTGTGTTGATCCTGGATTGTTAATTAGCTGTGTTGATCCTGTATCGTCATTTAGCTGTGTTGATCTTGGATCGTCATTAAGCTGTGTTGATCCTGAATCGTCATTTAGCTGTGTTGATCCTGGATTGTCATTAAGCTGTGTTGATCCTGGATCATCATTTATCTGTGTTGATCCTGGATCGTCATTTAGCTGTGTTGATCCTGGATCGTCATTAAGCTGTGTTGATCCTGGATCATCATTAAGCTGTGTTGATCCTGGATCATCATTTAGCTGTGTTGATCCTGGATCGTCATTTAGCTGTGTTGATCCTGGATCGTCATTTAGCTGTGTTGATCCTGGATTATCATTAAGCTGTGTTGATCCTGGATCGTCATTTAGCTGTGTTGATCCTGGATCGTCATTAAGCTGTGTTGATCCTGGATCGTCATTTAGCTGTGTTGATCCTGGATCATCATTAAGCTGTGTTGATCCTGGATCATCATTAAGCTGTGTTGATCCTGGATCATCATTAAGCTGTGTTGATCCTGGATCTTCATTAAGCTGTGTTGATCCTGGATCATCATTTAGCTGTGTTGATCCTGGATCGTCATTAAGCTGTGTTGATCCTGGATCGTCATTAAGCGGTGTTTATCCTGGATTGTCATTTAACTGTGTTGATCCTGGATCGGCATTCATTTTTGCTGATAATCAATGTTGTGTAAAACACCAGTTCAAGAAAGTGAAATATCTCATATACTCATGGACCTGCCCTGAAAGAGGCAGTGTTAGGTATTACAGTCTCTCACAACTAGAAAATATGGCTTTTCTGAGAACCAACAAGTGATCAGCAGACCATTGAATCATCCAGTGTGACCAATGATCCGTTGATTTATCCAGGCCCCTGGCAACCGAAGGGACCTCTCTCCCTCTCTAATTGTTTTATCTGAAAAGCTGTTAGTAGGCCACTGAGAGGCTTTTTAAATGGCACATTGTACACTAGGTTGAATTCCGCTGGTTCAGCTAAGAGTCCTGTGTTAATACACTTGAAAGCAAGGCAAATGCCCAAATACTGTACAATATTGCTTATACTGTGCACCTTAACACAGGGATGGGGTGCACCCTCCTATAAGTATCTTACTCTGCAACTGATTCACAGTTTCTGTCTAAAAGAAAAGCCTTTTTTTTCTGAGTTTGAGGCAAAATGCAAAGGTCATAACTGCAATTTGCCAAGCCTTTTAATTCAACTTCAAGGCCATTGTAATGCATATTCACAATAATTTAATATGGTGAGAGCAGACACTATTCTCTCATACAATTCCCAGTTGTAGTCTCTGCTTTCTGAACGTTTTATATTCTACCCACACTTCTCTGTACACCGCACCCATATTAACAGATAATTATTAATGAAAAGGGCGCATTGTGTCAGGCTTAAATGAGCTTGATTGTGATGTCCTTTGGCACTGGATCGATATGTTGCAAGCAATCCGGTGCATGTTATCTCACAGGGTAGAATCCCCCATTCCCCATCTTCTCAGAGCCAATTGGAGATGGCTTGCTTTTCTCTCTATTATTTAAAATAATCTCTCACTCTCTCTGTTTCGGTTTCTCTCTCTCTTTCCCACTTACTCTCTCTTTCCCTCTTTTTCTCTCTCTCTCTCTTTCCTTCTCTCTCTCTTTTGTTCTCTTTCTCTCTGTCTTTCCTTCTCTATATCTCTCTCTTTCCTTCTCTTTCTCTCTTTCCTTCTCCTTCTCTCTCATTCCTTCTATTTCTCTCTCTTTCCTTCTCTATCGCTCTCTTTCCTTCTCTTTCTCTCTTTCCTTCTCCTTCTCTCTCATTCCTTCTCTTTCTCTCCCTTTCCTTCTCTCTCTCTCTCTTGTTCCTTCTCTTTCTCTCTCTCTCTTTCCTTCTCCTTCTCTCTCTCTTTCCTTCTCTATATCTCTCTCTCTTTCCTTGTTTCTCTTTCCTTCTCTATCGCTCTCTTTCCTTCTCGTTTACTCTTTCCTTCTTCTCTCTCCCGTTCCTTCTTTCCTTCTATTTCTCCCTCTTTCCTTCTCTATTGCTCTCTCTTTACTTCTCATTCTCTTTTACCTCTCTCTCGTTCCTTCTCTTTCTCTCTCTCTTTCCTTCTCTTTCTCTCTCCCTTTCCTTCTCTTTCTCTCTCTCTCTCTCTCTCGTTCCTTCTCTTTCTCTCTCTCTCTCTCTTTTTCTCTTCTCTCTTTCCTACTCTTTCTCTCTCTTCTTTTTCCTTCTCTTTCTCTCTCCCTTTCCTTCTCTGTCTCTCTCTCTTTCCTTCTCTCTCCCTTTCCTTTCTCTCTCTTCTCTCTCTCTCTCTCTCTCTTCTCTCTCTCTCTCTCGTTCCTTCTCTTTCTCTCTCTCTCTCTCTTTCCTCTCTCTTTCTCTCTTCTCTCTCTTTCCTTTTTCTCTCTTCTTTTTCCTTTCTCTCTCTCCTTTCCTTCTCTGTCTCTCTCTCTTTCCTTCTCTCTCCCTTTCCTTCCCTTTCTCTCTCTCTCTCTCTCTTCCTTCTCTTTCTCTTCTCTTTCTCTCTTTCTCTCTCTTCCTTCTTTCTCTCTCTCTTTCCTTCTCTTCTCTTTCTTTCTTCTCTCTTTCCTTTCTCTTTCTCTCTCCTCTTTTCTCTCTCCTTCTCTGTCTCTCTTTCTCTTTTTCCTTCTCTGTCTCTCTCTCTTTCCTTCCCTTTCTCTCTCTTTCTCTCTCTCTCTTTCCTTCCCTTTCTCTCTCTCTCTCTCTCTCTTTTTCCTTCTCTTCCTTCTCTTTCTCTCTCTCTCTCTCTCTTTCCTTCTCTGTTCCTTCTCTTTCTCTCTCTCTTTCTCTCTCTCTCTTCTCTCTCTTTCCTACTCTTTCTTTTCTCTCTTCTCTTTTTTCCTTCTCCTTCTCTTTCTCTCTCCCTTTCCTTCTCTGTCTCTCTCTCTTTCCTTCTCTCTCCCTTTCCTTCCCTTTCTCTCTCTCTCTCTCTCTCGTTCCTTCTCTTTCTCTCTCTCTCTTTCCTACTCTTTCTCTCTCTCTTTTTCCTTCTCTTTCTCTCTCTCTTTCCTTCTCTTTCTCTCTCTCTTTCCTTCTCTTTCTCTCTCTCTTTCCTTCTCTGTCTCTCTCCCTTTCCTTCTCTTCTCTCTCCCTCTCTCTCTCTCTCTCGTTCCTTCTCTTTCTCTCTCTCTCTCTCTCTCTTTTTCCTACTCTTTCTCTCTCTCTTTTTCCTTCTCTTTCTCTCTCCCTTTCCTTCTCTGTCTCTCTCCCTTTCCTTCTCTGTCTCTCTCTCTTTCCTTCTCTGTCTCTCTCTCTTTCCTTCTCTCTCCCTTTCCTTCCCTTTCTCTCTCTCTCTCTCTCTCTCTTCCTTCTCTTTCTCTCTCTCTCTTTCCTACTCTTTCTCTCTCTCTTTTTCCTTCTCTTTCTCTCTCTCTTTCCTTCTCTTTCTCTCTCTCTTTCCTTCTCTTTCTCTCTCTCTTTCCTTCTCTGTCTCTCTCCCTTTCCTTCTCTTTCTCTCTCTCTCTCTCTCTTTCCTTCTCTTTCTCTCTCTCTCTCTTTCCTACTCTTTCTCTCTCTCTTTTTCCTTCTCTTTCTCTCTCCCTTTCCTTCTCTGTCTCTCTCCCTTTCCTTCTCTGTCTCTCTCTCTTTTCCTTCTCTGTCTCTCTTTCTCTTTCCTTCTCTCTCTCTTTCCCTCTTTTCCTTCCCTTTCTCTCTCTCTCTCTCTCTCTCTCTCTCTCTCGTTCCTTCTCTTTCTCTCTCTCTCTTTCCTACTCTTTCTCTCTTTTTCTTTCCTTCCTTCTCTTTCTCTCTCCTCCTTCTTTCTCTTTCTTCTTTCTCTCTCTCTCTTTCCTTCTCTCTCTCTCTTTCCTTCCCTTCTCTCTCCTCTCTCTCCTCTTTCTCTCTCTCTCTCTCTTTCTCCTTCTCTTTCTCTCTCTTTCCCTGTCTCTCTGCCTTTCCTTCTCTTTCTCTCTTTCCCTCTCTTTTCCTTCTCTGTCTTCTCTTTCTCTCTCTCTTTTCCTTCTCTTTCTCTCTCTCTTTCCTTCTCTGTCTCTCTCTTTCCCTTTTCTTCTCCTTCTCTGTCTCTCTCTTTCCTTCTCCTTTCTCTTCTCTGTCTCTCTCTTTCTCTCTCACTGTTTCCTTCCCTTTCTTTCCCTGTCTCTCTCCCTTTCCTCTCTCTCTTTCCCTCTCTCACTGTTTCCTTCTCTTTCTCTCTCTCTCTCTCACTGCCTTTCCTTCTCTTCTCTCTCTTTCTTTTTCCTTCTCTTTCTCTCTCTCTCTTTCCTACTCTTTCTCTTTTTCCTTCTCTGTCTCTCTCCCTTTCCTTCTCTGTCTCTCTCCCTTTCCTTCTCTGTCTCTCACTGCCTTTCCTTCTCTGTCTCTCTCTTTCCCTGTCTCTCACTGCCTTTCCTTTCCCTTTCTCTTCTTTATGACCTTTATTTTAGACAGAATTCTCCAGAAACATTACTCTTAGAAAGATAAAACATCAATACTGTTCTGGCCCGGTACCCATTCCATATTATAAATAGGGTTTATCATCTGGACGAGAAAGACCATACATCAGCACAACAAGACAAAGTCAATTTCAAAGGCACAACTTAAAACTTTATTCCAACTTCTATCTACTTGGCCTTACAGTAACTTCGGGTGGAATGATGGGCCGTTTGCCCCCATTTCATTAGAAAAAATAGACATACAGTTCATTCGGAAAGTATTCGAACCCCTTGACTTTTTCCACATTTTGTTACGTTACAGCCTTATTCTAAAATGTATTAAATTCAACATTCTACACACAATACCCCATAATGACAGAGAAAAAACAGGTTTAGACATTTTTGCACTTTTATAAAAAAACAAAACTGAAATATCACATTTAAATACTGTAAGTATTCAGACCATTTACTCAGTACTTTGTTGAAGCTCCTTGGCAGCGATTACAGCCTCGAGGCTTCTTGGTGATGCTACAAGCTTGGCACACCTGTATTTGAGAGGTTTCTTCCATTCTTCTCTGCAGATCAAGTTCTATCAGGTTGGATGGGAGCATCGCAGCACAGCTATTTTCAGGTTTCTCCAGAGATGTTCGATCGGGTTCAAGTCTGGGCTCAGGCTGGGCCACTCCAGGATGTTTGTCTTTCTGAGTGCTTCTCCCATCTCCACAGAGGAACTCTGGAGCTCTGTTAGATTGACCACCGGGTTCTTGGTCACCTCCCTGAAAAGGCCCTTCTCCCCCAATTGCTCAGTTTGGCCCGGGCGGCCAGCTCTAGGGTGAGTCTTAGTAGTTCCATTTAAGAATGATGGGGACCTAAAATGCTATAGAAATGTTTTGGGACCCTTCCCCAGATCTGTGTCTCGACACAATCCTGTCTCGGATCTCTACGGACAATTCTTTCTACCTCAGGGTTTGGTTTTTGCTCTAACATGCACTGTCAACTGTGGGACCTTATATAGATCGTTGTGTGCCTTTCCAAATCATGTCCAATCAATTGAATTTACCACCGGTGGACTCCAATCAATCAATATCTTCAGATACTGTTTGTCAAGGGACAAACCTAGACCCTGAAGGGAGCATCTAACCTCTCTGCTGACATTTCCCAATAGTCTTTGGTGGAATGGATAGCAAAGTGTGAGGGGGAAAAAAACTGTACTGTTTACAGTAAAGTGGGCAATATCGTGATGGACTTTCCTGGATTGTGTTTCGTGGGTGTTTATATTGTGTCTCTGTAGGTCAATTAAACTGAAACACATTAAATAGGTTTGTTTGAGAGAGAGAGAGAGACACAAGGGTAGTGTGTGTGTGCACATAAACGTGTGTGTGTGCGTGCACCGTGTATGCGCGTGTGTGTGTGTGTGTGTGTGTGTGTGTGTACGTGGGAGAAGAGAATTGCAAACAATTTCTCTTTTCCCTCCATGTGGTATAGTAATGTCTCACTTGGGTTCCTCCACTCTGATTGCTCATTTTCCACCTGGTGCCTTTTAATGTGGAAGGCCATCCTCTGAGGTAATTGTTGAAATGCCATAGAGTGCCATTACTCTATTTGCTCTAGTAGATCACAGAAGTGAAAGAGCGTAGCATACAGTGGTACTCCTGTGTTTTTTTTTTTAGCACAGCAGCACAACAAATATATTTGATCAGTCTAGCACATTTTTATACACATTTATGCAGTTCTCACAGTGGAACAAAAAACAAAAAAAAAGTTTATAATTTACAATTTGAGCCGTTGCGCTTGTACCGTTGTGCTCTATTCTTTGTATTTACAAATTGGTATATTGTTTTCATATACTGTACCCTTGTTCAGCTTATGTTGACATATCCTACATATATTCAGCTGTAAATCTAAAAGACCCACCACCATACTTTACAGTAGGTATGGGGTTCTTTTTTAGCATATGCATCTTTCTTTTGATGCAAAAAAACCCACAACTGGTGTGCGTGGCCAAAGAGCTCTATTTTCATGTCCTCCAACAAATGTAAACGCCTGGAGTTTGCTAAACGGCACTTGGATTGGAACCAGCGCTTGATCAGATGACATGAAAATAGAGCTCTTTGGCCACGCACACCAGTTGTGGGTTTTTGCATCAAAAGAAAGACGCATATGCACAAAAGAACCCCATACCTCCTGAAAACCTGTGGTTTGAATTGAAGAGGGCTGTCTATAAGTACAGACTGAAGGATATCGGGGATCTGGAAGGATTCTGTATGGAGGAATGGTCTAAGATCCCTCCCAATGTGTTCTTCAACCTCATCAAATATTTTAGAAAAAGGTTGTGCCATTCTTCTCTCAAGGTGAGGTAATGAAAGGTTTTGAAAACAGGGCTGCCAATTATTTTTGACCCATATCTTTTTGAGAATGAAAAAAAAACACATTTTAAACAAAATCTGTCTTAGCAATTGTATTAGAATTGTATTACTATAAAATCATATAGTTTTCCAATTTCTTTGAGCATACAATATAGCTCAGTATTCATATTTTTTGCTCATCTTTATCAAGGGTGTCAGTAATTTTGGAAATGACAAGCATTTCGCTACACCCACAATAACATCTGCTGAAAATGTTTATGTGGCCAATCCAATTTGATGTAGGCCAAAGCCTTATTCAAACACAAACACATCCGCATGAATTTGAATGTCAAGTATCAATAAAAATGGCAGCCGTTTGCAGGAATGTCATAAATCACCATACTCTGCACCACAGTATGTCAACAGTATATCAACTCTGTTGTCGGCTCCAAAAACCATAACAATGCCATACACACATCTCACCAATGAGGTGAGTCAGTATGCAGTATTCAATTGGCAAGAAATACACAGCCTAAAATGGGTTACTTTGGGTGAAGAAACCAAAGACTGTTGATGCGGCTCCATCTGAATATTTCATGCGATTAAAAAGGGATTGTTCTCAAGCTAGCTTCCAGCTGTGCTGTTGTTATGCACACATATATCGGCTGTGTAAATTATATTATTTAGTCACAGCCAGGAGACGATGAGAGTCAGACAATCAAGAACAGCTACTCTCTGAAAGTTGTTTATTCAGCTTTGTCAACAAGCCAAGGTTCATAAATCTATAATTCTGCTTTGGGAAGCATCTCTAGTGTTGCCTTATTCATGTACAAGATACTAAAGAGCTAGCGGTGTCTCCTTGTTCCAGTCCATTTACGTAGTAATATCACATATGCTCAATTCCTCTCTCATCTTTTCTATTTTCATGGTTGATTTTCTGGTTCAAATAGGAGATCTGATTGAGATGGTCTTGTAACTTCTTCAATATTCAATATTGATTAGCAATATACAGTAATATAGACATTTAGATCCAACCTAATGAGAATGGGTTGGTAATTACAGAAACTTCACGTCTGGGAGATGCCAGACGTGAAGATATTGGTAATGGTGCATTCATGTTTGGAGGCACAAAATATAATAACAATAATTGCAATCATTGTCTATCTGTACAGGAAATGAGAATGAGTTCATTCATTTCATTATCATTTTTCTTTAGGGGTTTTCATCATGAGCAAACCCCAGTGAGGCTGCGGAGTAACAAGCATACTAATGGGGAAGTATCTCGAGCTGAGAATGAAAAAAGAAACAATCCCAGCTCTGTATAATTTCTCTGTTGTCTTGTTTGATAGGTTATATATGAATGCTTTGGGAGGAAGGCAGAGACTATTTCTGTCTGGACTATTTGTTTTTTAGCTTGGAGTCTGACAGACCATCACCTTTGAACAGACACCTCCCATAAACTCTCCTTGGTTACTTACCTAAGTGCTGACGTTCCCTCTGCTCAGGAGTCTCATTGGTGCTAAGGTGTAGGCCCAGCAGGTGTCTGCCAATACATATTATCAGAGAAAAGGGAACTTATATTTTAGGAGTTCTACAACTGCACGGAGTGGCCAGCATGCAATATTAAAAATAATCTTGTTCTCAGGCAGCCAAAAAACAGAATTACAGATATGCCACTCAACACAGTGTGGAGAAATATCAGAAACAGTGTCTGCGAAGAAATGGCATGATTTGATCAGCATTGGCCAGTGCTACGACTCCAGAGGACTGTGCAACTAGAACACCGCCTCACATCCTTTGAGAGATCAAATAGTTCTGTCTGTGGTCTCACTCTCTGCAGGTGAATGCAGTGTAATTCTCTGGTGGCCTAATACATGGGATAGATAAGGTCTGCATTCACTCCACTGTGTGACTTCATTCTAGAACACAACCAGAACCATGACTAACCTAATTCTAGAACAGAACTATGTCTAACCCATTTATATTGTTGGCAAGTGAAGTCACAATCTGAATGTATCAGAATTTTAATTGGTTTCAATGAGAGATGAATGATGAACTGCGTCAAGTGAGGGAAGGAGGGAGGAAAGCCATAGTGTGTGTGGGAAATCTACACTATGCTGTGCCTTTTACGACAAGGTACTGTAAAAAAATACAGTGCCTTGTGATTTATCCTGTTGTCTTGGACATCTAATTTAATACCCCTTTGTCATTTTTTATTGGATAATAAATGAGTCACAGCACGTATTAACTATTTTGTTCTGCGTCACCAGGCTCTAGCGTTGTTCTCACAGAACTGTCAGATCAGATATTTCTAGGTCCAACGTTGATCTTTGTAGGTCAAACGTTCACTTCTATGGAGACCTATTATCCTGGGACCAGACCAGGACATGATTATTGTTCAAGGATAGCTTGAGGTGATATGCCTGAATGTCTGGGGTGAAGCTAATGAAGACCCAATACCCAGATGCTTTTCAGACACTCCAAATCGGTCCTAGAGGAGAGCAGGGGCTGAACAGAGCAGAACAGAGCAAATCTGGCCTGAGTTAGTAGGGGGATCATTCTGCCTCTGTGAGCTGTGTGAGAGTGGTCATGGCTCTAAACGCTTGGCAGTGCAGACTGGCCCTTGACAACCACATTGTTTAAAGCTCCATGAGATTACCCCAGCCATAACTGCTGTGAGGCTGTGATATTAGTTGCTGGATGGATTTACAGCAGGTGGGGTAGAGGCTGAGCCTGAAGTGGGAGCCTGTGCCTGTGGGCTGAACTGAATTGAAGTGGGCTTGCGTCTGTCTGTCTCTCCTGGGACAGGTTCTTGGACTTCAGACAGGTCTGTTTATACCAGCAGAGCAGAGGGAATATCACACAGGGAAATATCATTTAGTCCCTATTGTCAAGGTCTGCACCACTTTTATATCAGAGAAAGTTGCCTTCCATTGAGGTCTACACCACTGTTAAACCAGAGAAGGGTGGCAGCAGAGGTGAAGGCCCTCTGGTGATGAACCTTCACTAAGCAATCACATTTTTAAAAGGCTCTCGTTACACTAAGGAAAGTGCAATCAGGTGTGTTGTAAATCCTATTGTTTTCAATTTGTTTGGCTCGGGACTGACTTCCCAGCTAGTACATTTGGTTCCTTGGAAGTTGCGGGAACGTACGATTTTGGTTTTCCATTGGTTCTGGGAACGAAGCCATAAGCTTCCTGAAAGGTAAAACTGAAATCTTTTTAAACATTCTGAAAACTTTGCGTATTCTGGGGTAATACATTTTTAGGTTGTTGGGAGATTCAGAGAAGATTTACTGTGGTTCCCTGAAAGTTTCCCATGGGAGGTTTTATAGATTACTTGAAGGTAATGAAATAACGTCCTGAGAAAATGTTGTTTCAATAAGACTTAATAACACTTGCTGTTTTGAACTCCAAGCATAGACAGGACATATGGAAATGCATTTTCTTAGGCATTAATCATGCAAACACTTGTCTTTTGTGACATGGCATCAGTGAGATTTAAACCTATCTTCTGTTTTCTATCAATGGAAAATAGTCCACTGTGCCACCAGACCCAATTTAAAAGGAAACAAGCACTCATTAAGAGCCAATTAGTGGGTGCGGCCAACACACCTGAACACGCAACAAGTTAGAGGACAGTGTAACGGCTCTCTCTCTCCTCTGACGAAGAGGTAGAACAAGGATCGGACCAAAATGCAGCGTGATGATGATTCATGATATATTTGAATGAAGGAAAACCTATACATACAGAAACTACAAAACTAACGAAATGAAATAATGAAAACCGAAACAGCCCTATCTGGTGCAAACACAAAGACAGGAACAATCACCCACAAAATACACAGTGAAACCCAGGCTACCTAAATATGGTTCCCAATCAGAGACAACGAGAATCACCTGACTCTGATTGAGAACCGCCTCAGGCAGCCAAGCCTATGCTAGACACACCCCTAATCAGCCACAATCCCAATGCCTCAAAAACCCCAATACGACAACACAATAAACCCATGTCACACCCTGGCCTGAACAAATAATTAAAGAAAACACAAAATACTAAGACCAAGGCGTGACAGACAGAGAGAGGTTTGTTGACACTGAGAATGGAATTTATGTGTGACCCGTTTCAAGAAGCTAGGCGTATGTTGCACGTCACTGCTTCACAGGAGAGGCACTTTAAAATATTTTTTTATTTGTATCAAAAAGCTTTTTTGAAATACCTTCTGGAACATGTTAACTTTCATGTGCCTTAAAACCTTTTACGGCGAGGGGTTCCGCTAGCGGAACGTTGACAACATCCGGTGAAATTGCAGAGCGCGAAATTCAAAATAAATTATTAGAAATATTTAACTTTCATACCATCACAAGTGCAATACAACAACATACAGCTTAACTTCTTGTTAGTCCAGACACCGTGTCAGATTTCAAAGAGGCTTTACAGCGAAAGCAAACCATGCAATTATCTGAGGACAGCACCCCATCAAACAAACACATGCCAATCATATTTCAACCCGCCAGGCGCGACACAAAACTCAGAAATAACTATATAATTTATGCCTTACCTTTGAAGATCTTCTTCTGTTGGCACTCCAATATGTCCCATAAACATCACAAATGGTCCTTTTGTTCGATTAATTCTGTCATTATATACCCAAAATGTCAATTTATTTGGCGCGTTTGATTCAGAAAAACACCGGTTCCAACTCGCCCAACATGACTACACATTATCTAATAAGTTACCTGTAATCTTGGTCCAAACATTTCAAACAACTTTCCTAATCCAACGTTATGTATTTTAAAACATAAATAATTGATTCAATTTAAGACGGAATAAACTATTCGGATATAGCGGATAAGAAAGTGCCGCAAGCGCCAGGTCGCGCGCCCCAAACACCACAGTACACTCGACACTCAGTCTGAACAGCCATACTTCTTCATTACTCAAAAAAAAAACATCAACCAATTTCTAAAGACGGTTGACATCTAGTGGAAGCCCTAGGAAATGCAACAAGATGCCTCAAATCTAAAATCCCATAGAAAAGCAATTGAAAACAGTCACCTCAAAAAAACATTTTCCTGGATGGTTTGTCTTCAGGGTTTTGCCTGCCAAATAAGTTGTGTTATACTCACAGACATAATTTTAGAAACGTGAGTGTTTTCTATCCAAATCTACCAATTATATGCATATCCTAGGTTCTGGGCCTGAGTAGCAGGCAGTTTACTTTGGGCACGCTTTTCATCCAGACGTGAAAATACCGCCCCCTATCCCAAACAGGTTTTAATAACAAACGTGTATGCCATCTGTAAATATGAATACAATTGTTAAATTACGAGCCTAGTTGGTTTAGCCACAGAAAAAGCCAGGAACATTCCCACTAGCCATGATTGGCTGAGATACTGGATGGGCTGGACATGCTGAGAGATGAGTTTGGATTGGCCTGCCATGTAGAACACTTCTGTCTATAACATGAGCTACTCAATATGTGTAGATAAACCTTGCTACAGCGGCTTTTTTTAAAGATACAATGTTAACCATGAAAAACTGAAAAAGTGTTGCTACTGCTCTCAACAACTTTGCCGCCCTGAATTAAGGCGGCGCTATTGACAAAGATCAGTGGGAAAATGTGGTGATGGACTACTTTCCGCAGACGGTCAGTGAACTGGAGTGATTTGACACAACGGCCAAACTAGCTCTAGCTAGCTACAAACAAAATGGAAAAGACACGCTGCCAGGAAGTGTTCATCCATGTGTACTAGTAAGAGTCTAGCTACATTTTCAGATATTATAAGTTTCTAATTTTGTCAAAAAGTCGTTTCATTGCAAGTTAAAGCATAGTGTTCGCTAGCTAGACGAACGTTAGCTTGCTGGCTCGCTAGCTAATGTTACGTGTATGATCTGTGTGGTAAGATTATTACAATCAGAAAGCCATTTGCATGGCTAGTTATGGCCTAATGTTAGCTAGTTAACATTGAACCTAGTTGGTTAGCTTTAGCTACGTGCAGATTCATACTACCGCTATGACAGTGTTTGTTTTGGTAGTAGTATGAGTTGGAATTATCCCAGTTCATTGTTTAGCTAGCTAGCTATGTCTAAACAAAAGACTCCACTTTGCCAAATGATTACATGACACAAAGTTAGACCAGGTGTGTCTGGGGGTGATTACAACCATCTATTGTATTTCATGAACATGCGTACATGTCTAAACAATAGCGACCCATCCACTTAGCTAGATGAGGCTGGGGGGTGGTTATAGCATTTCTTTCACATGATCCATCAAGTTAGACAAGTGTGTCAGGTAAGCATCATCCAATAATTTTTAACATTTATAAAATATTTGCATCTGGACACTATTTTTGATATTGCTATTATGCAAATATGCAAGGAACCATTTCACTGTACCGATTACTTCTGTATCCTGTGCATGTGACGAATAAACAGTGATTTGATTTTATATAGTGTGTGTTTACCAGAGACAGTATTGTGAAGAACAACATGACCTGCACCAAAGCCAAATTAGGATATAGGCCAAGGACGAGATAAAGTGTATTTTTACCTGCCGTTTTTCCTTATTGTAGGCTACTACTTTTGCCACATTTAGTCTTGAAATCTTTGGTTGTTTACTACACTCTGGTTAGCACATGGCCTCACATGTGAATCCTTAAAGTGATGGGTGGGGCTCAAGAGGGTGTGAACGATGCTGAATTGGTGTAGACAATAAACAGCCCTCCAATAGGTGTACCAAAAATATTCAAGTGCCATTTTCTCAAAAGTGGGGTGACAAATGTATCAACTTTTAAAGAATAATTACTTTCCCATTATTCCTCAACTGCAGTGTATGATATAACATTTCATAACTCTGTCTGTACTTTTACAGAAAAAAAAACATTTCAAAATGTTGCTACATCAAGGCGGCCATGTACTAAACAACCAAAGATTTCAAGCCTAAGGCTGGTTTATACCACGGGTGTGTTCGTACATTTACTCTGGAGTGCTCTGGGCATTCGTAAACTCAGAGCATTGTCAGATTGTCTGTTTGTAAATTCAGAGCGTTTCGATCTCGGAGCGTTCAGACAGCACACTCGACTCTCTGGCCAAGGAGTAGTGTTGATCCGAGCATTCTGACCTCACAACGGCAGTCAAGCATACAAACAAACTGGCTAACACTAGCATGAATGTATAGTTAAAGTGACTATGCATATATGAATAACAGAGATTAGCAGCAGCGTAAAAAGAGGGGTTGGGGAGGGGGGCACACAATGCAAATAGCCCGGGTAGCCATTTGATTACCTGTTCAGGAGTCTTATGGCTTGGGGGTAAAAACTGTTGAGAAGCCTTTTTGTCCTAAACTTGGCACTCCGGTACCGCTTGCCATGCGGTAGTAGAGAGAACAGTCTATGACTGGGGTGGCTGGGGTCTTTGACAATTTTAGGGCCTTCCTCTGACACGCCTGATGTAGAGGTCCTAGATGGCAGGCAGCTTAACCCCAGTGATGTACTGGGCCATATGCACTACACTCTGTAGTGCCTTGCGGTCAGAGGCCGAGCAATTGCCGTACCAGGCAGGGATGCAACCAGTCAGCTCTCGATGTTGCAGCTGTAGAACCTTTTGAGGATCTCAGGACCCATGCCAAGTCTTTTTAGTTTCCTGAGGTGGAATAGGCTTGTCGTGCCCTCTTCACGACTGTCTTGGTGTGTTTGGACCATTCTAGTTTGTTGTTGATGTGGATAACAAGGAACTTGAAGCTCTTAACCTGCTCCACTACAGCCCCGTCAATGAGAATGGGGGCGTGCTTGGTGCTCCTTTTCCTGTAGTCCACAATCATCTCCTTAGTCTTGGTTACGTTGAGGGACAGGTTGTTATTCTGGTACCACCCGGCCAGGTCTCTGACCTCCTCCCTATAGGCTGTCTCATTGTTGTCGGTGATCAGGCCTACCACCATTGTGTCGTCTGCAAACTTAATGATGGTGTTGGAGTCGTGGCTGGCCATGCAGTCATGGGTGAACAGGGAGTACAGGAGGGGACTGAGCACGCACCCCTGGGGAGCTCCAGTGTTGAGGATCAGCGTGGCAGATGTGTTGCTACCTACCCTCACTACCTGGGGGCGGCCCGTCAGGAAGTCCAGGATCCAGTTGCAGAGGGAGGGTGTTTAGTCCCAGGATCCTTAGCTTATTGGTGAGCTTTGAGGGTACTATGGTGTTGAACGCTGAGCTGTAGTCAATGAACAGCATTCTCACATAAGTGTTCCTTTTGTTCAGGTGGGAGAGGGTAGTGTGGAGTGCAATAGAGATTGCATCATCTGTGGATCTGTTTGAGCTGCATGCAAATTGGAGTGGGTCTAGGGATTCTGGGATAATGGTGTTGATGTGAGCCATTACAAACCTTTCGAAGCACTTCATGGCTACAGATGTGAGTGCTACAGGTCTGTAGTCATTTAGGTAGGTTGCCTTTGTGTTCTTGGGCACAGGGACTATGGTGGTCTGCTTGAAACATGTTGGTATTACAGACTCAATCAGGGACATGTTGAAAATGTCAGTGAAGACACCTGCCAGTTGGTCAGCACATGCCCGGAGCACACGTCCTGGTAATCCGTCTGGCCCCGCAGCCTTGTGTATGTTGACATGTTTAAAGGTCTTACTCACGTCGGCTCTGGAGATCGTGATCACGCAGTCGTCCGGAACAGCTGATGCTCTCATGCATGCCTCAGTGTTGCTTGCCTCGAAGCGAGCATAGAAGTGATTTAGCTCATCTGGTAGGCTCATGTCACTGGGCAGTTTGCGACTGTGCTTCCCTTTGTAGTCTGTAAGAGTTTGCAAGCCCTGCCACATAAGACGAGCGTTGAAGCCGGTGTAGTATGATTCAATCTTAGCCCTGTATTGTAGCTTTGCCTGTTTTATGGTTCTTTGCAGGGCATAGCAGGATTTCTTGTAAGCTTCCGGGTTAGAGTCCCGCACCTTGAAAGCGGCAGCTCTACCCTTTAGCTCAGTGCAAATGTTGCCTGTAATCCATGGCTTCTGGTTGGGGTATGTACGTACAGGCTCTGTGGGGACGACATCCTCGATGCACTTATTAATAAAGCCAGTGACTGATGTGGTTTACTCCTCAATGCCATCGGAAGAATCCCGGAACATGTTCCAGTCTGTGATAGCAAAACAGTCCCGATTGTTTAGCATCTGCTTCATCGGGGGCACATTTTTATAGACCAAATCACTGGTGCTTCCTACTTCAATTTTTGCTTGTTAGCAGGAATCAGGAGGATAGAGTTGTGGTCGGATTTACCAAATGGAGGGCGAGGGAGAGCTTTGTTTTTTTCCCCCCTGGTTGCACATTTAACATGCTGATGGAAATTTGGTAGAACTGATTTAAGTTTCCCTGCATTAAAGTCTCCAGTCACTAGGAGTGCCGCCTCTGGGTGAGTGGTTTCCTGTTAGCTTATTTCCTTATACAGCTGACTGAGTGTGGTCTTAGTGCCAGCATCTGTCTGTGGTGGTAAATAAACAGCTACGAAAAGTATAGCTGAAAATTCTCTAGGCATGTAGTGTAACCTGCAATATACTCAACTTCAGGCGAGCAAAATCTAGAGACTTCCTTAGATTTCTTGCACCAGCTGTTGTTTACAAATATGCACAGGAGGTGTTTTTTTTTTAATCGGCAGGGACTGGGAAACTAGTCAGAATTGAAGGAATGATTGGATGGCGCTAAACACAGGGATATTCTGAGGGAAACATTTTTCAGTCTTCCAGAGATTTGAGACTGGGACGGTTCACCTTCCAGCAAGACAATGACCCTAAGCATACTGCTAACACAACACTCGAGTGGTTTAAGGGGAAACATTTAAATGTCTTAGAATGGCCTAGTCAAAGCCCAGACCTCAATCCAATTGAGAATCTGTGGTATAACTTAAAGATTGTTGTACACCTGCGGAACCCATCCAAATTGAAGGAGCTGGAGCAGTTTTGCCTTGAAGAATGGGCAAAAATCCCAGTGGCTAGATGTGCCAAGCTTAGAGACATACCCAAAGTATTGACTTTGTCTTATTTCTTGTTTGTTTCACAATGATACAAACCCCCAAACAATCTATTTAATTCCAGGTTGTAAGGCAACAAAATAGGAAAAATGTCAAGGGGGTGAATACTTTCGCAAAGCCACTGTAACAGTACACTAAAACTTGAAATGAAAATGTCTTTCTGACAAAATTGGAAACGTGTAATATGTGAAACTGTAGCTAGCAAGACATGGCTGGACGCTTCTCTCTCTCTGTCATGGACGCCATGGTTGCCCATAGTTTGAAGATGTAATCTAGAGACAGGTGTTTTATACAGCCTTCTGTGTGTTCTCTTTTCAACTCTGTCTGCATATTTGCAATCAAACACCAGAATTTTCTCCATCTCCTTAGCTATCATACCCTAATTCTACTGATTTCAACACTGATTCCTCCAGAAAGTGGATAGGAACACATGCATTTCTACTACGTGATATCTTTCAATAAAGCTACGTTAGAAAGGATTACACCAACTGACCAGCTCATGTTATAGACAGCAGCAGGCTACAAGGCAGACCAATCCGAACTCATCTCTCGGCAGGTCCAGCCCATTCATTATCTTAGCCAATCATGTGTATCCCACACATTTACAGGGACATTCTCAGGTCTCCTGCAGCATTCAATTAAAATGATAGACCACATTAAATGTCAAACCAGGAATAGTGCAAGGTGATAATTATAGAAGATGGTAGACGTATTATGATCTGTCAAGATCATATAGGAATTTTCACTTAGAACACAGGCTGTGTTATAATGCTACGATTATAAGGGCATTACACAGACAAGCCTCCATGACTTCTCCAATATCAATGAATTCACTTCTGCCTCTCACTTCACATAATGTATCTTAGAAATGCAATATTTTGCCAGGGTGTGCATCTAAAATATCAGATTATTCCCCATATACTGCACAAATCTTAACCTGGTCAAATGAAGTGGAATATATAGGGAATTAGAGTGCAATTTCAGACATAAAATTGTATTTTTTTATGTAGTAGCCTAGAAACAAACCCACATCCACTATCCCATTATTGGGGACTAATAGTGCCCTTCTTCCTACCTTTGCCACTTCAATAGAGATTTGCGTCTCACTTAATGGAAAACTGAGGCAGGTTCATGGCGGGATATTTACAGCTGCTCCAGTCCACTGTTTACATACTTTATTGTCTATCAGGTGAGCAGAGGAGGAAGCCATTTGCTGTTCAAACCCTCAGTGGTGAGAGGCTGACCTCTAATTTAGGTTAGAGACCAGTCACCTAACATACTCATCTGCAGTAGCAATGGGAGCCCCATGGAACTACACAGGAAAGCAGAGAAGATAAATGGTGGTCGCCAGATACAAATGTATCTACTTACAGTATCTATTACATTTACTGTATAGCATATGATATATGAAAATGTCACCGGAGAAGAAGGCAGGCGTTTTAAGTGTCCCAACCGATTGAGTTTGTTTGTTTGTTTATTTGCCTTATTTTTTAACTTATTATGTTGCCGCTACCATCTCTTATGACCGAAAATAACTTCTGGACATCAGGACTGCGATTACTCACCACGGACTGGCAGAATCCTTTTGTTCCTTTAGCGAGTTTGACGAGCCCGACGCAAATGATATACTGCTTTCTTGGGAACAGGCCCATATCCCCATGATTTGCGTGAAGAGGAAGCAGAGAAAAAGGGGCAGGAGAGCAGGCTGCCTTCTGAGAATTCGTAGGCGATCGAATAAACCCCAACTTCCTTCCATTCTGCTAGCAAACGTGCAATCTTTGAAGAATAAAATCGATGACCTACGCGCAAGATTAAACTACCACCCGGACATTCAAAACTCTAATATCTTAAGCTTCACGGAGTTGTGGCTGAACGATGACAGTATCAACACACAGCTGGCTGGTTATACTCGGTTCCTGGCAGGATAGAACAGCAGAGTCTGGTAAGGCAAGGGGCGCAGGCTATGTATTTTTGTAAATAACAGCTGGTGCACGATATTTAAGGAAGTCTCAAGCTATTGCTCACCTGAGGTAGAGTATATCATGATAAGCTGTAGACCACACTATCTACCTAGAGAGTTTTCATCTGTATTTTTTGTAGCTGTTTACATACCCCCACAGTCAGAGGCTGGCACTAAGACAGCATTGAATGAGCTTTATTCCATCATAAGAAAACATAACAATGCTCACCCAGACGCGGAGCTCCTTGTAGCCAGGGACTTTAATGCAGGGAAACTTAAATCCATTATACCAAATTTCTATCAGCATAAACTCTGGACCACCTTTACTCCACACATAGAGACGCATACAAAGCTCTCCCTCCATTTGGCAAATCTGACCATTATTCTATTAAGCAGGAAGCACCAGTGACTAGATCAATAAAAAAAGTGGTCAGATGAAGCAGATGCTAAGCTACAGAACTGTTTTGCGAACACAGACTATAATATGATCCGGGATTCCTCCGATGGCATTGAGGAGTACACCACATCAGTCATTGGCTTCATCAATATGTGCATTGATGACGTCGTCCCCACAGTGACCGTACGTACATACAGTACATACCCCAAACAGAAGCCATGGATTACAGGCAACTTCCTCACTGAGCTAAAGGCTAGAGCTGCCGCTTTCAAGGAGCGGGACTCTAACCCAGACGCTTACATGTAATCCCGCTATGCCCTGCGACGAACCATCAAACAGGCAAAGTGTCAATACAGGACTAAGATCGAATCATACTACACCAGCTCTGATGCTCGTCAGATGTGGCAGGGCTTGCAAACCATTTCAGACCACAAAAGGAAGCCCAGCCGCGAGCTGCCCAGTGACATGAGCCTACCAGATGAGCTAAACTACTTCTATTCTCACTTCGAGGCAAATAACACCGAAGCATGCGTGAGAGCACCAGCTGTTCCAGAAGACTGTGATCACGCTCTCTGCAGCTGATGTGCGTACGACCTTTACACAGGTCAACATTCACAAGGCCACAGGGCCAGACGGATTACCAGAATGTGTACTGTGAGCATGCACTGAACAACTGGCAAGTGTCTTCACTGACATTTTCAACCTCTCCCTGTCCAAGTCTGTAATACCAACATGTTTGAAGCAGACAACCACAGTGCCTGTGCTCAAGAACAGTAAGGTAACCTGCCTAAATGACTATCGACCCGTAGCGTTCACGTCTGCAGCCATGAAGTGCATTGAAAGGCTGGTCATGGCTCATATCAACACAATTATCCCAGAAACCCTAGACCCAATCCAATTTGCCCCAAAAGATCCACAGATGATGCAATCTCTATTGCACTCCACACTGCCCTTTCCTACCTGAACATTAGAAACAGCTATGTGAGAATGCTGTTCATTGACGACAGCTCAGCGTTCAACACCATAGTGCCCTCAAAGCTCAGGACCCTGGGACTAAACACCTCCCTCTGCAACTGGATCCTGGACTTCCAGAAGGGGCGCCCCCAGATGGAAAGGGTAGGTAACAACACATGCGCCGTGCTGATCCTCAACACGGGGACCCTCAAGAGTGCGTGCTCTGTCTGCTCCTGTACTCCCTGTTCACTCATGACAACAGTGGTAGGCCTGATCACCGACAACAATAAGACAGCCTATAGGGAGGAGGTCAGAGACCTGGCCGTGTGGTGCCAGGACATCAACCTCTCCCTCAACATGATCAAGACAAAAGGAGTTGATTGTAGACTACAGGAAAAAGAGGACCAAGCACACCCCCATTCTCATAGACAGGGTTGCAGTATAGTATCACCAACAAACTAACATGGTCCAAGCACACCAAGACAGTCGTGAAGACAAAACCTATTCCCCCTCAGGCGACTGAAAAGATTTGGCATGGGTCCTCAGATCCTAAAAAGTTCTACAGCTGCACCATCGAGAGCTGACTGGTTGTATCACTGCCTGGTATGGCAACTGTTCGGCCTCCGACCGCAAGGCACTACAGAGGGTAGTGCGAATGGCCCAGTGCATCACTGGGGCCAAACCTCCTGCCATCCAGGACCTCTACACCAGGTTGTGTCAGGGGAAGGCCCTAAAAATTGTCAAAGACTCCAGCCACTCTAGTCATAGACTGTTCACTCTGCTATCGCATGCCAGGTTCACTCTGCTACCAGCAAGCCAGGTCTAGATCAAAAGGCTTCTAAACAGCTTCTACCCCCAAGACATAAGACTCCTGGACACCTAATCAATGGCTACCCAGAGTATTTGCATCCCCCCTCCCTCTTATTACACCGCTGCTACTTTCTTTTGCTGTCATCTATGCATAGTCACTTTAATAACTCTACCTACAAGTACATATTACCTCAACTAACCCGTGCCCCTGCACACTAACTCTGTACCGGTACTCCCGTTTATATAGTCTCGCTATTGTTATTTTACTGCCGCTCTTTAATTACTTGTTACTTTAATTTCTTATTCTTGTTTTGTATTTTTTTTAAACTGCATTGTTGGTTAGGGGCTCGCAAGTAAGCATTTCACTGTAAGGTCTGCTACACCTGTTGTATTCGGCGCATGTGACTAATACAATTTGATTTGATTACAAGTACAATTCATAGGTGACCAACATCTCAGAATCAGAAGTTAGCTTATAGGCTCATTTTCCTCTGTAGTCCCTTGACAGAGTAAATAAATATTGATAGCTGGTAGCTAGAAAAGTCTGTCTGGTGTGATATGCGTCTCGAATAAACCCTGGTGGTTATTAGATACTCAACAGGACATTCCTCCTCCAGAAAACCTGTTCCTCGGATGTTAAAGACATGGTTGTGGTCTGGTGTGCTGAGCAGTTATTTTTTCCCAGTTTAATGTCTTGTTAGTGGCACATCTCACTACGCTCAGCCTCCCAGTCCCTCCCCAATGTGATTTGAGGTGACTGTTTTCTCAATGCATCATCGAGACGCTCCCAGAAAGCAATAAAGTGACAGAAAACACAGCAGTATTACAGGAAAGGAACATCGTGTCCCAGTCTATTCCTCACAGATGGGCAGTCTCATGAAAATATACAGTTTAGTCCATGTGATTATAGGATGGAGTCTTGGATGTTGTATTGTGTCCGGAGCCAGTTTGCATTGAATTTTGACCAGCCAGTGTCATCATTTTAATGAAGCAAGATGTAGTTGTTTAAAAACTTATACAATACAGTGAGTTGAAGAAATCACATTGTGTCCCTGATTCAGTAAAGTAGGAGGCTGTGGTTGGATTTGGTCCTATCAGGATGAATAGCTCTTTGAAGCAGAGAGAGGTAGAGACCGTATTTTATTCAGCATGTTATTCAGCATAAACAGATGTTAACTTTTAACCATTCAGCAATTGCAGATTGAGGTCACGGGTGGTCAGTTAATTAAATAACCCTGACCAAGAACTTTCCTCGAATCTCATTCTCGATTTTCCAGCAGATTCTCCAGCAGTATCACTCTCTTAACAGTCTTGTGACAGATGTTAACATTTAAATGTTAACCAAAAACAATAGCTAGCCAAAGCATACGCTAGAATTGGCTTCTGGGTGTAATGTAAACGCAGGAAACAGGAGCAGATGGTGAGTTCAATAATAACAAACATGGAGAATTACAAAACAAGAGAAGCGTCTGGACATGAAAACTAAACCAATACTGCCTGAAGAGTGATGCTAGTGGTATATATAGGGGAAGTAATCAAGGTAGTGATGGAGTCCAGGTGTGCCTCATGATGGTGTGCAGGTGTCCGTAATGACTAAGGAGGGTTGCCAGAACTGGTGGGTAGTAGACCGGTGATGCCGTAGAGGGGGAGCGGGAGTAGAAGGGGGAATTTTCGGATGATGCTGGGATCTAGAATGTCATCCACCGGAACCCAGCACCGCTCCTCTGGACTGTACCCCTCCCAGTGGTATATTATGTAAACCCCTGTTCAGTGACTTTACTTTCCTTGAGATATTTCAACAACTGGATTGTAGTCCACCTGTGGTAAATTCAATTGATTGCACCTGATTTGGAAAGGCAAACACCTGTCTATATAAGGTCCGACAGTTGACAGTGAAATAAATAATTGTCCATAGAGCTCTGAGATAGGATTGTGTCAAGGCACAGATCTAGGGAAGGGTACCAAAACATTTCTGCAGCATTGAAGGTCCCTAAGAACACAGTGGCATCAATCATTCTTAAATTAAAAGTTTGGAACCACCAAGACTTTTCCTGGCTGCCCGGCCAAACTGAAAAATCAGGGGGAGAAGGGCCTTTTCAGAGAGGTGACCAAGAACCCAATTGTCACTCTGACAGAGCTCCAGAGTTCCTCTGTGGAGATGGGAGAACCTTACAGAAGGACAACCATCTCTGCAGCACTCCACCAATCAGGCCTTTATGGTAGAGTGGCCAGACGGAAGCCACTCCTTAGTAAAAGGCACATGACAGTCAGCTTGATTCTCTGGTCTGATGAAACCAAGATTGAACTATTTGGCCTGAATGCCAAGCGTCACATCTGGAGGAAACCTGGCACCATCCCTAAGGTGAAGCATGGTGGTGGCAGCATCATGCTGTGGGGATGTTTTTCAGCAGCAGGGACTGGGAGACTAGTCAGTATTGAGGGAAAGATGAACAGAGCAAAGTAAAGAGAGATCCTTGATGGAAACCTGCTCCAGAGATCTGATCTCAGACGGGGGTAAATTCACCTTCCAACAGGACAACAACCCTAAGGACACAGGCAGGACAACGACCCTAAGGACACAGCCAGGACAACGCAGGAGTGGCTTAATAAAACAAGACCAGAAAATATCTGTGCAAAATCTCTGTGCAGTGACGCTCCCCATCCAATCTGACAGAGCTTGAGAGGATCTGCAGAGAAGAATGGGAGAAACTCCCCAAATACAGCAGTGTCAAGCTTGTAGTGTCATACCCAAGAAGACTCGAGGCTGTAATCGCTGCCAAATGTGTTTCAACAATGAACTGAGTAAAGGGTCTGAATTCTTATGTAAACGTGATAATTCTGTTTCTTTATTTTATAAATTTGCAACAATTTCTTTACTTTGTGATTACGGGATATTTTGGGTAGTTTGATGAGAAAAAAAAGAACAATTTAATCTATTTTAGAATAAGGCTGTAACGTAACAAAATGTGGAATAAGTCAATGGGTCTGAATACTTTCAGAATGCGCTATAGCTAGAGTTGTCAATCAAAAAATATGTTTTTCAGTTTTAATGTCAGTTTCAAGCATAGTGTATGTATCAAAAGCCCTCAACACATGCACACACAGACACGTGCACATGCACAGACACTCATAATTAACACGCACATTTTCCATTCATGGACATTATATGTGACACAGGCAGTGTTTTCTTTGATTTCATCAGCTGTGTTGAATCAGTCTGAGATCCCTTTGGTCAGACTGTTTAGTGTCTGAGAGAGGGTGTCTGGAAGACGCCTGATAGAGCACAGCTCCATGGCTGTACATGTGTATTGGTTAACAGGGGTTGATCAAAGGACTGGCTGAGACGGCTGTTCAGAAAGCAGCTCTGGTAGGCTCTGAGAGGAGACAGTGGGTTGACTGACAGGGCCTCTTCAGACATGGGATTGGGGGTACGAAACTGTTACTCGAGTGCAATTTCTCTCGCTCATACACTCTCTCTGCTCTTATCTTCTTCTTCAAAGAGAATATTGAACCCTCATGCTTACCCAATAGAAACAACAATACACCCAATATAAAAGGTCTCTTCTGGTATTTTGTCTAATCTGTCTACAACTGATAAATCTGGATAAGCTTTGTATCCATTCATTATGACAAATTGACCAAGATGCTTATTTTTCAAAGCAGTCATGGCCGAAAGGCGAGGAAGGCTTTACTGAATAGACGAGACATCAATTGCTAGGGTACTCTTTTTTTTAAATGTTCATACCTGTAAAAGAGACATGTCTTTCCTGTCTTTTCCTTTGGGTTGAGTGAAGACGATGCTGAGATTGACATGCAGAGTTTGAGTTTCCATCACAACGGGCTCTGCAGCTCCATTCATATGTCTCAGTAACTCCTCCACAGTTGTGATGAAGAGACCAGTCAGATGCCCTGTCAGTCTTTGATCCCAGCGTTGTTAGTTACAGCCCATTACATAAAACAAAAACACTAACACTTCCTAATACAGTATTAGCAAGATAAAGGTTCTCTACTGATGAAGTTCTGCAAAGAACTTCCTTCCCTAGCGGGTCAACACTATGACAACCACAAGACTCCAGATGATCCGTCAACCAATGAGAATGCTTTATTACATAAGGCCATCATGGCAACTTTGAAATCGACGGATGCATTGACTTACCCAAAACACAGTTTCATTTAGAAGTGATTACACTTTCCCCTAATGCCTTCAGAGATAAGTGCTTTCATAACAACCTAGGTGCGTATTCATGGTGCAGTGCTTCATGAAGGAAGGAAGAAAGGAAGGAACCACCCAACTAGAAAATTGGGTTCCTTGAATGTTGTGGGAATGTACGTTTTTGGTTTCGCATTAGTTCTGGGAACAAAGCCATAAGTTTCCTGACTGGTAAAAATTCTAATGTTTAGCCTATTCTGGGAACGCACATTTTTATGTTGCAGGGAGGTTCATGAGAACGTTGTTCTACGGTTCCCTGAACGTTTTCTTGGGAGGTTTTATTAACGCTGGGATAATGGAAATTATAGGGAAAGTTAAAAAAAAAAAAAAAACATCCAAATAACCTAAATGTTTCAATTACACTATCAGCTTATTTTGGGTTAACATTTTGAACTCCAAGCACAGATAAGACACAAGGAATCATGCAAATACAACATTTTTTATTGTGACAAGGCATCAGTGCAATTTGAACCTATCGTCTTCTGTTCTCTATCCATGGAATTAGTCCACTGCACCAACAGGATGGAGCTAGCACGTCATTTTTTTTTAGGCATACAATGCTGTTCATTTTAGTCTATTCAAACAGACCCCATTCAAAGGAAAAAAACTCATTAAGATCAGCTGTGGTCAATTAGTGGGTGCGGTTTTACACCTGAACACACCTAACAATAGAGGAGAGAGAGTTTTGTTGATGCTGAGAATGGAATGTATGTTTTTAAATCATATTCTTAGAACGTTCTTGAATGTTACTAAAGTTCTCCTGTGGTTTTTATGCAAGGTTCTCTTAATTCTCAGAACAATTTGAGAACATGACTTTAAATAGAATCACGAGGAAACGTTATGCTGAAGTACTGAAATTCCCACAGAACAACGTTGTTTATTAATGTCGTCTGAACTATTTGAGAACATTCCTAATGTCAAACCAGTTAGAGAAACTTCCTATAATATGAATATTATTCATATTAACATTTGAATGTAATGTAAACATCTTTTAACTTTAAGGAAACATTCTGTTAAAGTAATGAAATACCAATATATATTTTTTTGTCCAAGTTCCTTAAATGGGCTGAGAATGTTCTAAAGCCACTATCCTGCACAATTCCCAGAAATTTGTGGGAAGGTTGTAAGCAAAATCACCATAGGACAACCACGCTCTCCAAAACATGGTTCTCAGAACGTTATGTGTTAGCTGGGAAAGTTTAGGGGTGAGAATGAAGGCTACATTGAGGTCTTTGGCAATGCGATTTTGTATATTTACATTTTAGTCATTTAGCATACACCCTTATCCAGAGCAACCTGATGGAGCAATTAAGATTAAGTGCCTTGCTCAAGGGCATGTTGACAGATTACCTAGTCAGCTCATTGATTCAAACCAGCAACCTCTCAGTCACTGGCCCAGCAATCTTAACCCGCTAGGCTACCTGCCACCCATATATGAAGCTTAATATCTACAAAGTTAACTTTCAACTTTTAGAACTTCCTCTGTAAATCCGGAACTAAGATGGCAGCGTCTAGCCTTAGATAAACCTTAATGCTGTATAACGTCTTGCATCTCTAATCCATGTTATCCTTTTATAAAGCAAGCCTCATTGCAATACCTCTTAACGGTACCTGCAGGGTTTCATCACAGCAGATTGACAATTTTGATAATGATTTCCTGCTGATCACAAAATGAATGTCAGCTCTCTCTGTCAGGTTATATCACACAAATGGATTGCCAACGACTGAGATAAACCAAGCAGTACGCAATAACCAAGGTCAGGTCATCTGTACAATTAAATATGTACGATAAATGGAAACCAGTTAGAGTCGGAATTTGACCTAAAAGGTGTAAATTAAATAGACATTTTCTTTAACATAGGGTCGTTCAATATGATTTCAAACACTGAGGGCACCCCTTTTGATTTGAATGAAACTTTCCACACTGTACATGTTTCCCCATGGTAGAAGTGTTCAGGAAGTTACTTTTTGGACCTGAATGCCAAAACATTCAGGTGTTAGAGGTGCTCAAAGGTGACCCATTTTGCATACCTCACCCATGAGACATCCATGTCTTCATCACTGGAAAAGATAAACTGTTGAGATTGAAATCATTTAAAAGCTTACAAACTGTTCTATTATGTTTTATTAGTATAACTAGCCTAACCATCAAATGGCTTCAGAGGTGGCGCTAATTTTGTACGATTTTAGATAACAATCTTACCTATTGTAACGCTTTTCTTCCTGGGAAGGAGAAGCGGACCAAAACGCAGCGTGGTTAGGATTAAACATCTTTAATCAAGACGAATACCGGGGAAAACACTACAAATACACAAAACAATAAATGTGAAAACCGAAACAGTCCTGTGTGGTGAAACAGACACAGAAAGAACCACCCATAAAACCCTACACAAAACAGGCTACCTAAATATGGTTCCCAATCAGAGACAAATGACTAACACCTGCCTCTGATTGAGAACCATATCAGGCCCAAACACAGAAACAGACAAACTAGACATCCAACATAGAATGCCCACTCAGATCACACCCTGACCAAATAAAACATAGAAACATACAAATCAAACTATGGTCAGGGTGTGACACCTATAAGATGTTCTTATCAGAAGCCCATTCATATCTTATTCAGACAAGAATAACTGGGGTTATGGGGGTTCATAAAGGGCAGTTGGTTAAATCGATGGCATCAGACATTATTCTCTGGCAGGGTGCATTATCTTCATTACAACCTCCTGGTGGTTTTAATCTGAGATAGGAGCTGGGAGAGATGGAGGGGGTAAACCAAGGTGAAGATATTAAAGAAATGTCCAGCCTTCCCATGGCCCCTTTATGGTATTCTTAAAAAAGCTGGACATTGCCACAATGTAATTTGGTAGCATAGTGTATGTTGTCTATTTCTTTTATAGCATAAAGTTAACCCCCCCCCAAAAAAAAGTATATCAGGGACCAACTGACTCACATACTTCCAGAGTTATACCATAATTATACCAAACCGTTTCAACACACACCCTGAGACATTAGTAACACCTGGATTAATTAGCACACATAAAATAACACTTTTACAAAACAACCAACCACCCTCTTCTCTCCAGGTTATTGATTTCATAATTAGTCTCTAAATGGGGCTAACGATGTCAGTGGAGGCTCTGCCAGAAGCAAGTTAAATGGGTATGTGTCACCTTCTTACTTCCTATTTGTGCTGTGGCTTGAGTTCATCATTGTGGAGCACAGCCAATGATGTTGCAGTACGTCTATGACTGTGGAGCCCAGCTTATGCCACAGAGGTACATGAGTCTAGCAATAAGAGGAGGTCCTCAAAGGATGAAACCATATATCATGACTGTGATGTTATGTAATAAGACAGCTAATGACAAACAGGTAATGTGTATGTCTATGAGTCCAACCGGAAGAGGACCATAGAGGATGAACCCATATCATGACTGTGTTGGTAATACGTACACAGGATGTAATGGCAACACTTTATAGACTGAAGGTATAAGGATTGATTACCAAAAATATGTGTTTATATTGTCACATACAGTGTATTCGGAAAGTATTCAGACCCCTTGACTTTTTTCACATTTTGTTACGTTACAGCCTTTTTCTACAATGGATTAAATAGTTTTTTCCCCTCATCAATATAAACACAATACTCCATGACAAAACGAAAACAAGTTTTTAGATATTTTTGCAAATTTATATAACATAAAATACAGGAAACATTATTTACAAAAGTATTCAGACCCTTTTGCTATGACATTTGAAAAAGAGCTCAGGTGCATCCTGTTTCCACTGATCATCCTTGAGATGTTTCTACAAATTGATTGGAGTCCCCTGTTGGTATATTCAATTGATTGGACATGATTTGGAAAGGCATACACCTGCCTATATAAGGTCCCACACTTGAAAATAGCTGTGCAGCGACGCTTCCCATCCAACCTGACACAGCTTGAGAGGATCTGCAGAGGAGAATTGGAGAAACTCCCCAAATACAGGTGTGCCAAGCTTGTAGCATCATACTCAAGAAGACTCGAGTGAGTAAAGGGTCTGAAAAGTTTGCAAACATTGCAAAAATGTCTAAAAACCTGTATTTGCTTTGTCATTATAGGATAGTGTGTAGATTGATGAGGGGAACAAAATCAATTTAATAATTTTCAGAATAAACTTAACAAAATGTAGAAAAAGTCAAGGGGTCTGAATACTTTCCTAATGCAGTGTGCAGTGAAATGTGTTGTTTTACAGGGTCAGCAAATTAGGGTTAACCTCTTTGGGATCCATCCACGGGATGGTTGAGCTAACGTAGGCTAATGCGATTAGCATGAGGTTGTAGGTAACAATAACATTTCCTAGGACATAGACATATCTGATATTGGCAGAAAGCTTAAATTCTTGTTAATCTAACTGCACTGTCCAATTAACATAGCTATTACAGTGAAATAATACCATGCTATTGTTTGAGGAGAGTGCACAATGTTGAACATGAACATTTATTAACAAATTAGGCAAATTTGGACAGTCTTGATGCAAAATTTTGAACAGCAATGCAATGGTTCATTGGATAAGTCTAAAACGTTGCACATACACATCTAAATTGCACCTGGGCTAGAATAATACTTTATGGCCTTTCTCTTGCATTTCAAAGATGATGGTACAAAAAAAAAAAAAAAGAACGATTGTTTTTTTCTTTGTATTATCTTTTACCAGATCTATTGTGCTATATTCTCCTACATTCCTTTCACATTTCCGTATTCATCAATCTGGCTAAGGCTTTCGACTCTGGTTCACCAACTACTTCTCCGATTGAGTTCAGTATGTCAAATTGGAGGGCCTGTTGTCCGGACCTCTGGCAGTCTCTATGGGTGTGCCACAGGGTTCAATTCTCGGGCCGACTCTCTTCTCTGTATACATCAATAATGTCGCTCTCGCTGCTGGTGATTCTTTGATCCACCTCTACGCAGACGACACTGTGTTAACTAACCTCCAGATGAGCTTCAATGCCATACAACTCTCCTTCAGTGGCCTTCGACTGCTCTTAAATGCAAGTTAAACTAAATGCATGCTATTCAACCGATCACTGCCGCACCTGCCTGCCCATCCAGCATCACCACTCTGGACGGTACTGACTTAGAATATGTGGACAACTACAAATACCTAGGTGTCTGGTTAGACTGTAAGCTTTCCTTCCA
Source organism: Oncorhynchus tshawytscha (assembly GCF_018296145.1). NCBI lineage: Eukaryota > Metazoa > Chordata > Actinopteri > Salmoniformes > Salmonidae > Oncorhynchus > Oncorhynchus tshawytscha. The sequence continues at coordinate 12,168,795 of NC_056450.1, read as the reverse complement.
GACTCACATTAAACATCTCCAATCCAAAATTAAATCTAGAATCGTCTTCCTATTTCGCAACAAAGCATCCTTCACTCATGCTGCCAAACATACCCTCATAAAACTGACCATCCTACCGATCCTCGACTTCGGCGATGTTATTTACAAAATAGCCTCCAACACTCTGCTCAACAAATTGGATGCAGTCTATCACAGTGCCATCCGTTTTGTCACCAAAGCCCCATATACTACCCACCACTGTGACCTGTATGATCTCGTTGGTAGGCCTCTCGCTTCATACTCGTTGCCAAACCCACTGGCTCCAGGTCATCTACATCTAGCCTTATCTCACCTCACTGGTCACCATAGCAGCACTCACTGGTCAATCCCAAAGCCAATTCTTCCTTTGGCCACCTCTCCTTCCAGTTCTCTGCTGCCAATGACTGGAACGAACTGCAAAACTCACTGAAGCTGGAGACTCTTACCTCCCTCACTAGCTTTAAGCACCAGCAGTCAGAGCAGCTCACAGATCACTGCACCTGTACATAGCTCATTTGTAAATAGCCCATCCAATCTTCCTCATCCCCATACTGTATTTATTTATTCATCTTGCTCCTTTGCACTCCAGTATCTCAACTTGCACATTCATCTTCTGCACATCCTACCATTCCAGTGTTTAATTGCTATATTGTAATTACTTTGCCACCATGGCCTATTTATTGCCTTCCCTCTCTTATCCTACCTCATTTGCACATGCTGTATATAGATTTTTCTACTGTATTATTGATTGTATGTTTGTTTATTCCATGTCTAACTCTGTGTTGTTGTATGTGTCGAACTGCTTTGCTTTATCTTGGCCAGGTCGCAGTTACAAATGAGAACTTGTTCTCAACTAGCCCACCTGGTTAAATAAAGGTGAAATAAAAATAAATCAAATAAAACATTTCCACAAACTTCAAAGTGTTTCCTTTGAAATGGTACCGAGAATATGCATTTCCTTGCTTCAGGGCCAGCTACAGGCAGTTAGATGCAGCTATGGTGTTAGCTAACTCACTTCTAAGTCTGACTAATACAGTAAACTAGGACCAACAAGCCGTAACAGTGTCATTGGCCTGAATCTGTAAAGCATTGAATTAGGGTTTCCACTAGGTACCACAGCCACACGTCAAAATTGGCTATATCATACAAATTCCTGAAAACAAAAAAATGCTTTCTTATTTTAAAGCTAGGGTTAGACATAAGGATCACAGTGTAGTTAGGGTTAGGTTTAAAATGGGTTGGAACCAAAATTATTTTCCAATCTTTCCTTTTTAACAGAACCATTATTTTTTTCATGCCCTTCCACTGTTTCGGATTTTTGAATGTTTTTGAACTTCCAATTTGGTTTAACGTTGGACCAGAGCAAATGTTAGCTAACTAGCTACTTAGCTAATCAGCTTTTCTGTGCAGAGCAGCACTAGATTTAAAAACACGTCTTACCTTTCTGGAGTTAATGAATCAGGTTGGTGACATTTGGATTTAAGCGTCCTCCCTGTTCCATTTATAGGAACGGTCACAGTTAGGGCACGTCTGCATGATGCTGAGGGTCCCCTTGCTTGTCTTCTCTATGTTGCTACCATTGAACTAACATTGAAAAAGTCGATCCATTCTTCTCTAATTAACCCTCCTGTTATGTTGTGTGTCATTTTGACACATTTCCACTTTTGAGTTGTCTAAAATACTAGTTAATCTCTCTTTTTCTCCATGAAATTAAATTACTTTTCCTCATTTAGGGTCATGAACCTAACTTCAAAATGTGGACACACTGATGTGTTGTGGAATGTCTGTGTAGATTTTGTAGACAAACATGATGTTGTGGGTCATTCTGACCCGGAGGCTTTCATGTGTGTAGATATTTGCACAGGTCCAAATTATACAAGCGTATTTGATGTGTTTTGTTTGGACTGGTTCTCATTGCATTTTTAGAATGATGTTTTGGTGAAAAGGAGCTTTCCCAAGCAAGAGCAGCAGATCTCTGACACAGACACTCAAAAGTGAGCTAAAAAAAAAATCTCAGTCAACGAAGCCTCGTCACAAATTCTAGACTCTGACAGTCAAATAGAAGAAGAGGTTTCAGAGACAGAGGAGATTTCAGAGATGGAGGACAATGCTGTCGATGATCCAGACTGTGAATTCTTCTTTGGTGAAGAGGATTCAGAGGAGTCTGACATACCATCTCCTCCATCAGATGAGAGAGAGAGCATGCGACAACTTTCACCCAGAGAGGAGAGGACATGAAAGTCTAAAGATGGTACTATAGAATGGTCACCGTCACCACAACAAAGTCAAGGTAGACTGTCAGCTTCCAATGTAATCAGAATTGTTCCAGGGCCTACACGATTTGCTCTGCCCCCCCTCGACAAGACAGTAAAACCAGCACCACTTTTGTAGAATGCAATGACTACATCTGCAGAAAGCACACACGGACATTGTATTCAACATGTGGAGAAAAGACTGAAGGGATCATTTTGACCAATAGGGTCAAAATCACACCTGAGTGTTACTGTTACTGGGAAATGCAAGGCAAATGCCTACTTGTGAGAAGGAAATACGCTTAACAAATAGTTCTTAAATATAGAGTTTTTGAAATCAAATGTTCTTGTATTTCTTCTTTCTGTGTCCTGACCATAGAAAGCCTTTATTTTCTATGGTAGAGTAGGTCAGGGCGTGACTAGGGGTTTAGTTGAGTTTATATTTTCTATGTGGGGTTCTAGTTTGTTTTTTCGATGTTTGGTGTTTTAGTATGATTCCCAATTAGAGGCAGCTGGCTATCGTTGTCTTTAATTGGGGATCATACTTAAGCAGCATGTGGTCAAAGGTCAAAACAGTTTTGAGTTTTGTCTCAATTCATCTTCATCATCTAGCCTGGTGGAACCACATATCATGAAATCTGAAGTGAAATAGAATGAATGCAGCGGTCAGGATGGTTCCACAATGCTAGTCATAACCACCATTGATAATGAAATCAGTGGTCTGTGTGTGTGTTTGACAGACCAGTATCTTTGTGGGGCCGGGAGCAGATCTATGCTGCCATGCCCATCAATGGGGCTCTGGCAAAGACCTTACCTCCAGCCTTAACCTCTTGTCTGCTCACCAATGGTCGTCGATTGGGAGACCATAATTGGGTAGGTTTTATCTGACTTGTTCAACCTTCAACATGGTACCTGTTTTTGTTACAGATCTTGCCTATCCTAACTGCCATTGGTAATAGAACAGTGACGGTGTGTGTGTGTACACAGAAACATGTATGGAGCCAGCACATGGAGACTTGCAAGATGATGTGATGAAGTCCAGACTGACAGACAGGCTTGGTAATGATGCCTCTAAATGGAGAGAGACCTGTCACTCTGAATTAAAAGTTTACTAGCTACAACTTCTACATGTGTTGTGTTTTTTTAAATTATTGAATGGTATAAGTCAATATGGGGAGGGAGAAACCATGTGTATTCTGCACCAGGGAACTTCTGTTGTGGAAATGGGACACCACACAGGAAGGTATGACCACTGACATGATTACCAAGGTAGCCCCATTGCCACCAGATAAAATGCCGATAGGCGCAGTATCTGTATGACAATGAAAGGGGAAAGGTGCACATTGTTATATTAGTAGAACACTGCCTCTATGGTAATATGTAAAGGGTTTTTTATTCTACATGAACTTGATACTACATTTGAAAGTTATCAAACTGCTTAGTTTATAATATCTACATAAATTCAGAAATTGCATTCCTCTCGTATTACTCTGCAGACTACTGACCTCTTCAAAGCTTCCTCCGGCATCTCCCCATGCATTTGCCTGTAGTTATTGAACTCAACCTGTTTGTTGTGATTGAGTGGGGGGGGAAACCGCTGGGGGCAAGGGAAATATAAGATATCCCGTAAGAGCGTTCGTGCAAAACCCGACGCAATGCAAGAAGTCTAAACGGTTTGGCCATGTGTCAAGTGTTTGCAGACGGAAGGAATGTGTTATTGAAGAGTCTGTGAATGTAAAATGTTGCAACTGTGGTGTGGATCATATTCCTGAATTCCCTGAGTGCCCTGTTAGGGTGAAAGAGGTTGAGGGGTCAAGGATCGAGGCTGTACAGCAAATCTCCTACTGTATGTGGAGGCGGTGAAGAGTGTTGAAGGGGCAAGAGGCCACAGTTCTGATGAAGATATGGCGGTGGATGGACCACAACCAGTTGCAAATGTTATACGTCACTCAAGTCATCTGGATACACTTATTGTGACGCTGGTGGATTTTGTAGTATTTATAGCCACAGTTATTTAACTGTACTGCACAAGTGTCCAAGACGTCCACGAAGCTGGACATCATATCTGCAGCCGAGAAGTTTTTGGGCCTCCAAGATTTAATGACAGAAGCACTGCAAGAACTACTGTTGCCAGTAAATGTCCTGCCCTTACAGGATCCCTCTGAGCCTGTGTAGGGACCTGATAAGAACGGAAAAGCAGGCTGATTGAATTTAATACAATTTTTGTTATTGATAGCTTGTATGGATTTTCTTTTGACATGTTCTCTCATAATACATTTTTAATTCTTTACCCTGCGTTATTTTGATTTTTTGGGGGATCCTAATTATAAACCTGTACAGTAGGTGGCAGAATGCACATATAATTGTTGCAAACGCCATTATACCAAAGAGGAAGAAGAAGCTGAGGGCAAGGTCATGACAGATGGGTGAGTCTTGGTGGTGGCAAGGACACACCCAAGAAACACCCACATCAAACCACAACCCAAGCCAACTCACGTTTGTCTTCTGTCGTGGCTGCCAGATTTTCTTGAGGAGCAAGCAAAATAAATAGGCCAAATCAGGGGGTGCAGTTCTCCTTTAGGTACCTCGCTCAAGGGCACATCAACAGATAAGATGGCTTAAAATACATGATTCCTCTCTGAGTAGCAAAGGTTTTAATGTACACAGCTATGTACATGTGAGCTTCTTAGATTAAATATTTATTCTGCCGTTGAGAGTTTTAAGTGGACAGGCTAGTAATGGTGGGTCTGTTGGAAAGTACAGTTAATGTCTTTACATAAAACCAGCTCCAGTGCATTACATAAAAAAGTGCATTACATAAAACCAGCTCTATTAAATCTGAGGAAATGACTTTGCTCCCAGTGAGCATTAATACAGACTGAGCAAAAAGAGTCAAGGCAGTGAAATGTACTATTTCAGTATTATGAATTTACCAACACCTTCGCCATGCTTTTCTAAGACACTGGAACAGTGCATTTAGGCTTACCCTCACTATCCTACAAGAGAAAAGTAGAATATCAAATATTCTACCATTTCATTGACTTAGCATGCATACAGTACAGGCTAAAGAAGGACTGTCTGGGCAGTGGTTGTTTATTTATTACATTCCTATCAGACTCTATTTGTTATGATGGAATAACACCATAAAGGTTTAATGGTAGTAACTTACCCCTGGTTCTCATGAATTACTACATTGTTTCGCAGATTTTTAAGGCCACAGGTTTTATGGGTTCTGAATCAGACGCTGTAGAGTACAAATGGCTGAACATAACAGAGTTGTGTGTGTGTGTGTGTTTCTGACTATGTTGAAGTATTCCTTCCCCCTTCCTGAAGGGCCATACAATATTCATCACAAACAAGTCTTTATTTGTCATCTATGTCAAGGAGCCGAATCCTCGTGGGGAGGCTGCTTGGGTGGAAATAATGCTGTATAATGATAATCATCATACTTTGACAGTAGAGATTATTTTCTTTGTTTTTTGACAGCTTTGCGTAACAGCAAAACACGGGCCAGGTCAGCTCATTTGCAACTTGCAAGGTGTGCAAGTCTTTTTTATTAAGAGATGCAAGAAATGGAAAAGGTCAGCAAGCTTTGTTGGTTTGGAGCTCAGTGGGGTTGCATTTTGTCCAGTTTGTCACATAATTTGACTTCTACATACACTACATGACCAAAAGTATGTGGACACCTGCTTGTCGAACATGTCATTCCAAAATCATGGCCATTAATATGGAGTTGGTCCCTCCTTTGCTGCTATAACAGCCTACACTTTTCTGGGAAGGCTTTCCACTAGATGTTGGAACATTGCTGCGGGGACTTGCTTCCATTCAGCCATAACAGCATTAGTGTGGTCGGGCACTGATGTTGGGCGATTAGGCCTGGAGCACAGTCGGCATTCCGATTCATCCCAAAGGTGTTTGATTGAGTTAAGGTCAGGGCTCTGTGCAGGCCAGTCAAGTTCTTCCACTCCGATTTCAACAAATTATTTCTGTATGGACTTCTCTTTGTGCACAAGGGCATTGTCATGCTGAAACAGGAAAGGTTCTTCCCCAAACTGTTGCCACAAAGTTGGAAGCACATAATCATTTAGAATATCATTGTATGCTGTAGCGTTAAGATTTCCCTTCACTGGAACTAAGGGTCATAGCCCAAATCATGAATAACAGCCCCATACCATTATTCCTCCTCCACCAAACTTTACAGTTGGCACTATGCATTGGGGTAGGTAGCGTTCACCTGGCATCCGCCAAACCCAGATTCATCCATATGACTGCCAGATGGTCACTCCAGAACTGACTTGCTGAAAAGCTGGCATCCTATAACGGTGCAATGGTGAAAGTCACTGAGCTCTTCAGTAAGGTCATTCTACTGCCAATGTTTGTCTATGGAGATTGCATGGCGGTGTGCTTGATTTTATACACCTGTCAGCAACGAGTTTGACTGAAATAGCCAAATCACTCATTTGAAGGGGTGTCCACATACATTTGTACATATACAGTAGTGTATCTCTCCTGGGTGCGTGGATTCGCATCCCACCCTGTGTAATGCCCAGGTTTTCCATATAGTAGGCCTAGATTCAGATGTATGGCACGATACAGATGCACAGTAATAATTCCAGCAACATTGTTTGTCTTACGGCATTCACGCATTAATGTGTTATGTGATATCCAATTTGTCCATCTGCACACGACACACAGTAATAATTCCAGCAACATTGTTTGTCTTGTGGCCTCCATTCATTACTGTGTTATGTCTGACATGGGTGCACTTAGCGGAGGAGCCGTACAGCGTGTTGTGTAAACGTGTGCTTTCCGAACAAAACAGAGCCAATGTGAACCGACGGCAGCAGAGCAGGCTAGGTGGCTCATGGTACATCATGGATGTCTTCCCAGAATACTGGGGCTCAATCGCTATCTCACCATCTATTCCAGAGGCTTGTTGGCAGCGAATCAGCCACCGGAGACTGGTGTTCTTAATGAACACGAAAGAAATCTAATCAAACACGAGGCAAGACACATGGTGTGTTATGTGTTGCCCACATAATATGTGGAACACACATACATGGAATTGCTGTGGAACGCAACATATTATGCAGCAGTGAAGAACAAAGAGGTAGCAGGGAGTCTGTGGGGGACATGGTGAGGTTGCTCTGCCCTCGCAGCTGTTCTCTACCTGGCTTCCCCAGTATCTCTCTCTCTATCTGTTATCTAGTGAATAACGCTCAGGGCAGTGTGACACCACCACAGGCACATCCTCGTCACCTGGTGCGATGGGGAATACGATGTTGCGTTCCACAGCAATTCCACGTCCGTGTGTCCCAGGAAAAAGAGCCTTTGGAGAATGTGCTAATCAGCTCTCCTGGACACCAGGCAGCAAGAGGAGAGGGAACAAGGTGTGCTGTGGGCAAGACATTTCGGATCAATGAGCCATCGCTCAGAAGGGAGAGGGGGCAGAGAGGAGACCTGGAAAGTAATGAGACCTGTAGTTCATATGGCTGTGTGGGTGCGTGTGTCCGCATGTGTGTGAGTGTGTGTTTGTGGTGATTCTGTTGGGGGAGGGGGCGCACATGCATGTGTATGGAAATATTTATTTCACCCCAAGGACCAAATCAGATATTTTATATTACATTTCACATTAGTTCTCAATAAAAAGCTATCTATAATAAATGTACACTATAAAAACAAAAGTATGTGGACACCCCTTCAAATGAGTGGATTCGGCTACTACAGCCACACCCGTTGCTGGCAGGTGTATAAAATTGAGCACACAGCCATGAAATCTCCACAGATAAACATTAGCAGTAGAATGGCCTTACTGAAGAGCTCATTGACTTCCAACAAGCCAGTTCGCAACATTTTTTCCCTGCAACTGTAAGTGATGTTATTGTGAAGCCATTGGACTCTGGAGCAGTGGGAACTCGTTTTCTGGAGTGATGAATCAAGCTACACCATCTGGCAGGTTGCCGGTCAAATCTGGGTTTGACGGCCCAATACATAGTGCCAACTGTAAAGTTTGGTGGAGGAGGAATAATGGTCTGGGCTGTTTTTCATGGGTCGGGCTAGGTCCCTTGGTTCCAGTGAAGGGAAATCTTAACGCTTCAACATACAATGACATTCTAGACGATTCCAACTTTGTGGCAACAGTTTGGGGATTGTCCTTTCCTGTTTTAGCATGACAATACCCTCGTGCACAAAGCGAGGTCCATACACAAATGGTTTGTAGAGATCAGTGTGGAAGAACTTGACTGGCCTGCAAAGAGCCCTGACCTCAACTCCATCAAACACCTTTGGGATTAATCGGAACGCCGACTGCGAGCCAGGCCTAATCGCCCAACCTCAATAAAAAAAAATATATATAGAAAATAATATGCGCTTGTGGCTGAATGGAAGCAAGTCCCGGCAGCAATGTTCCAACATCTAGTGGAAAGCCTTCCCAGAAGAGCTGCTGTTGCTGTGGCAGCAAAGGGGGGACCAACTTCATGTTAATGGCTTTGGATTTTGGAATGACATGTTTGACAACCAGGTGTCCACATTCTTTTGATCATGTAGTGTATTTTCACACAAAATACAAAATGAACTGTATGTATTGTCTTCTGTATTCCACTAAGGTGGACTAGGGTAGATTTGTGGTTGGGAGTTTCCTGATTGTTTCCCTACAGACTGGTGATCCTCTACCTTCTCAGAGGTAGTTTATTAGTGAATATATTGACAACAACAGTTCCAGAAAATCTCACCAAAGACCAATCCATCTAAATCATTTAAACCTGAGTAAGTTGAACTGGCTCTGTGTTCCGCAAGATCGGCAAACGAAAAACGACAGGAAGCCTCCTGTACGGCGAAGCCACAACAGGTCTGTTTGTTTGTTACATAACTAAACATTGTAAATATACACGTTTGTGTTGTGTTTTGAAGTGTGCATGTTATATTGTATTATTATTTACCAAAAGCTGCAGGAACTGGAGAAATGTATAATTATGATAATCATGCTTAAAAAGTATATATCCGTTTAAGAGAACTACAATATCCATTTTATGAGCATTTCATTAGAATATCACATCACAAATGAATTTGGTCTGATATCTTGATTAGCATATTGCCAGTAAAAAAGTATGACAGCTTCCTGGTATCCGTCTCAGTTCAATTGGTTCTGTATCAGTCTGACAGGCAGCCCACTCTTGCCTAGGCAGGGAATTGGTTATTTTCCTGAACTATTCAATGCTCTGATTAATTGGTTCACTCCGAAGAAAGGGCTGAGTGGCCAATACCAGCCCAGCAGAGATTGGTCCGTCCGATCTACATCTAACCAAGTGGCAAGGTCCAATTTAGATGTGGTTTAATGTGGTGTGACTGTTTATGTCTTGTGGTGGTGGATACTAAACAAGACAACTCTTCGGTAATTGTGGCCCTGAGAAGCTTTGTGTTTGGTTCATTTCTTTGTTACATATTTTGTTTAGACAAACTTCATAACATACATTATTGTGGAGATGAGAATAGTATCAAGCTCTCAGATTTACCATAATCAGACAAATGCTCCATGCTCAGCTTTGATTGTCAGTAGCTGTCTAAATTTGTCACTCATATACAAAAATGAAATTCTGAGGGTATTTTTTTATTACTTATTACGCAATAGCTTAATTTCATGTAGATGTAACAAAGATCATAATCACAATGTTTTTGTTAAATAGTAAAGACTCAATCTTTAGGAAATTAGATCAAAGAATAGACTAAATATTTTGTGGTCTGGTTCCTTCACCTGCTAGAAACAGTATCTTTCTTTTCTCAGTGTGTCTGCCATTTTGAGAGGAAAAAGGTCCGGCAATCATGCAAACACATCCTTAATCCCGCTGATAGAAATATAATACACACTCAGGAGGCATGTATCTCTGTTCTGTTTATAGGTAAAACAACAAGTGTTCAAAAACGACACATATTTGTGCATACTCTCATTTGTCTCCTTGGTCACAAATGTATCACAGTGTGGAGATATCACATAACAACAGCCGTGAGATCAAAGGCGTCTCATTGAGAAAGACAAAAGACTCAGCATTAAATGTCACTGTGGATATAAATAATACGTAGGGCTTTAACAAATGGCAGCAATAAACATGTCAACTCAATGGCTTGATTCCCAAATTATAGCCTAATTCATAAATCTGCCGGAGTTATGCTGTTGTAAAACTGTATTAAACTTCTGCTCGGGGTTGAACACACTCAGAAAGGTCAACTGTGGAAAAATCACATTATACAGACAGTCTTAGTAGAAAGTATACATATTTTTCATATAAACAACCTCTCTGAAAAAGTACAAGTCCATCAAAATGTGCGTACCTTAAAACACTGTATTTACAAAATATCAAGTTACACAGAGACGTAAACACAATTTGGGTTTGGGTGATATGTGAGACCTGGCAGTACTATGACGAGCTCAGTGTTAGTTCTCTCAAATGTCTCGGAAATTGTTCCCTTTTAAATTGTGCTATTATCCGTCTCTCAGACAACCCTCATTGTAAAACACTCAGTCTCACCAAATTGTTACAGTAAATTGAAATGGACAAACCAGAGTCTGTCTGAGCCGTCTGAAAAAATATATTCCTTTCCCAAACAGAGATTTTCTTCCTTCCTTGACCCAGAAGAGCACTGGAGGAGAACTTCCCTGACAGACACTGCAAATTGTGGACAACAGGAAAGAGCCAGGGAAAGTAGGTGACCAGTGAAAGGAGAAGAGGACGAATGTGGCTCTGTGGTAATATGACACCATATCCACGTACTCTCCTCTCACACTAGAGAACTGACAAATGTCAATGTGTTGTTGTTGCTGTCGCTGATGCTTATGTTGATGTTGATATAGCACTCATCCAGTCCATTAACTATGTCCCCTAGGCTCATCTCACATGACCCATATGATTGAGTTAGGTCAGTGTCCTTTAGAGCTTCTTCATCTCCCTCATACCCTTCTTCCTCCACCTTCTCATCCTCCACCTCTTCCTCCTCTTCTTCCTCCTCTGTGATGGAGCAGAGACGGGTGGTGCTGGGGCCTCCAGGGCTGTCGGCAGGTGGCCGGTAGTGGCACTGCCCGTTGAGCAGCTTCCTCAGAGGCATCAGCGGCACCATGTCCTCCCCCAGCAGCTGCTGTTGGCAGTGCCTGAAATCACTCTGCCTCTTCAGCCGCTTGAACTCACTGAAGGCTGAGGTGGACGTCTGGTAGAGACTATGTGCGATGGCCCTGGCCTTCTCTGACTTGCTGACCAGAACGGCATGGCACCGGAGAACCACTGCCTTGTTCTTGACCTGATGTCTGTAGATCCAGGCTAGGATCTTGGGCCGGCAGGGGTCAGCTGTGCAGCAGGTGATCCGGTTCAGAGAGTATAGGTGGGTGGGCTTCTTCTTGCCTGTCTTGTCTGTGCCCATCCGGATGCCCTGAAGACCCACTGTTAACATCATCTTGACGCTCTGCTCTCCGTAGTTACTTCTTTGCCAGATCTTAGCCACAGGGTCCTGTGTGCAGCCTCCTCCTTTAGCTGTGATGGTGACGATGCTTCCCAGGTAACGAACGTTGTAGGTGTGCTCCTCTTTATTGAGCTCTACCGTCTGCCTCTTGCTCTGGAAAACGGAGCCCAGCCAGTCAAAGGGAGTGGAGTCAGGGAGCAGGTCGGGACAGGAGCGCACCAGGGAGGAGATGATGGACTGGTAGGTCAGCCCCACTCCAAGGCTCTTAGGCTTTGTCTTGGCCTCATCCTCCACGAGAACAAACTTACTTCTTCTCCAGGGCAGCATGGTGCAGGCTGAGTGAGTTTGAGGGAGCGAGCCCTCTTGCCTGTGTGTGTTTTTGTCAGCAAAATAGAGAGAGAGAGCGAGAGAGAGAGAGAGAGAGCAGAGAGAAAGAAAGAGGGAGGGAGAGAAATAAATAGAAGCCTCCCTGCCAAGCACAGAGGAAAGACTGAGAGCTGCGAGCCTCAGCCAGTCTGTTCCACCAATTGCTCCTCCTTCCTCTCCTCCTCCCTCCTCCTCATCTGTCTGCATCATCCAGCTCTGATCAGTGCTGGAGACTTAGCCCCGTGCTTCAGAAACCCCCCTCTTCCTCCACTGTTTTCATTCCAAATAGCTCGCCAACCCCTCTCATTTATCTGGCCAGGTCTGAGAAGGAGATTGGGATTTCTCTGTATTTATGATTGTCTTAACCCTGAGTACGCTGAGACAGAGAGGGTTCATCCGGATGTCATTGTATCCTCAGGGTGGATTGATTATGTATTTGATTAGCTGTTACATTATGATATGGAGGTCAAAGGTTGGAACGGTGTTCTAATTAATTTTACTTCCTTGTTTTGGTGAGTGTTAGTGACATTGACAAAAAACTATTATCACCACCATGGGAATGTCAATGGACTTCAAAATGACCATACCAATCCTACTACTTTGGTTCCCAGCACATTTAGCTGATAACACAAGCAATATAAACATTATAAAGGTTGAAACCCAGCAGATGCTTAGACTTGAATTATGCATGGCTAAACTCCAAATCAGCGGGATTCTGGGTTATTATGAAAATGTTATGTAGTTTATGTAGATCTCAACTGAAACTGCAATCCTTTTTTTCCTTCCCTTTCCTTCCCTTGTTGAAATACAGACAACACAGCCTATAAATCTAATATTGTAAATGTTGGAATGTTACATGTGACCATGACATCTCCCTCCATCTGACTTTATTGTGGTCTGTGCTATGTCATGCTTGACTGATTTACTCCATATTGGGAGGGCCCATCACAGGGCAGCGTCTCCGGCTTTGCAGCAATGAATCATTGTGAGTATTATTTCTATCTGTCACCAAGGGTGCCAGAGAGTGGGACTACATTTGTCATGCGTAGATGAAGTGAGAGAATGACTCAAACTGAGAGGAAGTAGCTGTGTAATAATATGAGGGCAGTTCCACGATAACAGAGTGATGCTGAGTCTTACTTTCACTTTAAAATGTATGCCAAGCAAAAACCATAGGTTGTAAAGTTTAACTAACCGTACACCCATATGCAGAGGTCTACTTTTAACATCATTGTACATTTTACTAAAACACATTTACTTAAGGAACAGTGCAGATGCAAAGTTTGGTAACAGAATGACAAAAAGCTGAGGGAGATTTTACTATGTGACCACATTTTCCAAATTAAGATTCAAAGATGTCTGCAGAAAATAACCCACTGGGTGCAAACTGGTTGAATCAACAAGTGGCTTGCATTAATGGAAGCCAAGGGAAGCCAGGCTTCCCCCAAAAATGTACCAGGAAAAAAACATACAAAATAATGAATTTAGTCTCTATGTGTTTTCCTAATTTTCCTTCAATTCACAAGAGGTTGAATGTACTGTATCTCACTGCAGAAAGCATCCAAGCGAGCAAAACAGAGCCCCTCTGTCTCTGTATGTGTAGGCCATCTATCTGATGCTGTCTGGTCATAAAGAATATGACATTGTTGCTGCCCGTAGCATTGACTGCACGGGAAGCCAGCGAGCATTTGGCCTCCCTTGATTACATTTTTTTAAAATAAAATAATAGCCAATCAGCATTGAGCTAAACTGATTGAGCTCAACTGTAAATGGTCCTGGCGCAAAAAAATGAAAGTTTCAATGGGAGCCAGTTTGGATTTAGCTTCACTCCTATCCCAGAGAAATACTTGAATTGTTGCACCTCGTTGTGTTGTTGTCCTCCGGTGGTTAGCGAGCTAGCTAAAATTGTTATTTTCATGAATTAGCAATGGATGGAGATAGGGATTTGGACTTGTGGTTGTACTTAATTCTACAAAACGGGCCAATTATTTTAACGGTTATTATGATCCAACCATAAAATACATTGTGCCCCTGGACTGAGAGGATGGAAGCTCAATATGTAGCTAGATGTAAAAGGCTGATGTTAACTAGCTGATGCTGCCCATGAAAGGAAGTTAGGCTAGTGAGCAAGAATTTTAGCCAGGTAGCCTTGGACAACAACAAATAAAAGTGTGTACTACAGAGTCATAGAGGAGGATGGCATTGGCGGTTCTCTACAAGTAGGGTGAGTCAACATGTTTCTCTACCTGCACGAATACACACACACACACACACACACACATACACACAGAGAGAACCATGGACAGCCACATCATATTTAGCTTCCGTGGATTGGACTAATTGTTTTTGGTTTCTTTTAGTTGTCACTGTATTAGACTAAACATAGGTGATTTGATGATGTTGGAATGTTGAAGTTGAAATGGTGCAGGAATAGTGGAGGCAGTGCCTGTTTTCTTTGCAACTTGCAGTAACTCTCCATGATTCTAAATCAATAGTTGTTTAGTAGTCTGAAAATGTTGGAAACGTGAACTTGTCTGACCATGCCGTAGGTCATCTAACTGTTTGTTACATGCAAGATGCTTTGTGGACTCCACCGGACAGATGTTGCTCTCTGGTTTTGTGATGAAACCAAGCTGTGGTTGAATTTATTCTGCCACTGTGTCTTCTTATTGTCTCGGCCTTTAGGCCTATATATCACTGTCGCAAGGCATATGAACTAACGGGTTATAGAGCAAACAATGCAATTATCACAACACATAGGTGTTAATATGGCTTTTCTTTCGGTCTTGGCTTCCCCAGGGATTTTTCCCACACGCCGCTACTGGAATCAACGTTGGTTCAATGTAAATTGTTAACATATTGCTATGTGTAATCTACGTGAAAAATACATTTTATTTTGAGAAAAGTCAAAGTTATCAATTGTTGTTTTGAGTGTGACATTTTTACCGTAAGATTGTCATAATTTTAACCAATTTTCAACTTAGACAAACTTTTTATAGAATATATTAAAACCTTTGAAACAATGTCAGATCTTCACTATAGATAGATAGATAGATAGATAGATAGATAGATAGATAGATAGATAGATAGATAGATAGATAGATAGATAGATAGATAGATAGATAGATAGATAGATAGATAGATAGATAGATAGATAGATAGATAGATAGATAGATAGATAGATAGATAGATAGATAGATAGATAGATAGATAGATAGATAGATAGATAGATAGATAGATAGATAGATAGATAGATAGATAGATAGATAGATAGATAGATAGATAGATAGATAGATAGATAGATAGATAGGCTGGGCATCATCTCCTGCTGGAGAGTTGATCTACAGCTTTTCATTTGTTGTCCATCCAGGGTTTTAACCAAGCCCAGCTTTTCTATTTGTCACTGATTTATTGAGCAACCTCTTAATAAAAAAATATATTCCCTGTTGTAATCAAAGTCATTCCAAAGTGTAGGTTTAAAGGAGCAAATCAAATGTAACCATACTTTATAAGTCATCAACAGCTATTGTTTATCAAATTCAATCCAGGGTTCAACTAGAAATAGACAATACATATAAAGTGCATTCTGAAAGTATTCAGACCTCTTGACCTTTTCCACATTTTGTTACATTACAGCCTTATTCTGAAACACATTAAATAGTTTTTTCCCCTCATCAATCTGCACACAATACCCCATAATGACAAAGCAAAAACAGGTAAATGTTTTGGCAAATTAATAAAAAACTGAAATATCTCATTTACATAAGTATTCAAACACTTCACTCAGTACTTTGTTGAACCACCTTTGGCAGTGATTACAGCCTTGAGTCTTCTTGGGTATGACGCTACATACAAGCTTGGCACACCTGTATTTGGGGAGTTTCTCCCATTCGTCTCTGCAGATACTCTCAGGCTATTTTCAGGTCTCTCCAGAGATGTTCGATCGGGTTCAAATCCGGGCTCTGGCTGGGCCACTGAAGGTCGTTCAGAGACTTGTCCAAAAGCCTTGTCTTGGCTCTGTGCTTAAGGTTATTGTCCTGTTGGAAGGTGAACCTTCACTTCGCTTTGTCATTATGGGGTATTGTGTGTAGATTGACGAGGGAAAAACATATGTTTAATCCATTTTAGAATAAGGCTGTAATGTAACAAAATGTGGAAAAAGTTAAGGGGTCTGAATACTTTCTGAATGAACTGTATGCCTAGGGTTTCAAGCTTTGGTTGATTTACAATTTAATCTTCAAGTTAATCATGAATATGTCGGATCTCCATCTCAACCAGAAGTCAAAACTGGTGTATGGGACGATATCAAATCAAATGCTATCTAAAGTTTGATTAAACATGCATTTAAAGTTTGATTAAATTTGATTTAGTCATATTCTTTAACTTAGATTTTTGGTTGAGATGGAGATGTGAATCCAACATATCAATTATTCATTTGTAGACAAACTGGATATTAAATATCCAAATATCAGCCTTTGAAGGAGATGTATCTTCTGCTTGGATAGTTCCATCTGTGCCACTGACTTAGTCTGGCTTTAATTCCAGCTTGTCTCCAAATGAATAAATAATATGTTGGATCCACGTCTCCATCTCAACCAAAAATCCAAGTTAAAGCATAGGACTGAATCAAATCCAACTTTAAATCCACTTTTAAATAAGGTTTAATTGGATTTAGTCCTACTCTTTAGCTTTGATTCTCGGTTGAGATGGAGAAATGAATCCAACATATAAAATATGAATTTGTAGACAAACTGACATTTTTTGACAACCAAACAATTCAATAACACTTTTGAAACACAGTAAATAGCCTATTCACTTTTTAACAAACGGTATGTTGGATTCATGTCTCCATCTAAAACAAATATCAAAGTTAAACAATAGTATTAAGCCAGCGGCTCAGGTGAAACTATCCAAGCATTAGATGTCCTTTAACTGTTGATATTTGGTTGCGGTATCAACCAAATACAATACAATAAGGTTTTTGTAACACAGCAAATAACCTAATGTAACATTCAACCTTAAAATTAGTAACACATTCATGGCCACATTTTGGGGGTTAGCCTACTGTGTCTTATGCAATCATAGAACTTGTGCAAAGGTCACAGGTCTGTGGAGATCTTCACAATTGCTGTAATAATCTGTGCCGAATCTTGAACAGCATTGATCACTGTCACACCCTGGCCTAACCAAAACAGAGAATAAAAGCCTCTCTATGGCCAGGGTGTGACAGTGATCAATGCTGTTCAAGATTCGGCGACTAGGGTGTGACTAGGGTGGGCATTCTAGTTTCTTTATTTCTATGTTTTCTGTTTCTATGTTTTGGCCGGTATGGTTCTCAATCAGCGACAGCTGTCTATTGTTGTCTCTGATTGGGAATCATACTTAGGCAGCCTGGTTTGCCACCTTAGTTGTGGGTAGTTGTCTTTGTTAGTGGCCTGTATAGCCGAAGTAATCGGCGGTTCCTTATTCTTTGTTTTGTTGGCGACGTTTATAAATGACAAGACATGTGCGCTCACCATGCTGCTCCCATGTCTGGTCATTTCCACCCTGACAACGGTCGTGACAATCACTCGCATTAAGTACTTTTAATGTAATCTCAACTGCAATCCAGGTCATTTGGTTGTGATATTAGATGAAGCACAGTGATATCACATTAACTCATTGTATAAATACACATCTGACATTGTATTCCCATTTGAACTTTGTTGTGCTTTTAAAATGGTTGAAAGCGCAGTGATGTCATTGAATCAAAAATAAGACAGTGTTTTTCCATTGGGTTTTGGTTTTAGAAGGTTGAAAGCGCAGTGATGTCATTGAATCAAAAATAAGACAGTGTTTTTCCATTGGGTTTTGGTTTTAAAATGGTTGAAAGCGCAGTGATGTCATTGAATCAAAAATAAGACAGTGTTTTTCCATTGGGTTTTGGTTTTAGAAGGTTGAAAGCGCAGTGATGTCATTGAATCAAAAATAAGACAGTGTTTTTCCATTGGGTTTTGGTTTTAGAAGGTTGAAAGCATAGTGATGTCATTGAATCAAAAATAAGACAGTGTAAGCATAGTGATCGCTCAAACTCCTGGTTGTCTTTTTGAGTGGGTGAATGAAAGATTGAAATCTGATTGATCAAGGTCTCAACCAAATATGATCAACATTTCCACGTTGAAATGACGTGGTGTGCCCAGTGGGAATGGGCTGTCAGCTGTGATATACACCTTGAGTTTGAAAAAAATCCATTTTGGTTATTGAGCTACAGTAAGTGAAGTGAATCAACCCCCGGGTAACAGAATAATGGTAACAGAATTACATTGTGGGTCCTTGATCTGTTGTACTATACAGAAATTCCTAGTTATGAATGTCATTCTCTTCATGGTGATGTATCCTGAATAGGTACACGTGTTTGGGTATTATTCTACAAACTGGCTAATAAGCTCCGTCCCCAAACAAGATCAAAACCGGACCAAATCTGTACCAATCATAGACGTCTGGGTTTGGACCTCACAGGACAGTACAGTAGAGTCAAGTAGAGTTCAGTACAATACATATAGTTCTGTATATTTTTATGACACACTGTTCTCATGTGTTGTACTCAACTCTAATCTATTCTTCTTTACTGTCCTCTACTGTATAGTACTGCACTCTACCGTAACTGTGGTTTGTGACTACTATGATTGCCCATTGTGGCCAATTCACTTGCATGCATTCTGTTACTGATTTTTCGGTCACTCTGTTACCACTTTGTCAACAGAGTGACGCGTTTTAATCACATCATAATTCTTTTTTTTTTTAAAGAGCAGTAAAATCACTATAAGTAATTGGTTGGTGTTCCATTACTTGTTACTTCTGTTGACTTTTATAATCCCTCTTCACGAAGGAGAGAAATGAGAAAATATCTTAAAGATAAGTGGGTTTTTGGTAGCAGAATAACAAGACACTGGGTAATATTTCTTAAACTTACAGAAGGCAAAGAAGTTCAGCAAAACTAGATACAAATGGTGATATTGTTTTTTCCAGGGTCCTTTACTTCAACATGATAGTGTTTTTATGTATTCAAAAAATATGAAGAATTTTAAAGTCTTTTAAAGGGAACAAATGTAGAAAATGAATTTAGATGACTGCATTTGTGAAAGAGCCATTTACATCATAACAAGCATTATTTGGAGATTCAAAAGAGAAGACATTTGCATTCACTAACTCCTTTCAACAGAATAACTACTTAACAGCATATTCCATAACCCAAGACATGCTTAATTAAAAAGAGCCCTTTTCAACATGAACCAAATCCATAGCCAAAGGCAATGACCAACTTTTAGATCTATTTTTACTTTGGGTTTGAGAGAGACTCAGAAATAATGAACTGCAATTTCCCCCTTAATGGTTAGAGCGGAGGAGGATGGGGGATGTGCTAGATACATTAGAATAGGAGACACACTTACAGTTTGCCCTCATGAGCAGCTCAAAATATGCAGTTGAGGTCGGAAGTTTACATACACTTAGGTTGGAGTCATTAAAACTCATTTTTTTAACCACTCCACAAATTTCTTGTTAACAAACTCTAGTTTTGGCAAGTCGGTTAGGACATCTACTTTGTGCATGTCACAAGTCATTTTTACAACAATTGTTTACAGACAGATTATTTCACTTATAATTCAATGTATCACAATTCCAGTGGGTCAGAAGTTCACATACAGTAAGTTGACTGTGCCTTTAAACAATTTGGAAAATTCCAGAAAATGTCATGGCTTTAGAAGCTTCTGATAGGCTAATTGACATCATTTGTGTCAATTGGAGGTGTACCTGTGGATGTATTTCAAGGCCTACCTTCAAACTCAGTCCCTCTTTGCTTGACATCATGGGAAAATCAAAAGAAATCAGCCAACACCTCAGAGAAAAATGTTGTAGACCTCCACAAGTCTGGTTCATCCTTGGGAGAAATTTCCAAATGCCTGAAGGTACCACGTTCATCTGTACGAACAATAGTATGCAAGAATAAACACCATGGGACCACGCAGCCGTCATACTGCTCAGGAAGGAGACGTGTTCTGTCTCCTAGAGATGGACGTACTTTGGTTGCGAAAAGTGAAAATCAATCCCAGAACAACAGCAAAGGACCTTGTGAAGATGCTGGAGGAAACCGGTACAAATGTATCTATAACCACAGTAAAATGAGTCCTATATCTACATAACCTGAAAGGCCGCTCAGCAAGGGAGAAACCACTGCTCCAAAACAGCCATAAAAAAGCCAGACTACGGTTTGCAACTGCACATGGGGACAAAGATTGTACTTTTTGGAGAAATGTCCTCTGGTCTGATGAAACAAAAATAGAACTGTTTGGCCATAATGACCATCCTTATGTTTGGAGGAAAAAGGGAGAGGCAAGCTGAAGCTCAACCTTGAAGCACGGGGGTGGAAGCATCATGTTGTGGGGGTGCTTTGCTGCAGGAGGGACTGGTGCACTTCACAAAATAGATGGTATATTTATTTTTATTTTTTTGTGGAGTTTTTACCCCTTTTTTCTCCCCAATTTCATGTTATCCAATTGTTGTAGTGGCTACTATCTTGTCTCATCGCTACAACTCCCGTACGGGCTCAGGAGAGACGAAGGTTGAAAGTCCTCCGATACACAACACCGTACTTCTTCTTAACACAGCGCGCATCCAAGCCAATGGTTCCAGCCGCACCAATGTGTCGGAGGGTACACCGTGCACCTGGCAACATTGGTTAGCGCACACTGCGCCCGGCCCGCCACAGGAGTCGGTGGTGTGCGATGAGACAAGGACATCCCTACCGACCAAGCCCACCCTAACCCGGACGACGCTAGGCCAATTGTGCGTTGCCCCACGGACCTCCCGGTCGCGGCCGGTTATGACAGAGCCTGGGCGCGAACCCAGGGACTCTGATGGCACAGCTGGAGCTGCAGTACAGTGCCCTTAACCACTGCGCCACCCGGGAGGCCCATGAGGTAGGAAAATTATGTGGATATATTGAAGTAACATCTCAAGACATCAGTCAGGAAGTTAAAGCTTGGTCGCAAATGGGTCTTCCAAATGGACAAGGGCCCCAAGCATACTTCCAAAGTTGTGGCAAAACAGCTTAAGGATAAGAAAGTCAATGTATTGGAGTGGCCACCACAAAGCCCTGAACTCAATCCTATAGAAAATCTGTGGGCAGAACTGAAAAAGTGTGTGCAAGCAAGGAGGCATACAAACCTGACTCAGTTACACCAGCTCTGTCAGGAGGAATGGACCAAAATTCACCCAACTTATTGTGGGAAGCTTGTGGAAGGCTACCCGAAATGTTTGACCCAAGTTAAACAACTTAAAGGCCATGCTACCAAGTACTAATTGAGTGTATGTAAACTTCGGACCCACTGGGAATGCGATGAAAGAAAGAAAAGCTTAAATAAATCACTCTACTATTATTTTGACATTTCACATTCTTAAAAGGAAGTGGTGATCCTAACTGACCTAAGACAGGGAATGTTTACTATGATTAAATGTCAGGAATTGTGAAAAAATTTGTTTGAATGTATTTGTCTAAGGTGTATGTAAACTTCCGCCTTCAACTGTATATCTATATATATATTTTTTACCTCAAACTAGAGAGTTGAATATGTAAGTAACCAAGCCCTACTGAGGTCTGACCCATTAGGAGTGTGTATCTTAGGATCATGCCTTCCCTTGTCTCTCAGTCTCAAGGGAGCTTGATTGAGCAGATTTATCAGAACATACTGTATGGGGCTCCATAAATCACTGATGTGATTTGAGGCAGCTTCTTTCTCGCCTCAGGGGATTAACACAGGCTGCATCCCAAACTGCATGCTATTCTCTTTATGGGCCCATAGAGCTCTGGTCAAAAGTAGTTCACTTTATAGGGAATAGGATGCCATTTGGGATGCATCCACAGACCCGTACAGCGTAGCTGGAGTCATCCATGATCAATCACTGCTTGGCGTTTCCCGAGATGGATACAGGTGTTCAGTATTGACATATCTGCCATCAGGGTTATCACACTATTGGAGAGTCGGTGAAGGAAATAAGGAAACGTCGGAGGGAAGATCAACTCCTAAGCCCGTCTTAGATTTCCATTTGAATCTATAGCAGTCATTTTTGTTTCTGGAATTGTACTCCGCTCAATCCCATAGAATGGATCTTATTATAATTATTTTGCATGTGAGGGCAAACTGCTGAACGTTCTTCAATATCATAATAAACAGGAGGAATGAGCATCTGCAGCTACGTTTGAAGTCGGAAGTTTACATACACTTAGGTTGCAATCATTATAACTCGTTCTTCAACCACTCCACATATTCCTTGTTAACAAACTATCATTTTGGCAAATTGGTTAGGACATCTACTTTGAGTCATTTTTACAACAATTGTTTAGAGAGATTATTTCACTTATAATTCACTGTATCACAATTCCAGTGGGACAGAAGTTTACATACAGTAAGTTGACTGTGCCTTTAAACAACTTGGAAAATTCCAGAAAATGATGTCATGGCTTTAGAAGCTTCTGGCTAATTGACATCATTTGTGTCAATTGGAGGTGTACCTGTGGATGTATTTCAAGGCCTACCTTCAAACTCAGTGCCTCTTTGTTTGACGTCATAGGAAAATCAAAAGAAATCAGCCAAGACCTTAGAGAAAAATGTTGTAGACCTCCACAAGTCTGGTTCATCCTTGGGAGCAATTTCCAAATGCCTGAAGGTACCACTTTCTTCTGTACGAACAATAGTATGCAAGTATAAACACCATGGGACCACGCAGCCGTCATACTGCTCAGGAAGGAGACGTGTTCTGTCTCCTAGAGATGGACGTACTTTGGTGCGAAAAGTGAAAATCAATCCCAGAACAACAGCAAAGGACCTTGTGAAGATGCTGGAGGAAACCGGTACAAATGTATCTATATCCACAGTAAAACGAGTCCTATATCTACATAACCTGAAAGGCCGCTCAACAAGGAAGGATCCACTGCTCCAAAACCGCCATAAAAAAGCCAGACTATGGTTTGCAACTGCAACATGGGGACAAAGATCGTACTTTTTGGAGAAGTGTCCTCTGGTCTGATGAAACAAAAATAGAACTGTTTGGCCATAATGACCATCGTTATGTTTGGAGGAAAAAGGGAGAGGCTTGCAAGCCGAAGAACATCATCTCAACCGTGAAGCACGGGGGTGGCAGCATCATGTTGTGGGGTGCTTTGTTGCAGGAGAGACTGGTGCACTTCCCAAAATAGATGGCATCATGAGGAGGGGAAATTATTTGGATATATTGAAGCAATATCTCAAGACATCAGTCAGGAAGTTAAACGCTTGGTCGCAAATGGGTCTTCCAAATGGTCAATGACCCCAAGCATACTTCTAAAGTTGTGGCAAAATGGCATAAGGACAACAAAGTCAATGTACTGGAGTGGCCATCACAAATCCCTGACCTCAATCCTATAGAACATTTGTGGGAAAAACTTTTTAAAAAGTGTGTGTAAGCAAGGAGGCCTACAAACCTGACTCAGTTACACCAGCTCTGTCAGGAGGAATGGGCCAAAATTCACCTAACTTATTGTGGGAAGCTTGTGGAACCAAGTTTTCCTCTAGGATTTATACTATGCTTAGTTCTACTAAGGTAACATATGGAATTGTTTTAAGATGGTCATACTAAGGACCATTTAGCAATTTGATTTGGAATTTTAGGACCCATTAAGTATAAAAAATATATATACACATGGGGGGGGGGGTGAAACATTGAATTTGGTCTTACGGCTATTAGCCCATAGAAACACATTGAATAACAGATACATTTTCTTAACTGGTACAGGGGGCTACCTTTAGAAGAGTCTTGTGGACATCCTAGAGCAAAACTGTAACCCAAACTGTTCGGACGAACCATTGGAATACCTCCTTGGTCTTTGTGGTTCAAACTGTGCTTGAAATTCACAGCTCGACAGAGGGACCTTACAGATACTTGTATGTGTTGGGTACAGAGATGGGGTAGTCATTAAAAATTCATGTTAAACACTATTATTGCACACAGAGTGAGTTCCTGCAACTTATGCGTCTTGTTAAGCACAGTTTTTACTCCTCAAAAGGGTTGAATACTTACTGAAGACATTTCAGCTTCTCATTTTTTATTCATTTGTAAACATTTCTGAAAACAGAATTCCACTTTGACACTGTGTGTAGATCAGTGACACAACATCTCAATTTGATCCATTTTAAATTCAGGCTGTAACAACAAAATGTGGAAAAAGTCAAGGGGTGTGAACTTTCTGAAGGCCCTGCATGTGTTCGTGTATGCAGTCTAACATTGCTCGAACACCCATCATTTATTCATTTGATAAAATAGCAGACAGTCTTGCCCATGTGGTTTCGATTGTTTCAGCATCCTCTAGTGACTCCCCATCCCGCATGAGGGAGTGTAATCGTCGACTGACACTAATTAGCATAACACAACGGACATAAATATTCCTAGAAAATATTCCGATTCATGAAAATCACAAGTGAAATATATTGAGACACAGCTTAGCCTTTTGTTAATCACCCGGTCATCTCAGATTTTCAAAATAGGCTTTACAGCCAAAGCTAGACAAGCATTTGTGTAAGTTTATCGATAGCCTAGCATAGCATTTTGTCCAGCTAGCAGCAGGTAACTTGGTCACGGAAATCAGAAAAGCAATCAAATTAAATCGTTTACCTTTGATGAGCTTCAGATGTTTTCACTCACGAGACTCACAGTTAGATAGCCAATGTTCCTTTTTTCCAAAAATATTATTTATGTAGGCGAAATAGCTCCACTTGTTCTTATTCGCCTGCAATATCAGTTCTGTCATGCTCACAGACAATATTATTACAGTTTTGGAAACTTTAGAGTGTTTTCTATCCTAAGCTGTCAATTATATGCATATTCTAGCATCTTGTCCTGACAAAATATCCCGTTTACTACGGGAACGTTATTTTTCCAAAAATGAAAATACTGCCCCCTAGTCACAAAAGGTTTTAATAAAGAGAACAGTAATAATAGAATAGTCCACACATCTACCCCCTTTTCATTCTGAGGGGCATTATAGAGAATCAGCTTTGTCCCCGTGGCATGGTAAAAACAGTCATCACGCTGTGTAATGAAGTATTTGTGTCCCATGTTCATTAGACAACAGCACTGGAACAAAATGTCAGTTGAGGAAAATTTGGCAACTCCATTGCTGCTTTATCATTAACTTGACTGTGACCGAGAGGGTGGAGTCGGCTACTGCTATTAAAGGCCAGCATCCACTTTGCTGAATGAGCTGCAGTTTGGGTTTGTTTACAGGAAGCTGGAGCCTTTGTATGAGTCTTAAATAATGATCCTACTCCCTATAAAAGGGCAAAAACATTTACCAGATCCATATACTGACCCTTCTCTAAAGTATTACACTTCACAGGGAGCCATATCAGGATGCACACTTGGACACAGCTTCAGCTCCAACCCTTAGCCCAGCTGGCTTTTTCTGGCACCCTCACCCTTGTCCATTTGTTATCAGCTCTCACATGTGCCCCAAGCCGGGGTGCAGAACGCTCCTATAGACGGATTGGTTGTTTAGCAACAAAACCGACGCGTGCGCAACTATGGAGCAAAACAGACTGGGTTGGCTTAGACTGTTAATAACATGTCAACTATATTTGGTCTCTGACGTCTATTGAAAACAAAGTTGCAAAACGGGCACTTGTTTCTCCAATACATTGTTACAGTTGTTGGTTGGTTAGCTAGCTAGAAAATCTTAGCCATATTAGCATAGATGTGACATCAGTCAAAACAAGACATGGCATCAAGAACAAGATCAAACAAGCTGAAACGAGACACTTAAGATTCACCACAGGGCAATTTCTTGTCATTGTTGCCAGCCATCTGGCCATCCAGAACCATAACACACGGCCTTCTGCCCATTTGAAACACACATAGTTGTCAATAGCAATCAAATTACTCTTATCTGAGCCCCCCCCAACTATATGCTACATATTTCTGTCTAGCGGGGCAAGCTAATTGAATTCGGCTCCCTCTTCATCACACTACACGTATCCATCGGGCTGTAATCAATGAAAATATATATATATATATATATGTGAGAGTGAGAGAGAGTGAGAGTGAGAGAGAGTGAGAGAGTGAGAGAGAGAGACCTGTCTGCCTTCTCTTAGTTGTCTGATTCATGGAGCTACATGAGAGCTAAGAATAGGACAACAAACTGCATCAACCAGGATCTTTCTGATGTTGCACTCTCTTGAAAAGAACCCTGATATGTATACTACAATTCTACTCATGGTGCAACAAAAATCTTCCAGACATAGGGTCTGTACTACTGTTGGCTATTGTCATTCCGTGTAACACAATGAGAGCAGTAACTTGGAACAGCATTGTGTAAACCTTTATCCATGTCAAAACTGTTATGCTATTTATTGTTAAAGTCAAGAACAGTTTAAATCAATTTATTGCACCCCAAAACAGATGTACAAGCCACTTTTTTTCAAATAAAAAAGCTCAACAAATTATTTCTGGCACAGGCTTCTGGAAATTCAAATTATATATATATATATATATATATATACACACACAATAAACCAAAAACAGGCACAGTCTGACCTTTAATGCTTTTAACTTCTTAAGAACTCTTTCAACCCCTTACTCATTAGCACTCCCACTTACCCCCCTTGTGGTAAGGTACATATTTCAGGGAGGTTGAAGTCGCCTGTAGTATTTCTGCCACTAGCCTTTGATTAGCCAAGACTCACACGTGGTGTAAAGGTGGAAAACAAACATAAGCTAGAGAAGTTATCCAAATGTCATGACTTGGACTCCACTGTACCTATAATGACAATGTAAAAATTGGAGTCGTCGAAGGCCCTCTATTTCCATTCATATTGAACGTTGACATGAGGCCGTTTGTCAGAACACAAAATATATACTTTACAAGCAACACACCATGACCTCACTTAAAAGCGAAACATATGGTAATAGTTTACTGGTGCATTGCTCTCTTCACCCAGTCTGGGATGTCTCCCCCCCAGCTTTGAGAGATCTGTAATTTAAACAAAAGGATGCATTATATGTGTGCAGGATTTTTCCATCCAGTACTATGCAGCAATATACAGTGCATTCGGAAAGTATTTAGACCCCTTGACTTTTTCCACATTTTTATTTTTTACATTTTTACCCCGTTTTTCTCCCCAATTTCATGGTATCCAATTGTTTAGTAGCTACTATCTTGTCTCATCGCTACAACTCCCGTACGGGCTCGGGAGAGACGAAGGTTGAAAGTCATGCGTCCTCCGATACACAACCCAACCAAGCCGCACTGCTTCTTAACACAGCGCGCATCCAACCCGGAAGCCAGCCGCACCAATGTGTCGGAGGAAACACCGTGCACCTGGCAACCTTGGTTAGCGAGTACTGCGCCCGGCCCGCCACAGGAGTCGCTGGTGCGCGATGAGACAAGGATATCCCTACCGGCCAACCCCTCCCTAACCCGGACGACACTAGGCCAACTGTGCATCGCCCCACGGACCTCCCGGTCGCGGCCGGTTACGACAGAGCCTGGGCGCGAACCCAGAGTCTCTGGTGGCACAGCTGGCCCTGCAGTACAGCAACTTTTTCCACATTTTGTTACATTACAGCCTTATTCTAAAATTGATACCATTTTCCTCATCACAATACCCTATAAAAACAAAGCGAAAACAGGTTATACACTTCTGCAAATGTATAAAAAAAACTGAAATACCTTATTAAGTATTCAGACACTTACATAAGTATTCAGTATCATCCTTGTTTCTACAACTTGATTGGAGTCCACTTGTGGTAAAGTCAATTGATTGGACATGATTTGGAAAGGCACACACCTGTCTATATAAGCTCCCACAGTTTACAGTGCATGTCAGAGCAAAAACCAAGCCATAAGCTTGAAGGAATTGTCCGTAGAGCTCCTAGACAGGATTGTGTCGAGGCACAGATGTTGGAAAGGGAACCAAAACATTTCTGCAGCATTGAAGGTCCCTAAGAACACAGTGGCCTCCATTCTTAAATGGAAGAAGTTTGGAACCACCAAGACTCTCCCTAGAGCTGGCCGCCCGGCCAAACTGAGCAATTGGGGGAGAAGGACCTTTGCCAGGAAGATGACCAAGAACCCGATGTTTACTCTGAGAGAACTCCAGAGTTCCTCTGTGGAGATGGGAGAACCTTCCAGAAGGACAACCCTCTCTGCAGCACTCCACCAATCAGGCCTTTATGGTAGAAAGGCTAGACGGAAGCCACTCCTCAGTAAAAGGAGTTTGCCGAAAGGCACCTAAAGACTCTCAGACAATGAGAAACAAGATTCTCTGGTCTGATGAAACCAAGATTGAACTCTTTGGACTGAAAGCCAAGTGTCATGTCTGGAGGAAACCTGGCACCATCCCTACAGTGAATCATGGGGGTGGAAGCATCATGCTGTAGGGATGTTTTTCAGCAGCAGGGACTGGGAGACTAGTCAGGATTGAGGCAAAGATGAACAGAGCAAAGTAAAGAGAGATCCTTGATGAAAACCTGCTCCAGAGTGCTCAGGACCTCAGACTGGGGTGAAGGTTCACCTTCCAACAAGACAACAACCCTAAGCACATAGCCATGACAATGCAGGAGTGGCTTCGGGACAAGTCTCAATGTCCTTGAGTGGCCCACCCAGAGCCCGGATTTGAACCCGATCAAACATTTCTGGATAGACCTGAAAATGGCTGTGCAGCAGTGCTCCCCATCCAACCTGACAGAGCTTGAGAGCATCTGCAGAAAATAATGGGCGAAACTCCCCAAATACAGGTGTGCCAAGCTTGTAGTGTCATACCAAAGAAGACACGAGGCTGTAATTGCTGCAAAAGGTGCTTCAACAAAGTACAGAGTAAAGGGTCAAAATTATTATGTAAATATGATATTTCCGTTTCTTCATGAATTTGCAAAAATTGTTAAACGCCTGTTTTTGCTTTTTAATTATGGAGTGTTGTGAGTAGATTGATGAGAAAAATAATTTCATACATTTTAGAATTAAGGCTGTAATGTAACAAAATGTGGAAAAAGTCAAAGGGTCTGAATACTTTCCGAATGCACTGTATGTCATTCAACTCAAACCAATGAAACATTTAATTTCTTACCATATATTTTTAAATCATTCTTCATTAGCTGCTCTTCCATCTTTAATAATCTTCCCGTCACAGATGTCACAAACGAGATATAGGACTCTTTTTTTCAAAATTCTGAAAGTAGTTTTACATTTGTTCACTTCCAAATCGAACAGCCTAATTTAAATATTCAAAATGATTTAAAAAGGAAGTGTCATAGTTACTTCCGGCATAGGAAAAGGGTCTGAGCTTTTGCAGCGCTTTGGTGAGGGGCATCTCTCATCTGAAGAAGCAGAAGGAGACCGCTGTCTCCCACATGAATGATCCCTGGAGAATGAAGGATCAAGATTCTCTGCAGTAAAAAATTGGACAACATCATGGCAATTCTTGGTACAACTAGAATACCAATTGTGTTGGCTTTCGTTGTGAAGGGTCCTCCTCACCTATAACTACTTGGTGGCTTTCGTAGCATTTTAGTTTGCTATTTCCACTCACCACCAATACCTGGTGGCTTGCAGGGAGTTTTCGCCTTTTGCTTGTTAGTGGCACCGGCACAGGTTTTCTGGTGAGCCGGAGCAGATTTTAGTGGGGGCTTGGGTAGGCCTTAAAATCCAACACATTAAAGTGTAAAACATCCAGCATTTCTCTACACACATTTGTAAGGCAACCTAAAAGGCAACCTAAATCTAAGTTTAGGTTTCATACTTCATACAGGAAAAGGGTCTGATCCTTTGCAGTGATTTGGTGAGGGGGATACCTCAATTAAGAAGGCAGAACAGAAGGATACCTCGAGCCCTCATGCTCCAGGATTAAGCCATGTGAGAGACCAAGATGATTATCCGCAACAAAAGATTGGACAACATCATGCCAATTGTTTTTACAACTAGAAAACCTTTCTCAAATGCAATGATCAAGAATAAGGAGTTGGCTTATGGTGTGAATGGTTGTCCTCACCGTCATTAGTTGATGGCTTTTGCTGCGTTTTAGCCTTTTGCTTCTTGGTAGCGGTGGCACAGGTTTCCTGGTGCTTCAGGCATATTGTGGTTGGAGCTTGGGTTGCCTGAAAATAAACATGTAAAATAATAAACGTGTAAAACAACATCGAGCCTTTTTCACATTTGTCATGTGTTCAAGTCTTCTTCCACTTCAATAACTTAAAGTCAACCTAAAAATGACCAAACTTTAAACCAAAATCTACCCTCCCAAGCCCCTAACCCCTAGCCTGGAAATCCAGGTAGATTTCAAATCAGCTTCACGTTTGTTTCACTACACTAACAATGGTGAAACATGGATTGATTCCGTCTGGGCTATCTTCCCACTAGCCACATGCTTGTAGATTTGAAAGGATCAGTTAAAGTAATATGGTACAAGGTCCTCCCAGTCTATCAAAAGGCAAGATTTATTATTCAGTGGCTGGGGTTTAGGGACAAAGGGTCGATTAGTAATCAGTATTGCAAGCTACCATACTTACATAACCTGGAGGCAGTAGTGGCTGGAGGTGGGAGATTACATTCCTCGTGTGATTATAAATGTCAATTTAAAGAATATAAATCCTGCCAAGTAAATTGAATATACACAAACTGTCAATGTGTGTTTAAACATACAGTACCAGCTATAAATTCTTTGAAAGTAGTTTTTTCGGTTTCTCTTGGCGACCTCCTCCACTTCACTTACTTTGGTGACTTCGACGTTGTCACATTGCTGTTTTGATTCTGAATGGTGGGGTGAGCTTTCGAACAACTAAAGGTCATCTATAACGACAAGCAGTTTTTACCTGATACTTGAATGCAATAAGTATCTGCTATTTACCTGATGTCAGTTGTAACGACAGAAGCTTGAATGACTTCCATTTCAGAGAGGGTGTGGACAAATCCTTTATTGTTTTCATATTTATTTTGGAGACATCACACAGTTTGGTCTTTGATCCAGTGCTCTGGAGTAACACCTACTTCCTCTTCCATCCACACTGCTCTGGCCCACATCCTCTGAGATTTGAACCTGGGCAAATATAATATAACAACAACATAATATAAGCCATAATCGCAAACCAAACTACTCCAATAGATGTGATCTTACTTGGCAAAACTGTGCAACAGAGGGATCATTATGAATTGCCTATGATAGGGCAAACACAGCCTTGCTGATTAGGTCCTCGGGATAAATAATGTTTATTTAGCATTTGCGGATATTTGCGATACTTGCGGAGTTGAAGTCTTTGGAAGCGCATGGAAGAATGAAGAAGTTGTCCGTTTGAGTATGGTGAATGACATCGCAGACAGGGTTTCCATAGTCTCTTATTTCTTTGACAAATGTCCTGGAGGAGGAAGCCACTATCTTGCATGTTATTCTTGTTGTATGCTTGGATGTTCTTGGCAGTATGTTTTACTTGGTGTGATTCAGACAGTCGCCTTGTCATTTGTACCAATGGATTATGTGGGCTTTTGGTGGCATGTTTAAGCCACCGCAAATGGTTCTCAAACTCTAAGCAATCAAGGTAATTGAGTGAGCAGTTGTGAAATGCAACATGTGCCAAGTGAGTGAGACCATGTACATTGTAAAATGTATCACCATAGACACTCTTGCTCAACAAAGTGCATCAGCATCTGTTTGGCATCATCAAGGTAATGCCTCATCTGATCATCTCAATCTATCAAAATTGACATGGCTACTACACTGAGGGACAAAGTGGTGATAGACCCTTTTGGAAACAACATCCTTCAATACTATGGCACCAGTGTAGAGCAACATCTGCCTGTACTCAGTGGCCATCCATCGTTCAAGTTCTGCAAGTGACTGAGGTTGTCGGGTAAACTATTTGCAATCAGTCTCAAATAGAGATCAGGAAAAGGAAAATCAACATCCTCCTGATGACACTCAAGCACACCATATGCATATAATGTAATGAAAGCACTGAAATACAAGAAACACAGATTCAACCACGACCAGGGAGGTTTTTTAATGCCTCACAAAGAAGGACACCGATTGGTAGATATGTATATAAAAAATGTAAAAAGCAGTTGCTGAATATCCCTTTGAGCATGAAGTTATTAATCACACTTTGGGTGGTGTATCGACACACCCAGTCACTACAAAGATACAGGTGTCCTTCCTAACTCAGTAGTTGGAGAGGAAGTAAACTGCTCACAGATTTCACCATGTGGTGATTTTAAAACAGTCACAGTGGTTGTGATATGAGAACTGAGAATGGATCAACAACATTGTAGTTACTCAACAATACTAACCTAAATGAGTGAAAAGAGGGAAGCCTATACAGAATAAAAAAATATTCCGAAACATGCATTCTGTTTGCAGCAAGGCACTTAAGTAATACTGCAAAAAAAGTAGCAAACAAATGTACTTTTTGTCCTGAATACAAAGAGTTATGTTTGGGGCAAATCCAACACAACACATCCCACTCTTCATATTATCAAGCATGGTGGTGGCTGCATCATGCAGTGGCCTAGTTATCGTTTTGACTTAAACATGCTTGAAAATCTATGGCAAGACTTGAAAATGGCTGTAAAGAATCAACTTGACAGAGGTTGAAGATTTTTTTCAAGAATATTGGGCAAATAATGTGCAAGGGTTTCAGGGACTTACCTAAAAAGTATCACAGCTGTAATCACCACCAAAAGAGCTTCTACAAATGATTGACTCAGGGGTGTGAATACTGATGTAATTACATTTGTGTGCGTGCATCTTCCGGAACATTAAGCCCCTCTTCTCTGAGAATGACCAATAAACGACGTACTGCACCCATGGTGAGCTTGTTTTCATTAGCTCAAAATACCAGCTTCACACATGCCACCATTTGTTGCAGTTTGAGAAGATCCTGCATCACACACTATCAGACAACCGCTCAATCTTATCACTATCAAACAATCTTTCAGTTTACCTGGAAATTCAACGTTGAATTCTACTGTACATTGGGCAGAAATGTGTACCTCAGGTCTCAGGACCTCTTATAAGCCAAAATGTTGAATAACATTCTATTTTAGCGTACTTTACCAGTTGTCCGTGTGGTTGATCCATTTGGCGGTCAGAATGAAGATTTTCACGATATACTACATAACCAACCAAAAGTATGTGGACAACTGCTCGTCGAACATATCATTACAAAATCATGGGCATTAATATGGAGTTGGTCCCACCTTTGCTGCTATAACAGCCTCTACTCTTCTGGGAAGGCTTTCCACTAGATGTTGGAACATTGCGGGGACTTATTTCCATTCAGCCACAAGCGCATTAGTGAGGTGGGGCACTAATGTTGGGCGATTAAGCCTGGCTCGCAGTCGGCGTTCCAATTCATCCCAAAGGTGTTCGATGGGGTTGACGTCGGGGCTCTGTGCAGGCCAGTCAAATTCACACTGATCTTGACAAACCATTTCTGTATGGAACTCGCTTTGTGCACGGGGGCATTGTCATGCTGAAACAGGAAAGGGCCTTCCCCAAACTGCTGCCACAAAGTTGGAACCACAGAATCATCTAGAATGTCATTGTATGCTGTAGCGTTAAGATTTCCCATCACTGGAACTTAGCCCGAACATTGAAAAACAGCCAAAGACCATTTTTCCTCTTTCACCAAACTTTACAGTGGGCACTATGCATTGGGGTAGGTAGCGTTCTTCTGGCATCCGCCAAACCCAGATTCGTCTGTCGAACTGCCAGATGGTGAAGTGTGATACATCACTCCAGAGAATGCGTTTCCACTGCTCCAGAGTCCAATGGCGGTGAGCTTTACACCACTCCAGCCGATGCTTGGCATTGCGCATGGTGATCTTAGGCTTGTGTGCAGCTACTCGGCCATGTAAATCCATTTTGGGAAGCTCCCGACAAACAGTTCTTGTGCTAACGTTTCTTCCAAAGGCAGTTTGGAACTTGGTAGTGAGTTTTTTTTTACCATTGTTTCTACAGAATGTTTCCACTTCACAATAACAGCACTTACAGTAACTGAGCTCTTCAATAAGACCATTCTACTGCCAATGTTTGTCTAAGGAGATTGCATGGCTGTGTGCTTGATTTTATACACCCGTCAGCAAAGGCTGTGGCTGAAATAGCCAAATCCACTAATTATAGCGTACCAGTATTGTGATAAAAACAATACCAGATTTCCCATGGCAAAAAGAAAACATGAATTAATCTAAACTCTACGCTCCTATAAAAAGTGACATACAGTACCTACCCTAATAGGAATGTGAGACAATATAGCCACAGAAAAGTATAATTATATCAACTTTTCAAAGCGCTGGTAGTGCATTTAGATGCCTACCACCTGAACCATGCAAACCAGTGCACGAGCTCGGCAGTTATGGATGTGTCTCCTGGATGTATTTTTATCTTGTGCGCATGCTTCAGGTGATAGAAATCTGAGCACACTACCAGCGCTTTGAAAAGTGGATGTTATAATACTTTCTTGTGGATATATTCTCGCATGCCTACCGCCACACGGACAACCGGTAAAGTACGTTAAAATGTCCTTTTATTCAACATTCTGGCTTGTAGAGGTCGTGAGAGGAAACTTTCCTGATTCAAAAGCTAATTTCTGCCTGACGCAGAATTCAATGCAGTTCAACGTTGGGTTTCCAGGCACCCTTTTCAAACAATCACTTGTTGTAACGCTGGAGGAGGTGTCACTCAAGTAACCATCTACACTGGTTTAAAATGTCAGAATTTAGAATTGACCGTTTATGATAAGCCATGGCTAAATTGTAGTTGTCCAACAAACATTCAAACTAAGTTATATTTGCATGTATAGGTGACACAAGGATTGTCTTCTCCACAGGGCTTGAAATTGGTTGTGCTCTGCGTTAATTATCATAGGCTACCCATACTAATAAGGCAATCAGGTCAGTTGACGTCACGAATAGGTTGACAAGACACTCTTTTCACTTCAATGTAAATTTGTAAACCACAAAACGTCATATGGCAACTTAGCCCTAAAAATAGAAGAACAAATGTATGATATTAATATTATAAACATTTACATGTGGATATTGTCATATATATATATATATATATATATATATATTATGAACAACATATTTATAAAACACTATCTAAAGGGAAAAGTTAATATCATGAATTTGGCATCCTATTTATAGGGCTAATGGTAACCATTTCTAAAGATCAATCACGAATGAATGATGGCATTGCTAGCTACACGTTGAAATGAAGGTGTCCTTTGGGCAAATCAGCTGTCAATGTACTACGTTGAATGTAGCCTACATAAACACAACGTCACTCTGAATTTAATTTCACATAGCTTGTGCAAAACAAGTTTGAGACGTTATTTTCAACTATTCAGTGTTAAGGTAGAGCATAGCGACGCGAATGAGTATGGAAACTGATCAGTAGCATACGTGTCGGCATGATAGCTCAGCAGAAACGAATACAGCTTGTTTCCAAAGCTAAGCAGGGTACCTAGAGGTAGGCAATCTGGATGGTAGACTAGTTCTCACTTAAGTGCATTACCCATCATGTAGGAGTCACTGTTCAGGCAGGGACTGTGGCTTCAGATTTTATTTCAATATACAGTAAGCATCTCTTTATTTAGGTTGATGGCATGATGTTGAAACAATGACGTTGATTTAAACATAGCATTTTACTATCAATATTGAAACAAGGTCTAATCAAATATGAAATTCAACAACATTTCAACCACCCACTATACTGTATATGGATGAAAAACAGACTTTCTGTGCTTCCAACTTTGTGGCAACAGTTTGGAGAAGGACCTTTCCTGTTTCAGGATGACAATTCCCCTGTGCACAAAGAGAGGTCCATACAGAAGTGGTTTGTCGAGACTGTTGTGGAAGAACTTAACTGGCCTGCACAGAGCCCTGACCTCAATCCCATCGAACACCTTTGCGATGAATTCGAAAAACCGACTGTGAGCCAGGCCTAATCATCAAACATCAGTGTCCGACCTCACTCATGCTCTTGTGGTTGAATGGAAGCAAGTCCCCACAGCAATGTTCTAACATCTAGTGGAAAGCCTTCCCAGAAGAGTGGAGGCTGTTATAGCAACAAAAGGGGGACCAACTCCATATTAATGCCCATAAGTTTGGAATGAGATGTTCGACGAGCACATCCTTTTGGTAATGTGGTGTATCAATACACACTTGTACACGTGTGAAGTAGGACAAATATAAGCAACCACCTAAGTATCATATATTAAAATTGGAACGCTTTTGAGTTGAGGCATCATCTTTTAGAACTTACGCGTAGGTCACCAAACATGACATTTACAGAGAACCTTCACAGAAACATCTGACTCCCTTCACAAATAGTAATTGATTTGTGTTCAATATATCCTGAACCCAAGAGCCTTATGAGCAATAAATACAGCTCAGCTGTAGCCTACTTTAATACAACTGTTTCGTACAGTATACAGAGGATGTTCTGAACAAGTTCCATGCAGTATGCTCAATTCTATCCCAAACGTACAGCTTCATAATCAGAATCCTTAAATGCTCCTTCTTTAGATGTAAAACATTTCCCTAAACCCACTGCTTATGGAAACACATGACAGTGGCTAGATTAATGGCACCTCTGTTGGAATGATTCAGCATCATTTGCATTGTGTAATTCTGCATTCTGCATGTATATTATAAACGCGCTTCACGTTTGACGTTTTCTAAAGGACAGACAGGAAGAGAAAATGAAAACCTGCCATAACACAAGCCTGGCCAAATAGCTTCATTACTCATCCTGTGCTGCTTTTGTTTGGTGTAATCCTCAAAGGCAACACTCCAGGCTTTTAACTTATAGCACATACTGTACCTACCCAGAATGCCATCTGATTTGAATGTCTGAGTGATGTGGTTTCTGTTTGATCACATGCTTTATCAAATGCTTTTATATGCAGGAGAAGAAATAACAGGGTCGATGTTAAAGAAACACTCCAAAGCCATTATAATAAGTGCAGAAGAAAGAAAAAGTACTGAGTCCTTAGTTCTTTCTAAGGGTGTTTACAAGTTACAGGGAAAATCTCATGATCAGATATGACATGTTTCTCGTTGTAATATCATCAATAATCCATTTTTATTGAGCCAATCTTCATTTTACATTACAGATAAATTGGATTCATTTAGCAGACACTCTTATCCAGAGCGACTTACAATTAGTGCATTCATCTTAAGATGGCTAGGTACATTTTTCCTCAATAACAAAATGATCAGCAAAGTCAGTGCTAGTAGGAAAAGGGTAAAGTAGTTATGATACTGTAATAGATGTAACAGGCATCACCATCACACTGACTCAGGATCAGAGCATCATAGTTCATCCATGGTATTGTATCGTTGAGTCCTATGTTGAATCTGTGTTACAGATCCTTATCCCCCTTTTTACGAAACTGAGGGAAATACCGAAGCATACCATACCATTCATACCAATGTGGGATGAAGAAAACAGAGAATCCGTTACAATTTCTGTAACATTCCTCACCACACATATTTACTTTGCACATTTTGATGAGAGTTGGTAGAAAGAGCTGCTAGATATGAATAATATTGCAGATTCTCAGAATTGACAGCATGAAAAGACTGGGGAATGCACAAATCTACTTGACTACCAGATGAGCATGTACATAATTCCCAATCAAAACAAATAAGCAGGCTACACATCCAGGCCTGGAGCTACATCACTGCATCAAGGTGACTAATATTGAGATAAAGACCTCAGGCATGTTTGGTTCCCTTTTTCAGTTGATATGGAAGAGGTTATGCTACACCTCTCTTGTATTTGGGGCTCCCGAGTGGCGCAGCGGTCTAAGGCACTGCATCTCAGTGAAAGAGGCATCACTACAGTATCTAGTTTGAATCCAGGCTGTATCACATCCGGCCATGATTGGGAGTCCCTTATTGCGGCGCACAATTGGCCCAACGTCATCAGGGTTTGGCCGGGGTAAGCCATCATT
The DNA here is from genome assembly GCF_018296145.1 of Oncorhynchus tshawytscha. Taxonomy (NCBI): domain Eukaryota; kingdom Metazoa; phylum Chordata; class Actinopteri; order Salmoniformes; family Salmonidae; genus Oncorhynchus; species Oncorhynchus tshawytscha. The sequence continues at coordinate 12,130,699 of NC_056450.1, read as the reverse complement.
GTAAATAAGAATGAGTTCTTAACTGACTTGCATAGAGAAATTTAAAAGTTGAATGATCTCAAAGCCTGATTCAGTGTACTGAATGTTTTTATTATATATTTTTTAATATAAATTAATTCCCCATAGCATTCAAAGGAGAAACCAATTTTTTTTTAAATATCAAATGTTTAATTATCGATACAAAACATTTTAATCGTTGATATCAAAAATGTTGTAACGATTCTCCTCATCTTCTGAGGAGTAGGAAATATCGGACCAATGCACAGCGTGGTAAGTGTCCATGTTGTTTATTAAAACCAGAACACTGAAGCAAAACAAAAATAGAACCAAACGCAACAGTTCTGTCATGTACTACTCACACACAACACTAAACAGAAAATAATCACCCACAACTCAAAATGGGAAAACAGGCTACCTAAGTATGGTTCTCAATCAGAGACAATGATTGCCAGCTGCCTCTGATTGGGAACCGTACCAGGCCAAATACATAGAGATAGAAAACATAGAATGCCCACCCCAACTCACACCCTGACCAAACTAAAATAGAGACATAAAAAAGGAACTAAGGTCAGGACGTGACAAATGTAAATTATTATTATTTTTTAAATTATCAATATCAAAAATGTATTTCTCCTTTGAGAAATTATATCAAAATAATTTCACATATTTAGCATTATTAAGAGGTGGTACCACAGATCCCAGAGTGGTGTGGGGCACGAAAAAAATCTGGGGCCTGTAGTTTTTCCTGATCTGATAACCCAAGCAGGTAAAACTCCGGACCTTATACGGTATGACGTGGTGATTCTGTTGTGAAAAGGTTTAATATGGGCTATGATTGGATCAGATTAGAAACAATCAGGTCACATGATTTAAAACAATTCCTGGATGAAAACCCTGTCAAACTGCTGCAAACTTGTCCATATAAATGATATGTTAAAGAAGGACTAGGGGGGTTTCCTAGACACAGAAAGCAACATCACTGAACAATAAAACTCACAGGGCCTAGCTTGCTTTATACAGGTTTGCATCGTGTAGGTTAGTCCTGCCCTATTCAACTGTAGGCCTAATAAAATAAAAAATCAGTCTGTCAGCTATTGTGTTTATTGATTAATTAAATCTAGGTAGCCTAGTCAGCCCAAGTTTGAATATAAACCAAATTTGATCCTTTTCACATTTTATCACAAACAAAATGTTACTGCGTTGTTTTACCTGGCCAGAGGGACAGGGTACATAGTAGGCTAGACTATGCAGCCGCTGTTGTTAGTAGCCTACAGTTGATCAGACTTAAAAATAGCCTCATTACCAAATCAAATCAAATCGCATTTTATTTGTCACATGCGCCGAATACAACTGGTGCAGATTTTACAGTGAAATGCCTGCTTATTAGCCATTCCCAACAATGCAGAGTTGGAAATTGTGCAAATTGTAACACGAGAGGAATAAAATCAAATACACAAGAATGGAGCTATATATAGGGAGTACCAGTACCAGAGTTTCCATGCAATACAGCATGTCAGATCGCTAATATTCCGGTGTATATGTCAAGGCTCAGGAGAAGACCCAGATGCAGACAGTTTCGATGTAACAAAAGTTTATTACAAAAACTGGGGCAGGCAGACGACAGGTCAAGGGCAGGCTGAGGTCAGTAGTCCAGAGCAGAGTTCGAAAGGTACAGAATGGCAGGCAGGCTCAGGGTCAGGGCAGGCAGAGATCAGTAATCCAGGGTGGTATAACAAGGTACAGAACGGCAGGCAGGCTCAGGGCAGGCAGAGGTCAGTAATCCAGGGTGGTATAACAAGGTACAGAACGACATGCAGGCACAGGGTCAAGGCAAGCAGAATGGTCAAAAACCGGGAAAGCTAGAAAACAGGAACTAGAGATGGACAGGAGCATGGGAAAAACTGCTGGAAGGCTTGATGAAACAAAACAAACTGGCAACTGACAAACAGAAAACATAGGTATAAGTACACTGGGGATAATGGGGAAGATGGGTGACACCTGGAAGGGGTTGGAGACAAGCACAAAGACAGGTGAAACAGATCAGGGTGTGGCAGTATACTGTAGGCTGCGACATTTACGTTTAAGAGTTTTTACTTGTGTCAGGAGTGATGTTATCACTCTTGCTGAATAAATACCGGAGGTAAGTGGAGAGTGTGCGTTCAGCTTTGTGCGTTGTGCCCGGCCCGCATGACCTGCAATTTCCATGAATCTGATTGGTCAAGACACTCACAAAGCCTGCAGCAGCACTCCTATGTGAAGGACAGAGAAATTGTGGGAGAGTTGACAAATTATGAGGCAAATCGGCCAAAAGAAACGCACTTTGCCCTCTTGATTTAGTTCAATAAAATAAAAAGTGACTGAAAAGTGCTGGGGCAAATCTCGCCTCACCATTCGTTTTCCAGCGGCACTGCCATAATTACTACTTGGTGGAAGCACCATTAGCAGCCATTAAAGATGTGAATAATTTTGAATAAGATGAGTACTGTGGTGGCAGCATCGTGCTATGGCTATGCTTGTTACTGGAAGGGGCTGGGGAGTATGTTTGGATCAAAATAAGTATTAAAGTAGCAAAGGACAGGAAAACCTAACCCTCCGATAGTTCATTTTTTTCAGAGGAACAATTACACAAATTCTAATGCCAAAGACCCACCAGAATGGCTTTCCAATAGGTGTTGAGTGTTCATGAATAGTCTAGTAGTCTCAGCCCTGACCTAAATCTGCTTGAAAGTCAGTGACAAGCATTAAATATTGTTGTCCATCAATGATTCCTAACCAAATGCACTGAGCTTGAGTAATTTTGACAAAAACAATTGATATGTTGCCCAAAGAGTTGTACAAGGTTGTAACGCACTTCTATGAGTAGTGGGTGTGGAGTCAGGTGCAGGGAACAGAGGGTAAAGGACAACCAGGTGCATAACAAAGACCGGCCCAAAAACAGGACCCAACCAGTCTGGAGAAAAACACATAACCACAAACATGAATAGAGGAAATAAGCCCACACAAAAGCAGGTGGGAATCACCGGCTTAAATAGCCCAACTAAAACCTAAACAAGAAACAGGTGTAACCAATAAGACAAAACCAACAGAAAAGTGAAAAGGGATAGGTGGCAGCTAGTAGACTGGTGACGACGACCGCAGAGCGCCGCCCGAACTGGACGAGGAGCCACCCCCCCCGACGCCGGCCTCGAGGGCGACCCGGAGGGCGAGGCGCATGATCCAGATGGAGACGATGGAAATCCCTCAACTTTGACGGAACCAAGATGTCCCCCACCGGTACCCAGCACCTCTCCTTCGGACCGTACCCCTCCCAGTCCATGAGGTACTGCAGGCCCCTCACCCGGCATCTAGAGTCCAGAACAGCACGTACTGTGTACGCCGGGGACCCCTCGATGTCCAGAGGGGGCGGAGGGACCTCCGGCTCCTCACCTTCCTGGTCCCCTACCAGCTACCACCGGCCTGAGGAGAGACACCTGAAATGAGGGGTTAATACGATAGTAAGAAGGGAGTTGTAATCTATAACACACCTCGTTTATCCTCCTCAGGACTTTAAATGGCCCCACACACTGCGGCCCCAGCTTTCGGCAGGGCAGGCGGAGGGGCAGGTTTCGGGTCGAGAGCCAGACCCTGTCCCCCGGTGCGAACATGGGGGCCTCACTGTGGCGGCTGTCAGCATTCCTCTTCTGCCATCCACCAGCTTGCTTAAGAGATTCCTGGACGGCCCTCCAGGTCTCCTTAGAGGGCTGCACCCACACCTCCACCGCAGGAGCCTCGGTCTGACTCTGATGCCACGGTGCCAGGACCATCTGGTAGCACAACACGCATTGAAACGGTAACATGTTCATGGAGGAGTGGCGGAGTGAGTTCTGAGCCACCTCCGCCCATGGGACGTACCTTGCCCATTCTCCTGGCCGGTCTTGGCAATACGACAGCAGAAACCTACCCACCTCCTGGTTCACTCTCTCCACCTGCCCATTACTCTCAGGGTGATAACCCGAGGTCAGGCTGACCGAGACCCCCAGACGCTCCATAAACGCCCTCCAAACTCGGTACGTGGACTGGGGACCCCGATCAGAAACTATGTCTTCAGGCCGGAAGACGTGGGTAAATAGGGCCTCCGCAGTCTGTAGGGCCGTAGGGAGACCGGGCAATGGGAGGAGACGGCAGGACTTAGAAATCCGATCCACAACGACCAGGATCGTGGTGTTCCCCTGAGACGGGGGAAGATCGGTAAGAAAGTCCACCGACAGATGAGACCACGGCCGTTGTGGAACGGGGAGGGGCTGTAACTTCCCTCTAGGCAGGTGCCTAGGAGCCTTACTCTGAGCACAAACCAAATAGGAAGAGACATAGAACCTCACGTTCTTAACTAAGGTGGGCCACCAGAACTTCCCCCCAAGACCCCGCACTGTCCTCGCCACACCAGGATGATCCGAAGAGGGTAGCGTGTGAGCCTACTGTATCAATTGATTTGACAATGTGGAGGCGCAGGTTCCAACCGTAAAACCCGCTCGATGTCCGCGTCCACCTCCCATACCACCGGTGCCACCAGCCTTGAAGCTGGAAGGATGGGAGTAGGATCGATGGGCCGATCCTCGGTGTCATAGAGATGGGACAGCGCGTCGGCCTTCGTGTTGCACAGAAGCAGGCGGGCATCACCGGCTTAAATAGCCCCCCGAACAGGAAGAGGAGCCACCTTCGGTGGGAGTCGTGACAAAGGTTAGTAGAATCTTATTAAAAATTATTCACAGCTGTAATGGCTGCTTCCACCAAGTATTAACTCTGGGGTGTGAAGACATACCTAATTAATACATTTTAATTTTAAAAATTCAGGCAACAAAATGTTGAAGAATGGGTAAGGGATGTGTAGACTTTCACTAGCGACTGTATGTAGGAGCATGCACATGTAATCCTGCCCCCATGAAGGTCATTACCTTAGATTTTATTTATATCGAATCTCTGTGCCTTACCCAATTAGCACAGGCATACAGTGATGTAGAGATACAAATATATAAATCCACATTCATCCCAAATGTTGTAGGTAAGTACACGACAGGCCTATGCATTGTAAATGTAGCATCATTGTCACACGTTATTTGTAGATGTTGCATCCTTGTCACATCTTGTGTCCACTGTATTTCATTGCATTAGTTATTTGACCGCAAATATTTTTTAGGAAACCAAGTCCCATATGCCCCTGCCTGTAACCCTGTAACTAAATATCAAATTGGCTATGACTGTTGAGTGTGGAAAACCAGCTGACGAAGCAGAGAGATTTTATGCTAATCCTGTACTCATTATGATTGCCCCCAAAAATGTGTAGGGTGCATCCCAAATGGAACCCTACTCCTTATAGAGCACAACTTTTGACCAGGACACAATGGGCTCTGGTCAAAAGTAATGCACTATGTAGGGAATAGGGTGCCATTTGGAAAACAGATCTAGTGAGAGAGAAGAGAATGGTGGCTGCTGCCTGTTAGACAGTGGGGCTGGATGAAGTGAGAGTAAGTTGGTGGATTTATGCACAACAGGATCAATTGAATGGTTCTGAACTGAAGCCTGCTTTTCTCACTGCTGCATGCTGGCACTTACCATATTTCACCCTGAATAATTGAATGCTCTACATCTTTATTGCTTCTCTGCACTTCTCCATTGCATCATTGTTCATTGTCCTTTATGAACGAGATCAAGTTGTGATGTGTCCCAGTTTGATATCAAGTCTTGTTGTATTATCCTCTTTGGCTTGTTCAGCAAATTGCAATGGGCTCTCCTACCCATTTATGTAGGCCAACATCTTTACATGAGAAGGAGGAAACAGAAAACATTGGCAAAATCACTTGAAATCACTGGCCACTTTAATAATGGAACACTAGTCACTTTTTAATAATGTTTACATATTTTGCATTACTCATCTCATATGTATATACTGTATTATATTCTACTGTATTGTAGTCTATGCTGCCCTACCAAGCAAAAAGGCAGTAACTGCTCATAGTGTGGAACTGAGAAAAATGGCTTTTTATTGACCTTGGTTTCACAGTAACTTGATGCAGTTACTGCTAACATGACCCCCATTTTCTCCAAAACACAATACAATAGAGGCAGGATACTTGTCCACATCATTAAGCAGTAACTTCATCTGCTTAATCCACATGATTAAGCAGTAATGTAGAAAAATTGACATTAACTCATCTTCGACCAAATGAGCAGTTACTGCCTTTTTGCTTGGTAAGGCAGAATGCCGCTCTGACGTTGCTCGTCCAAATATTTATATAGTCTTAATTCCATTCCTTTAGATTTGTGTGTATTGTGTGTATGGTTGTGGAATTGTTATTACTTTTGAGATATTATTGCACTTGTTGGAGCTAGAAACACAAGCATTTTGCTACACCCGCAATAACATCTGCTAAACATGTGTACAGTATGTGACCAATAAAATGTTATTTGATTTGAAAGTGCAGTGATGTTCACAAAATTCCTTAAACTCTCCCACCTTGTTTCCTGTAGCTGCATGTACTAATGTCTCTCACACAATAAAATGCACATTTCTGTATGTTGTAAAAACGCTACATGGTCGCTGCCCATATCATTGCGTAATGCAGAAGTCAGGAGCAATTGCTTGCATATGCGTTACCACTCCACTATGTGTCCCTGTCATGGCTTTTGAGCCTTCAGTACAGATACCAACACATCTTGACCACCAGTCCATTTCATGGCACAAAGCTGTCCAGTACTTAAAAAAAAAAAAAATCCTCTCACGTTGTAATGGTTTCCTGTGGTTTGCAGAAGAGGATGTTTATGTGACCTCACATAAACGTAACGGACATATACCAGGAGCTGTGCCAGGCCCAACACTTCTGTTGACTCATCCAGCTGTAAGGTATATAATTTAATTGTTTCAAAACATCTCCTACCATGTCACTGATGTGTTGTTTGATGAAGGAATTGTCTGTATAGTATTTTTTTTTTTTTTGGGGGGCAGTAGGGAAATTAAGTCCTCCACAATAGTATGGGCCTTGCCTGTCCTAGCTACTCGGTAGCTCACCATATATGTCGCTTCTAGCACCTTATTAGTGGTATCTGTTGCTTTTAGACATTTGTTACTACTCGAAACTCGTCTTTATTCTCGCTCAAAAAACTCCTGTGACTTATTTTTCAAATGGTCATGTTTCGCTTGTAAATGTCTGCGCATGAGTGAAAGTTTCCCGCGAGAGAGTAAGTAGCGGTTAATGTGATTGGATGATAATTATTTGACGAGGCTACCTGTATTTGACATTGTGTTGTTATTTCGCAAAACACTAACGTTAGATGGTTTCATTTTATTTTTGGCAGACGAGAAAAAACCTCACCCAAATGTATAGCCCCGTTAGAAAATATAAATGTACTGTTTGAAAATGTGAAGATTTTTTTTTTTAAGTAAAAAACCTTTTTGTGAATCACATTTTTATTTGGCGTACCGCCAACGGCATTGCGTGTACCTAGTTTGGGAATACCTGGATTTGAGAATTGAGTTATTAAAATTACCAAGAATAAAAGTTTTTTTCAGTGTTTATGTTCCTGTGTTTCTTTTATTCAATAAACCACTAGAAAGGCAATACATTTTGAAGGTATGTTTCATTTGGGCTACACAATATTATTTGTCATGAAATCAATGGTTCTTATTGACCATTCTAACATTGATAACCGCTCTAAACGTGATATAATCTAATGTTTTATCACAGGGCCCATAAACAGATAAAAACGAATCTGTGCTGTGCTTTTCAATTGATAAATGATTGAACACTGCCCCCTGCTGGTCAAATGGCCACATTGAACTGCCTTTATTTTGAATTGAAAAAGGGTGGAACCCCCCAAGGATCAGATATCAAGGATCAGCATGTCCCGTGCGAGAAAGGCAGGTTGATGTTTCCAGGGTTAGAGTAGTGCAGAGGCAGTGAAGAAAGTAGAGGAAGATGGGTCAAGGGGGAGGGATCCTGAGAGGAGTGGTGTGAGTAGGAGATCTGTACCAGTACAGAGGGATAAACCAACAAGTGATATATGTTTCAGTAAGATTGGATTTTTGGCATTTATAGCAATGGTTATTAACTGTAATGCAGAGATGGAACGTAAGTCGCAGAACATAGAGGTTGTGGTGGCAGCTGCAGAGAGGCAATTGGGTGTGCAAGACTTGACATCAGAAGAGGCACAGGATGTGTTAAATTGTGGTCCCATCCTTTCAGGTTGTTGGCCTGAAGTAGGACTAAATTGATTTAAATAGTGGAGTATGGTATTTATTATTATTTAGAATTTTTATTGTGAGTGTAGTGTTAGATGGTAAGGTATGTGTTGTGTGTGTGTGTGTGTGTATATATATATATATATGTGTATATATATATATATATATATATATATATATAAGGGAGTTATACTCCAGTATAGTAGGTGGCAGTAATGCAACATTTATTGGATGCCAACCACCGTTAAACCTCATCGAAGAAGAAGTAGAACATAAAATAAAAAATATAAAACAATTATTACTATGTAAGGAAGTGGAGGGTGAGCCCAAACTAGCAATTCGATGTCGCTTTATTTAGCTAATCTTGGAATGAAATCAATAGTTTTTAAATATAAAAGTAGCCAGTCTATTAAAATTAGCTTGATGAGAAATATGTGTTTACAACTAGCTAGCTAGCTACGTCGGTGCAGGGCTAAATTGCAGAGCCCGGACCTAACTAGTTATGTGAGGTAACATTAACTACAGTAGCTAACTAATTAGGTAGCTAGAGTAATGTCAACAAACCTGTTTAGTCAATCGATTTTGTACAATTGCATGATACCAAATATGTTATTTTGAATTTTGGCGACAACGTTATCATTAGTATTTGAAATGGTCACTCCGCCTCCAGAAAGTCACTCATCAACCCAAGTTGATTTTGACTAGCCCAAAAGAGAGAACTCCAGGGTTAGCTAATAATAGCTAGGTGGCAGTCAAGTCTCTGTAAGAATGGGTTTTTAGGCTGACAAATATAATACTGTAATTCCATGGCATTCATACATTCCATAAGGTCCAACTAACACATTGAATCACATGACCATAGCCTTATAGACTGTCAATGGCAGGGCAACAGTTGTCATCTGATTTACGGCCCAGATGTGGATCCATACACCTTGCTCTTGTGTTCTTTGACATACTCTTTGTTGTTTCAGATCAAACAAGATCACAGGATGGATACTAGTGGGAAACCCTCCACAGCCCAATTTCTGCTATTGGCCACCAGCTCAGCACTTACTGCAGTCTTCTACTCTGTGTACTGGAGGAGGACAACAACAGTAGCAAGATTAAAGGTAATAACATTGCAGCCTTGCCTCATCTATCTTATCTACCTTATCTCTTTAAATCTGTTAGTAGCATGTTTAGTAGTTAGGCTAAACATTGGCAAGCGACACATTGAAGGTGGTTTAAAATATTTTGTTTGCAACTTACCAGAGCACACCACCTGCGCCCAGAAATCCAATGTAACGTTATCAATAGTTCAGACAGTGTTTTTATATCATTGCAGTTGACCAGGAAACGATTTAACTTAATCACAGTGACTATAACTGCATTGACAATGAACATTTGAGGTTTTTGATTGTTATTCAATATCATTTATGTTTTACAGGGAGCCAAGAAAGTGTCTATTGATCAGGATATGAAGAACATCCTGACAGAAGCACCAGGAAAATGTGTCCCGTACGCTGTTATTGAAGGTGTTGTGAGATCTGTGAAAGAAACCTTGAACAGCCAGTTTGTGGACAACTGCAAAGGGGTCATCGAGAGGTTAACTCTAAAGGAGAAGAAGATGGTGTGGAATCGCACCACTCATCTCTGGTAAGTGCTAAAGTACACTAAAGTGTTATAATATTTTGCACCCTCTCTTACTGTTAGGAGGCTCAATTTGTGTGGATTTATTTTTTGTGTGTGGAGACACTTTCACACACTGACGATGGCCTAGTAATGGCTAACTTTTGTCCGCTTATGCTACCTCCTAGAATGAATTAATAAATATGGTACCTTTTTTAAAAGTAAAAAAAAATTATAAAAACAAACTTGATGAGGAAAAACATTATAGTCTATACTGCATCTTTTTGTGGATACACATCTCTGTAGGTATCTAATATTTTATACCTGTCAGGAACGAGAGTGAAAAGGTCATCCACCAGCGTACCAGCACGGTGCCCTTTGACCTGGTGTCCCACGACGAGGCTGTGGCAGCCACCATTCGGGTCATCCGTCCCCTGGACTCCTCGGAGCTGGACCTGGAGACCACCTATGAGAACTTTCACCCCACTGCCCAGTCCCTGACCAACGTCATCGGCCACTTCATCAGCGGGGAGCGCCCTAAAGGTGTGGTCCTGTGTGGCTCAGTTGGTAGCGCATTTGTCTTTGCAACACCAGGGTTGTGGGTTCAATTCCCGCTGGGGCCACCCATACTTACTAAACTAGGGGGGAAAAATACCATGAAATTCAATAAATGTAATCCATGGAATGGTCCTTGGGAAGAAGGATTGTTGATATATATTTGACATTTGTATCTAAAAGCATCATTTTGAAATAATTAATCAAAGCAAAGTTAATATATTTATGCCATTTTGGACCCAGGCCTCCTTCAGGACTCGATAATGTTTAATCTGTAGGTTTCAATATATTGATGAACATTATACAGGCATATCAAAGTTCCAGATTGGAATCGCTGCAGCTTTTAGAGTTATGATCAGTGGTGTAGTGGAGGGTGAACACACTTTTTCAAATAGTTTCAATATTCAAATAGTCTGGATAACCATTTGATTAGATGTTCAGGAGTCTTATGGCTTGGGGGTAGAGGCTGTTTAAAAGCTTCGTTGACCTAGACTTGGCGCTCTGGTACCGCTTGTCGTTAGGTAGCAAAGAGAACAGTCTATGACTAGGTTGGCAGGAGTCTTTGACAATTTTTAGGGTCTTCCTCTGACACTGCCTGGTATAGAGGTTCTAGATGGCAGGAAACTTGGCCCCAGGGATGTACTGGGCCGTACGCTCTACCCTCTGTAGTGCTTTGTGATCGGAGGCCGAGCAGTTGCCATATTAGGCAGTGATGCAACCATGCTCTTGATGGTGCAGCTGTAGAACCGTTTGAGTATCTGAAAACCCATGCCAAATCTCCTGAGGGGGAATAGGTTTTGTCATGCCCTCGTCACAACTGTCTTGGTGTGCTTGGACCATGTTAGTTTGTTGGTGATGTGGACACCAAGGAACTTGAAGCTCTCAACATGCTCCACTACAGCCCCGTCAATGAGAATGGGGGTGTGCTCGGTCCTCTTTTTCCTGTAGTCCACTATCATCTCCTTTGTTTTGATCACATTGTGGGAGATGTTGTTGTCTTGGCACCACACGGTCAGGTCTCTGACCTCCCTATAGGCTATCTCATCGTTGTCGTTGATCAGGCCTACCACTGTTGTCATCTGCAATTTATTTATTTATTTTTATTTAACTAGGCAAGAACAAATTCTTATTTACAATGATGGCCTAGGAACAGTGGATTAACTGCCTTGTTCAGGGGCAGAATGACAGATTTTTAACTTGTCAGCTCAGGGACTTGATCGACGGGGCGGCCTGTCAGGAGGTTCAGGATCCAGTTGCAGAGGGAGGTGTTTAGTCCCAGGGTCCTTAGCTTAGTGATGATTTTTGAGGGTACTATGGTGTTGAATGCTGAGCTGTAGTCAATGAATAGAATTCTCACATAGGTGTTCCATTTGTCCAGGTGGGAAAGGGCAGTGTGGAGTACAATTGAGATTGCATCATCTGTGTATCTGATGGGGTGGTATGCAAATTGAAGTGGGTCTAGAGTTTCTGGGATAATGGTGTTTATGTGAGCCATGACCAGCCTTTCAAAGCACTTCATGGCTATAGACGTGAGTGCTACGGTTCGGTAGTCGGAGACCAGGGAGGTTTTCCAATGCTTCGCAAAGGGCACCTACTGGTAGATGGGTAAAAATATCAAATGCAGACATCGAATAACCCTTTGAGCATGGTGAAGTTATACACTTTGGATGGTGTATCAATACACCCAGTCACTAAAAAGTTACAGGCGTCCTTCCTAACTCAGTTGCCAGAGAGGAAGGAAACTACTCAGGGAATTCACCTTGAGACCAATGGTGACTTTAAAACAGTTATAGTGTTTAATGGTTGTAATATGAGAATGGATCAACAACATTGTACTTACTCCATAATACTAACCTAATTGACAGAATGAAAAGAAGGAAGCCTGTACAGAATTTAAATATTCCAAAACATGTATCCTGTTTGCAACAAGGCACTAAAGTAATACTGCAAAAAATGTGGCGAAACAATTAACTTTCTGACCTGAATACAATGTTATGTTTGGGGCAAATCCAGTTCAACACATTACTGAGTACCAGGGCATAAAATGTACTTTTTGGTCTACGAACCGCTGTGGCAGGTAGATTTAAAAATCTACCAGCCACTCAGATTTTTTACCTATGAAAATATTTTTGAAACCACTAAAATTACACCAACAAAACACACAAAAAACCAGATGAGCATGCTTTGTAATGTTTAAAAAAAATACATGTATTACTAGTAAGTAACTAATGTGGTATATTGAATAATACAAACAGTATTTTAACCAAAATATCACAGATGAGACAAAAATGTTCACCTGCCCCCTTTAAGGGCGGAAGGTTACCTTGGTAGCGAGAGTCGAGTCATGTTTGTGCCTGTGATATTGAGTCTGACTAGTAGAAGTGGTTTTCTCTTCCCTAGCAGTTGAAACTCAAATGTATAAAACAACCTCGCTTGTGAACAAAACAATGTAAATAGCCAAGAAACGCAAGGATAGTCTCACTTCAGTAGACTTTTTATTTCAAGTGAATTAGAGCATATTTTATGCCTGTGCACAGCACTTCTAAAAAGGTGTCTTTCACTCAGCTCTTCAGGTGCGTGCAGTGTTGCAGTGTGAGGCGGAATAGGCTACAGTATATAGGATTCTTAGTTCTTTGACTTTGTGCGATTAATTTACCAGCTATGAAGCAAAACTGTGAAAGTACGATGAAAACAGCTACTGTTGCATTTATTTTACTATAAATGTGATCATACTTTACTATTTTTATTCACAAGTGAAATGCCTGCACTGTAGAGCCCTGACAACCCGCCAACGTGGCTGGTGAAATAGACATCTTTACCCGCCTGTCTGCTTTCCACTAGACACTGGGAGATGAATTTACCTTTCAGCAGGAAAATAACTTAAAACACAAGGCCAAATCTACACTGGAGTTGTTTACCAAGAAGACAGTGAATGTTCCTGAGTGGCCAAGTTACAGATTTGACTTAAATCTGCTTGAAAATGTATGGCAAGACCTGAAAATAGTTGTCTAGCAATGATCAATAAACAATTTGAGCTTAAAGAAGTTTAAAAAAGATTCATGGGCAAATATTGCACAATCCAGGTGTGGAAAGCGCTTACACTTACCCAAAAAGTATTGACTCAGGGGTGTGAATACTTATGTAAATAAGATATTTCTGTATTTAATTTTCAATAAATAACCCAACAATTTCAAAAAACCTGTTTTCACTGTCATTATGGGGTATTGTGTGTATGATTGGTGAGGGAAAACATTTTTTTAATCCATTTTGAATTCTGCCTGTAACACAACAAAATGTGGAATAAGTCAAGGGGTATGAATAAGGGATTTATTATTCAGAGTCTGTCACTGTTTGTCATAAGTTTTGAACAGGGTGCCTTTCCTTCGCCGGTTGGGCCGTTAGGATTTTTTTTGTGCCAAATTGGAGTATTCCCACTTCTCCAGGCACCACTACACCACTGGTTGTGATCCAATTAGATAAAATGTCCGAATGGGAAACTGTATTCAAAATGGTTGCTCTCTGCTGGTGATTTGCAGGATGTGCAATGTTACAAGTAAGTAAAATGAGGCCTTTGATTGGTTACATTGCCTACTATGCCAATTTCTTTGGGCCATAACTTTTAACCTAGCAGAAATCCCTGGGTAAGGCCAAAATGTCAAATGTGCCAACTTTGATCAATTATTTCTCAATTATGCTTTTAGATACAAACGTCATATGTCAACAATTCTTCCTCCAAAGGACTATTCTATTGATTATTTTGTGAAAATCTCCAAAATCATGGTCTTTTTTTGTCCTGGTTTCGTGAGGAATCAGTCATTTGAATAATGTAATGTACTTTGTGATTGATATACTTTTATCCAATAAATCAATCAATAAAATTCCATCATAAATGGTATGTTATTATTATCTTAGGTATCCACGAGATGGAGGAGATGTTACGTCTGGGGGAGAGTGTGACCGGGGTCGGGGAGCTGGTGCTGGACAACAACCTGGTGAAGCTCCAGCCTCCCAAGCAGGGCCTGAGGTACTTCCTCAGCCGACTGGACTATGACTCCCTGGTGGAGAAGCAGCAGAGCACAGTCAGGTTCTGGAGGATCCTGACTATGATGTTTGGTGTAGTTGCTTCCACAACGCTCTTCTTCATCCTGTGGAAGCAGTGGGCTTACCATACACAGAGGAGGAAGAAGAAGAATGTTCTGGAGGAATTCAAGGAGCAGCAGAGGAAGAGGATGAGGGAGCTGAATGTGGAGGAGGCCAGTGTTTCCCCTAGTGCCTGTACAGTGTGTTTGAGCCAGGAGCGTTCCTGTGCGTTCCTGGAGTGTGGGCATGTCTGTGCTTGTGACCGGTGCTACCAGGCACTGCCAAAGCCAAAGAAGTGCCCTATCTGCAGGGCGACGATAGAGAGGGTAGTGCCTCTTTATAACAGCTAATGGACAATGCCATTTGGATGGCCATTGTAAATGGACTGATCTAATGTCACTGAAAAAAGGATTGTTGGCTTATTTTTCTGTTTTCTTTGCTTATATAATGTTTAATTGAAAGATCAAGCTGACTTGTAGCTTGATTTGAGTTATAGCAGTTGAACTGAAAACATGTAATATCCAGGATCCTTCTTAGTTGTAAAATCAACTCAGAACTTGAATGTTTTCACCTCAATGTTTCTCCAAAGCACACATCAAAGCGATTTTGAATAAATAAAGACAAACAAAATAAATATATCCTCAACCTATTTTACAAATCTGTTGGCCCTATACTATCCACACACATTTATGTAAATGTTTATGGCTGCAGGAGAGGGTGATGTCTGCCTTGCATACCTTTTCCACAGGGAAGAAAGAGTACATCATATTTTATGATTTATATAAACCATTGCATTTGCTCTAAGCAGAAAAGGCACAGAAATCATGTACAAAATAAAGGTATTTGCAAATTAAAAACCATTTGATAAAGTATCAAGTTTTTAAAGTGACAATCAGTAAGTTATCATAAAAGAAGGCGCAATACACAATGGTGTTGATAACTTAGTCATGAAGTGTTGACTGTTACGGGATGTCCATTGAACCGAGAAAGTAAAGAATAAACACAATATCACGAGCGTGTCGTGACGAGACAAGTGAATGCACCAGGAAAAGGCTACCTCAGTCGGTGACGGATCTTCTGCCAATTCTGCTAGGGATTGTTTTGCATCGCTCTCCTACACTATTTGCATTTCTCTCCATCAGACTTTTATTCTGTAAATGACTATTCCATCGATAAAATACTCATTAATTCGTAAAGAGGATGGAAGATTTTGGATAAAATGTGTTTTATGCAAGCGATATCATAGGCTACAGTATAATGTTCAGTTGATTATCAAATCATCTTTTTCACTGACGTCTTTCAGTATCGATTATTGACTAAGCTTTTATTGTGAAGACATTGCGGAAAGTATTGCCTTACAATGAGAAAAACTCATTATGGTGCTGATGGCGACAGGTCTCCATCACCGGTCTCCTTGCAGGATGCCAACAACTTCTATTGTAGCCTACTTCACAGACTAAAAAAAACACCTAAACTCTGACAGATTGGGAGAAGTGAAAGAGGTGAGAGACTATTGTCAGCCGTAGGACATCTCTAAATCATTACAGTAAAGGCAATAAACACTTTTGGAAATAGGACAAAGGCCTATTGTGTGTGTGTCCAAAAATACAGTCGGCCTCTTATTGGAAAATGTGTTCATATTTACCAGTGGCATTACTGGACACAGCATGTAAAATGAACTTTCCCATGAATAGATAAAGGCTGAGTTGAAATCCACTATCTCGTAGTTGATGCTTGCCTGCATCCTGAATCAGAATCTGACTGAATTCTCACAATTGTGTTCTCTTATCAGCAGTTGTCATTGAAGATGACAGAATAGATGGTGTGCTGAAAGACCCAACAAAAATAACAACTGCTGGTGTCTAAAATATGGTTGGAAGATCAAATATAGGCCTACCCTACCCTCCTTGCTCAACAAATAAACCATTTGGAGTGTTATGGTGTTGTAATCCTCAGCAACTTGTCCTCCAAGTTTAGCTTGAGATGTAGACCCCCCCCAAAAGTACTTGAGCAATTTGATTGGTTGATGATAGGCCTGTGACATCAGATCTCAACAATGATTGGAGAAGTGTTTAGCATCACCAGTAAGCTTAGGCTACCACATCCTTATATATACATTTGTTTCATAAGCGCAACATGACTGCAAGACAGGTTGGAATGTCTGACTGAAATACGGGACAAATCAACCTTTCTAAATTGGTGGTGTTTGAATTTGTTGATAAAACGCGGGATATGATTGTTTGGTTGCGGGGCGAAGGGACAAAATGCAACACTGTCCAGCACAATCCGAGACGTGGTCACCCTACCTTTTTGCAGTGATGAAATACTGAACCACTTGTTTTTTACAGAATGACAATTGAAGGAATACCATTTGTATTAATCATGCACTTGTTGCTGTTCCTAGTTGTATTTATGCCATTGCTCTGAACTGCCGGCTCATTCTAATGTGAAAATGTATTTTTGTATCAGGCAGCTACCTAGGAAACAACAAACAACTAGAATGACTTTGGTGATGTCATTTACAAAATAGCCTCCAACACCCTACTTAGCAAATTGGATGCAGTCTATCACAGTGCCATCCATTTTGTCACCAAAGCCCCATAAACTAACCACCATTGCAACCTGTATGCTCTCGTTGGGTGGTCCTCGCTACATATTGGTCGCCAAACCCACTGGCTCCAGGTCATCTATAAGTCTTTGCTAGGTGAAGCTCTGCCTTATCTCAGCTCACTGGTCACCATAGCAACACCCACCCGTAGCACGCACTCCAACAGGTATATTTCTATGGTAATCCCCAAATCCAACACCCCTTTGGCTGCCTTTCCTTCCAGTTCTCTGCTGCCAATGACTGGAACGAATTGCAAAAATCACTTAAGTTGGAGACATATCTCCCTCACTAACTTCAAACATTGGCTGTCAGAGGAGCTTACCATTCGCTGCAACTGTACACAGCCCATCTGTAAATAGCCCATCCAACCAACTACCTACCTCATCCCCATATTTTTTTTATTTTTTTAAATCTGCTCTTTTGCACACCAGTATTTATACTTGCACATCCTCATCTGTGCATCTATCACTCCAGTGTTAATTGCTAAATTGTTATTACTTCGCCACTATGGCCTATTAATGTCTTGATTTAATGCCTCCTTACTTGATTTGCACACGCTGTACACAGATTTTCTATTGTGTTATTGACTGTACGATTGTTTATCCCATGTGTAACTCTGTGTTGTTGTTTTTGTCGCACTGCTTTGATTTATCTTGGCCAGGTCGCAGTTGTAAATGAGAACTTGTTCTCAACTGGTTAAATAAAGGTGAAATAAAAAAGGTATTTAACCTACCTGGATAAATAAAGGTGAAATAAAAAAATTAAAAATCATGTTTTGGTGATTGTAACAGTCAACACATTTGATAGTATTGTGCTGTCCTAGGGTCACAACAGGTCACAACTGTCCCAAATATCTCAGATGATGCCAGCACATTAATTTATTCTCAGTGATACACTACATCACCAAATGTATGTGGACAGCTGCTTGTCGAACATCTCCTTCCAAAATCATGCGCATTAATATGGAGTTAGTGCCCCCCCTTTGCTGATATAACAGCCCCCACTCTAATGGGAAGGCTTTCCACTAGATGTTGGAACATTGCTGCAGGGACTTGCTTCAGCCACGAGCATTCGTTAGGTCAGGCACTGATGTTGGACGATTAGGCCTGGCTCACAGTCGGTGTTCCAATTCATCCCAAAGGTGTTCGATGGGGTTGAGGTCAGGGCTCTGTGCAGGCCAGTCAAGTTCTTCCACACGGATCTCGACAAACCATTTCTGTATGGACCATGCTTTGTGCAAGGGGGCATTGTCATGCTGAAACAGGAAAAGGCCTTCCCTAATCTGTGTGTGCCTGAAATAGCCGAAAACACTCATTTGAAGGGGTGTCCACATACTTTTGTATATACAGTGCCTTATTCTAAAATTGATTAAATAAATAATTTCCCTCATCAATCTACACACAATACCCCATAATGACAAAGCGAATAAAATAACAGAACTACCTTATTTACATAAATATTCTATTGATCATCCTTGAGTTGTTTCTACAACTTGCAAAAACCAAGCCATAAGGTCGAAGGAATTGTCCGTAGAGCTCCGAGACTGTGTCGAGGCACAGATCTGGGGAAGGGTACCAAAAATGTTCTGACTATTGAAGGTCCCGAAGAACACAGTTGCCTCCATCATTGCCTCCATCATTTTTAAATGAAAGAAGTTTGGAACCACCAAGACTCTTCCTAGAGCTGGCTTCCCAGCCATACTGACCAATTGGGGGAGAAGGGCCTTGGTCAGGGATGTGACCAAGAACCCAAGGTCACTCTGACAGAGCTCTAGAGTTCCTCTGTGGATATGGGAGAATCTTCCAGAAGGACAACCATCTCTGCAGCACTCTACCAATCAGACCTTTATGGTAGAGTGGTCAGACGGAAGCCAATCCTCAGTAAAAGGCACATGACAGCCCTCTTGGAGTTTGCCAAAGGCACCTAAAGAACTCTCAGACCATGATAAACAAGATTCTCTTGTCTGATGAAACCAAGATTGAACTCTTTGGCCTGAATTCCAAGCGTCACATCTGGAGGAAAACTGGCACCATCTCTACAGTGAAGCATGGTGGTGGCAGCATCATACTGTGGGGATGTTTTTCAGCAGCAGGGACTGGGAGACTAGTCTAGATCGAGGGAAAGATGAACAGGCAATGTACAAGAGAGATCCTTGATGAAAACCTGCTCCAGAGTGCTCAGGACCTCAGACTGGGGCAAAGGTTCACCTTCCAATAAGACAACAACCCTAAGCACACAGCCAAGACAATACAGGAGTGGCTTCGGGACAAGTCTCTGAATGTCCTTGAGTGGCCCAGCCAGAGCCTGGACTTGAACCCGATCTAACATCTCTGGAGAGACCTGAAAATAGCTGTGCAGCGACACTCCCCTTCCAACATAACAAAGCTTGAAAGGATCTGCAGAGAAGAATCGGATAAACTCCCCAAATACAGGTGTGCTAAGCTTAGCGTCATAACCAAGAAGACTTGAGGCAGTAATCACTGCCAAAGGTGCTTCAACAAAGTACTGATTAAATGGTGTGAAAACTTATGTAAATATGATATGATATTTGCAAAAATGTCTAAACCTGTTTTTGCTTTGTCATTATGGGGTATTGTATGTATATTGAGAAAAACAATATAATCAAGGCTTTAATGTAACAAAATGTGGAAAAGGTCAAGGGGTCTGAATACTTTCCGAATGCACTGTATTGTGTTGCTTATAGCGCTTCTGAAGCATTTTCCAATATGAGTTTAAATTGAAAACCTTCCTCTTTCATGGTTTGCTACAAACACAATCCCTGCCTGTCAATTTATCAAAGGTTCAAATGCTCAGCTGGCAGACAATGGGGACTAGGTTTGATGTGAACATTTACTATTCATTATATACCAACAGAGACTCAACATAACCTCCGCTCGAGCCCAGAGAGCGACAAGCCATCTCATTGAGTGGCAGCGGATGCTCATGTCACAGTCGGACAGGGTTATTGAAAAGATCCAGGGAAAACCACCCAAACACAGGCAGGAGGCACACCATCAGGAAAGGGTAGTATGATATTCTCACTTTCTTTTCTTCCTTTTGGCTCCACAGACATGGTTTACATAACGGAGGATCAGATATCCTTGCTGCTGAGTGACTGTCACCAGGACAGTAGTGGCTGAGTGGCAGTTATATAAGATGCCATGTAACTGTAAGCAATACTGGGTTCAAGGGCCTGGCTACAGTTATTGCGCTTTTCACGTGCAAAGGGCAGATGCAGTACAGTTCTCTATTAGAGTTAATGAGCACCATTCACCTCCTCATTTGGTACAGCTTGGTGACCTTTTCAGTGGTTACAGTATGCCTAGTTCAAATAGGACTGGTGTGTGAAGTTTCAAACTTAATGGAATATGCAACGTTCCTATACATCAGATGATTTTTAAAGGCATAAACTGGTTTGCTATGTCAGCTTGAAAAGTTATGCCCACGCATACTATAGATTAATTTGATGCTAAATGCTTTTGGGCACATTAACAAATCAAATCAAATTGTATTTGTCACATGCATAGATAATAACAGAGAGTAGTAGCAGTGTTCCGGGGGGGTCAATGCAAATGGTCTGGGTAGCCATTTGATTAGCTGTTCAGGAGTCTTATGGCTTGGGGGTAGAAGCTGCTTAGGAGCCTCTTGGACCTAGATTTGGTGCTCCGGTACCGCTTGCCTTGCGGTAGCATAGAGAGAACAGTCTATGACTAGGGTGGCTGGGGTCCTTGAGCATTTTTAGGGCCTTCCTCTAATACCGCCTGGTATAGAGGTCATGGATGGCAGGAAGCTTGGCCCCAGTACTACCCTCTGTAGAGATTTATGGTCGGAGGCCAAGCAGTAGCCATACCAGACAGTGATGCAACCCGTCAAGATGCTCTCGATGGTGCAGCTGAATAACCTTTTGAGATCTGAGGACCCATGCCAAATCTTTTCAGTCTCCTGAGGGGGAATAGGTTTTATCGTGCCCTCTTCACAACTGTCTTGGTGTGCTTGGACCATGTTAGTTTGTTGGTGATGTGGACACCAAGGAACTTGAAGCTCTCAACATGCTCCACTACAGCCCCGTCAATGAGAATGGGGGCGTGCTCGGTCCACTTTTTCCTGTCGTCCACTATCATCTCCTTTGTCTTGATCACATTGTGGGAGATGTTGTTGTCTTGGCACCACACGGTCATGTCTCTGACCTCCTCCCTATAATGCTGTCGCTTCGGGGGTGTGCTCGATCCACTTTTTCCTGTAGTCCACAATCATCTCCTTTGTCTTAATCACATTGAGGGAGAGGTTGTTGTCCTTGCACCACACGGTCATGTCTCTGACCTCCTCCCTATATGCTGTCGCCTCGTTGTCAGTTATCAGGCCTACCACTGTTGTGTCATCAGCAAACTTAATGATGGTGTTGGAATCATGCCTGGCCATGCAATCATGAGTGAACAGGGAGTACAGTAGGGGACTGAGCACGCACCCCTGAGGGGCCCCCGTGTTGAGAATCAGTGTGGCGGATGTGTTGTTACCTACCCTTATCACCTGGGGGCAGCCCGTCAGGATGTCCAGGATCCAGTTGCAGGGGGAGGTGTTTAGTCCCATGGTCCTTAGCTTAGTGATGAGCGTTGAGGGCAATGGAGATTGCATCATCTGTTTTGTGCAGTATGCACATTGGAGTGAGTCTAGGGTTTCTGGGAATATGGTGTTGATGTGACCATGGCCAGCCCTTTTAAAGCCTTTCATGGCTACAGATGTGAGTGCTACGGGTCTGTAGTCATTTAGGCAGGTTACTTTAGTGTTTTTGGGCACATGGACTTTGGTGGTCTGCTTGAAACATGTTGGTATTACAGACTCAGACAGGGTTGAAAATGTCGGTGAAGACACTTGCCAGTTGGTCAGCACCTGCTCGGAGTACACCCCCTGGTAATCCGTCTGTTCCTGCGACCTTGTGAGTCTTGACCAGTTTGAAGGTCTTACTCACATCGGCTGCGGAGAGCGTAATCACACAGTCGTCCGGAACAGCTGATGCTCTCATGAATGTTTCAGTGTTACTTGCCTCGAAGCGAGCATAGAAGTTATTTAGCTCGTCTAGTAGGCTTGTGGCCCTGAGCAGCTCTCGGCTGGGCTTCCCTTTGTAGTCTATAATAGTTTGCAAGCCCTGCCACATCCGACAAGCGTCGGAGCCGGTGTAATACGATTCGATCTTAGTCCTGTATTGATGCTTTGCCTGTTTGATGGTTCGTCGGAGGGCATAGCGGGATTTCTTATAAGCTTCCGGGTTAGAGTCCCGCTCCTTAAAAGCGTCAGCTCTACCCTTTAGCTCAGTGCGAATGTTGCCTGTAATCTATAACTTCTGGTTGGGGTATGTACGTATAGTCACTGTGGGGACAACATCGTCAATGCACTTATTGATAAAGCCAGTGACTGATGTGGTGTACTCCTCAATGCCATCAGAATAATCCCAGAACATATTCCAGTCTGTGTTAGCAAAACAGTCCCGTAGTTTAGCACCTGCTTCATCTGACCACTTTTTCGTAGACTGAGTCACTGGTGCTTCCTGCTTAAATTTTTGCTTGTAAACTGGAATCAGGAGGATAGAATTATGGTCAGATTTGCCAAATGGAGGGCGAGGGAGAGCTTTGTGCCTCTGGATGAGCGTTTTCCTGTTTGCTTATGGCGGTATACAACTCACAGAGCGCGGTTTTAGTGCCAACATTGGTCTGTGGTGGTATGTAGACAGATATGCAATATAATAGTCCATTATATTATAACACCTTAATGTCCCCCCCCACCACCACCACCAATACCACCACACACACGCACACACACACTGAGCAAACACAAGTAATTACAAGGTCTAGCTCCACACAGCAGTCCATAGAGATGCATCGTGGTGCAGATCTATAAAAATAAATCCTACCTAGTCTCAACATTGAAGCAACAACTGCACTGGGAGACGGAGCTGGAGGCTTCGAGCAGTTGCCAAGGCAACTGACCTGGTGCTGGCAGTCTGTCTGGTGTGTGTTATGTGTTACGTTTTCTCAGCTCACAGTTGTCATACCAAGAGTGCCGCCATGTGTTATCACAGTTTCCTGAGGAAATTGCTGTACCCCAGGGTGTCTAACATGATGATTCCTATCACATTTTAATGATATCAGCAGGAGTTAGAAACTTCAATTAAGCCAACAACCAGACAGTGTAAGGCTAAAGTCTCACACAATGTAATGCATGGTGTGCACTGTTTTTCAACAGTATGGATCACTAAGGCTGCATTTACACAGGCAGCCAAATTCTGAACTTTTGCCAAATTATTTGCAAAAGATCTGTTTTGTTTGGTTAATTAGTGGCAAAAGAGAAAAATTGGGCTGCCTGGGTAAACACAGCACAATTGCCTCATTGCCCTGTCGTATGTCTCAAATTTTGATCAGTAATTAATTTACTCATTATATTGACATGCTCCTGTAAGATGGAGAAATGCAGCATCCTGATCATCTGAAAAGCAATGTGAGACCATGCTGGTGAAGCATTTTAATATACTGTCATGTGCTGTGCATTGAAACCTGAGAAACAAGCTTCCAGATAAATGAGTCTACATCCTATAATGTTGGTAAATGGCTCCTTTGCAGACAAAAATAATTCAGCAGATCTTTTAATCGGCAACATGTAACTTCAGTATAAAACAGGGATTGTGAGTTTTTCTTTTCCCATCTTCTTACTCTGTAACACACACACTTCAAGTCCTTCTGATTAATAATGCACATTTACTATGGGCTGCATATTAGATGTTTGAAAGTGAGGTGTTGTTTTGATTAAGCGTTGTGTGTTTTGTTCCTCAATCACGTCAGTTAAGGATGATCTTTCAAAATGACATGTTGACTCCCTTCAGTTGGGGCCTATTCCTTGGGGAGCCCTCATCATTCCACAAATGTGTTCTATTCCAACACAAGCACTCCTGATTCAAGTAGTCAACGGACCTAATCATCAAGCTCTTGATTAATTGAATCAGGTGTACAGTGCTGGAATAACAAATATGTCCATGACATGATACTGGGTTAAAATATATGTAATGGATTATGTGTGCCAGGTGGAATTACTGTAATATATGGTAGAGTTGCTCATAGTGGGCTCTTCTGTATCTAGCTGAATATCATTGATGTAGCCCTTACATCCAAACCATGATTTCAAATGATTTATCTATTGTGGCTGGCATTTCCTACTGGCCAAACAGAGCTATTGAGACAAACACACTGAGCACTGACAATGTTGTTTGTTTTATGAAAACAAATGAAGTGTATTATGTATTCATGGAAGCAACCAGTCCACCTGCCTACATAAGATAATACAAATCAACCATGAGGAATATGAGAAATATAATTGATTAATTATACATGAAAATGGTTCCGCTTTTATCAACCTCGTGATCATTTATAATATTTCCCCTCCTATAGCGGTAAGGATAGACACCATTCTAAATAGGAGTTATATCCGTTGTCATTAAATATGCCCCCAATTCAAAGCTAATGCAGCTATATACAATAATTGTAGATACAAATCAGGATACTAATCATCGCTGGTCATTTACGATTGTAACCTATACCGTAACGATACTAGTACGCATACCCGTCTCTGTACTATATTTTCTACTAGCCCAGATTATACCTTTGTCTTCCTCCTTGAGACCTGGGCCTTGCCTGTGAGCTAATTGAATTCACCGGTGTGTAATTACTCTGCACCTCTGTCAGACCGATTGGGCCGTGTAATAGTAGCTTTGAAAGGCTACAACGATTACTGGAGCAGTAGTGGATATTCAAGTGAATCTTTTGTTCTGTAACAATCTTTAACCCCGTAGTAGTGAGAGAGACATCAAAGGGTGGTTCTGCATTAAACAGAACATTTCTATTCAAATATAAGGTTGGTCTAGGTACAACACCGAGCCACACTGAGATGGTAAAAGCAATAGGAGGTCTTCAAGGAGGGAGTGAATCAGTGAAGTTGCCCAAGTAGCTGTGATGTGCACTTTTAGGTCATCATAAAAGGATTACCAGTGAGAGGAGGGCCATTAGGTTCATCTTGCTTGATTATCTGAGAATAGTCTGGGGTCCTCAGAGAGTACCACTGTCAGTTAATACCTCCTCTGATGGGGAGTGCTGTGAACAAAAAGGGTCTCAGGGTAGCTATAATGATTATATGTGGTAAATGGCTTGTTTGGTTGTAGGATAGTGCGAAGAGACTCAGGGTCAGCCAGGGTAAAGAAAAACACAGTAGAGAACTCAATTTCACAATTTATTACTGTTTCAAAACTGTTTCTAGCTCCTAGCCAACTGTACATTACAAATATAGCTCTGTTCAGTGCCCTCTTTTGCCCTATTTTGTTCATTGAAAAGAGTGCATACACAATATTCAAAGAAGATATTCTTGAGGTCTGTCATTCCAAGTTCCAAACAATATGTATGCCAATTTGTTTTGTTTTTTTGTTTTTTTTAACACTGAGACACTTCTGTTCTGACTATTCCATGCAAGGGCAGATATAGACAGCCCTCAAACAAACATTACAATCAGAAATGCACATTGGACCATCCGACATACACATGGCCAAAAGTATGTGGACACCCCTTAAAATTTGTGGATTTGGCTATTTTAGCCACACTAGTTGCTGACAGGTGTATACAATCGAGCACACAGCCATGCAATCTCAATACAAAAACATTGGCAGTAGAATGGCCCGTACTCCACTGTCATAGGATGCCACCTTTCCAAAAAGTCAGTTTGTCAAGTTTCTGCCCTGCTAGAGCTGCCTCGGTCAACTGTAAGTGCTGTTATGGTGACGTGGAAAGTCTAGGAGCAACAATGGCTCAACCATGAAGTGGTAGGCCACACAAGCTCACAGAACGGGACCGCCGTGTGCTGAAGCGTGTAAAAATTGTCTGTCCTCGGTTGCAACACTCACAACGAGTTCCAAACTGCCTCTGGAAGCAACATCAGCACAATAACTGTTCATCAGGAGCTTCATGAAATGGGTTTCCATGGCCGACCAGCCGTACACAAGACTAACATTGCCATTCGCAATGCCAAGCATCAGCTGGAGTGGTGTAAAACTCTGGAGCAGTGGAAATGTGTTCTCTGAAGTGCTGAATCACATTTCACCATCTGGCAGTCCGATGGACGAATCTGGGTTTGGCAGATGCCAGGTAGACACTACCTGCCCCAATGCATAGTGCCAACTGTAAAGTTTGGTGGAGGAGGAATAATGGTCTGGGGCTGTTTTTCATGATTTGGGCTCGGCCCCTTAGTTCCAGTGAAGGGAAATGTTAATCCTACAGCGTACAATGACATTCTACATGACGCCAACTTTGTGGCTAGAAGCTACACTTTATATACAAAAGTATGTGGACACCCTTTAAAATTTGTGGATTTGGCTATTTCAGCCACACACAGTTTGGGGAAGGCCCTTTCTTGTTTCAGAAGGACAATGCCCCTGTGCACAAAGCAAGGTCCATACAGAAATTATTTGTCAAGATCGGTGTGGAAGAACTTGACTGGCCTGAACAGAGCTCTGATCTCAACCCCATCGAACACCTTTGGGATGAATTGGGACGCCAACTGCGAGCCAGGCGTAGTCGCCCGACATCAGTGCCTGACCTCACTAATGCTCTTGTGGCTGAATGGAAGCAAGTCCCCGCAGCAATGTTCCAATATCTAGTTGGAAGTCTTCCCAGAAGAGTGGAGGCTGTTATAGCAGCATAGGGGACACTAACTCCATATTAAATGCCCATGATATTGGAATGAGACATTCGACAAGCAGGTGTCCATATACTTGGCCATGTAGCGTATGCCTACTACAATTCTTCTCATGGTGCAAAATGTATTTTCCAGACATAGGGTCTATACTACTGTTGGCAATTGTCATTCCGTGTAACACAATGAGAGCAGTAACTTGGAACAGCATTGTGTAAACCTTTATCCATGTCAAAACTGTTATGCTATTTATTTTTGTTAAAGTCAAGAACGGTTTAAATTAATTTATTGCACCCCAAAATAGATGTACAAGCCAATATTAGCTAGAAAAGGTATCCAAATGTCATGACTTGGACTCCACTGTACATATAATGACGATGCAAAAGTTGGAGTCCTCAAAGGCCGGCCCTTGTTTCCATTCATATTCCTCACTGACATGAGGCCATTTGTCAGGGTTCTATATAGAACACAAAATATGTACTTTACAAGCAACACACCATGACCTCATTTAAAAGTGAAACAAATATGGTAATAGTTTACTGGTGCATTGCTCTCTTCTCCCAGTCTGGGATGTCTCCCCCCCCAGCTCTGAGAGATCTGTAATTTTACAAAAGGAAAATAATGCATTACACGTGGACAGGATTTTCCCATCCAGTACTACATGGCAATATGTCATTCAACTCATACCAATAAAACATTTAATTTCTCACCAAATATTTTGAAAATCATTCCCCATTAGCTGCTCTTCCATCTTTAATAAATCTTCCGGACTCGGGCGACTGTCCTTTAAAAAGGTCACAGATGTCACAAAGGAGATATAGGACTCTTTTTTTAAATTTCTGAAACAAAGTAGTTTTACATTTGTTTACTTCCTAATGTCACAGCCTAATTTGAATATCATTCAAAATGGTTTAAAAAGGAAGTGTCATACTTGCTTCCGGCATAGAAATAAGGTCTGAGCCGTTGCAGCGCTTTGGTGAGGGAGAAGGAGACCGCTGTCTTCCACATGACCCATCCCTGGAGAACGAAGGCTCAAGATTCTCTGCAGTAAAATATTGGACAACATCATGGCAATTCTTGGTACAACTAGAATACCAATGGGGTTGGCTTACTTTTTTGAAGGGTCCTCCTCACTATAATTGTTTGGTGGCTTGCGCAGCATTTTAGTTTGCCATTTCCCCTCAACGCCAATACTTGGTGGCTTGCAGGGAGTTTTAGCCTCAACCCCATCGAACACCTTTGTGATGAATTGGAATGCTGACTGCGAGCCAGGTCTAAACCCCCAACATCATTGCTCGACCTCACTAATGCTCTTCAAATCAAATCAAATGTATTTAATATAGCCCTTCGTACATCAGCTGATATCTCAAAGTGCTGTACAGAAACCCAGCCTAAAACCCCAAACAGCAAGTAATGCAGGTGTAGAAGCACGGTGGCTAGGAAAAACTCCCTAGACAGGCCAAAACCTAGGAAGAAACCTAGAGAGGAACCAGGCTATGAGGGGTGGCCAGTCCTCTTCTGGCTGTGCCGGGTGGAGATTATAACAGAACATGGCCAAGATGTTCAAATGTTCATAAATGACCAGCATGGTCAAATAATAATAATCACAGTAGTTGTTAAGGGTGCAGCAAGTCAGCACCTCAGGAGTAAATGTCAGTTGGCTTTTCATAGCTGATCATTAAGACTATCTCTACCACTCCTGCTGTCTCTAGAGAGTTGAAAACAGCAGGTCTGGGACAGGTAGCACATCCGGTGAACAGGTCAGGATTCCATAGCCGCAGGCAGAACAGTTGAAACTGGAGCAGCAGCACGGCCAGGTGGACTGGGGACAGCAAGGAGTCATCATGCCAGGTAGTCCTGAGGCATGGTCCTGGGGCTCAGGTCCACCGAGAGAGAGAAAGAAAGAAAGAGAGAAAGAGAGAATTAGAGAGAGCATACTTAAATTCACACAGGACACCGGATAAGACAGGAGAAGTACTCCAGATATAACAAACTGACCCCAGACCCCCGACACATAAACTACTGCAGCATAAATACTGGAGGCTGAGACAGGAGGGGTCAGGAGACACTGTGGCCCCATCCAATGATACCCCCGGACAGGGCCAAATAGGAAGGATATAACCCCACCCACTTTGCCAAAGCACAGCCCCCACACCACTAGAGGGATATCTTCAACCACCAACTTATCATCCTGAGACAAGGCCGAGTATAGCCCACAAAGATCTCTGCCACGTCACAACCCAAGGGGGTTGTCTTCAGTGACTCAACCCACTCAAGTGATGCACCCCTCCTAGGGACGGCATGAAAGAGCACCAGTAAGCCAGTGACTCAGCCCCTGTAATAGGGTTAGAGGCAGAGAATCCCAGTGGAAAGAGGGGAACCGGCCAGGCAGACAGCAAAGGCAGTTCGTTGCTCCAGAGCCTTTCCGTTCACCTTCACACTCCTGGGCCAGACTGCACTCAATCATATGACGCACTAAAGAGATGAGTCTTCAGTAAAGACTTAAAGGTTGAGACCGAGTCTGCGTCTCTCACATGGGTAGGCAGACCATTCCATAAAAATTGATAAGGTTTGTATCACAACTAAAGTTGCCAAATAAGTTCTTAGCCTAACTGGCATACATGCGCAGCACATGATTTTCAAGTTTGGGGAAGATCAT
The DNA here is from genome assembly GCF_018296145.1 of Oncorhynchus tshawytscha. Classification (NCBI taxonomy): domain Eukaryota; kingdom Metazoa; phylum Chordata; class Actinopteri; order Salmoniformes; family Salmonidae; genus Oncorhynchus; species Oncorhynchus tshawytscha. The sequence goes on along the minus strand of NC_056450.1, from coordinate 12,101,257 downwards.
TTTCACAATAAAAATGGACCTTTATAATAAAATAATTACATTGATAATCACATTTCAAATCAAGGCTAATTTATTTGTCACATGCGCCGAATACAACAGGTGTAGACCTTAGCGTGTAATGCTTACTTACAAGTCCTTAACCAACAATGTTTTTTTAAGAAAATAGAATCAAGAAAACATTTACTAAATAAACTAAGTAAAAAACAACAACAACAAAAGAAGGAACACAATATAGTAACAATAATGAGGCTATACACAGTTGATTTAGTAATTTAGTCGAAGTAATTTGTAAAGTGACTATGCATAGATAATAAACAGTGAGTAGCAGCAGTGTAAAAACAAAGGGGGGAGGGGGAGGTCAATGCAAATTGTCTGGGTGGCCATTTGATTCATTGTTCAGCATTCTTATGGCTTGGGGGTGTAAGCTGTTAAAGAGCCTTTTGGACCTAGACTTGGCGCTCCGGTACCGCTTGCCGTGCGGTAGCAGAGAGAACAGTCTATGACTTGGGTGACTTTTTGTGGTCACTTTTGTGGATGGTATTTTCCTTCTAATGGAACTGTCACGCTTATAGCCTACTGCCGTGTGCGCATTGTTGCGCTTGTAATCTAAATAAATAGTCTAATAGTGTCTCAACATGGAGGATAGTAGATTGACATAGGCTAGTGCTTTTGCTGTTCGTTGGGCCTACTCATCTTGTTGACTGACGAAAATTAAATGTGGACAATTCTTCCAATATCTTCAATATGCTCCTCGGAATTAGATAAGGATACAAGCAGTTGCATCCCCGATGTGTCTGTCTTCACTTGTAGCTTGTGAGAAAGACCCAATCGGAGAGCCATGTGAGTGAGAGGTGCTTCTGCATGCAGCTGGAGAAGATAATTATAATTAGTACATTCAGCCCAAGGGCACAACGGCCACTGGCCACAGAAAAACATGGATTTTTTTAGGGTGCGTTACAGGCACACAAACGGGTTGCAGTCAGGTAATTCAGAGCATTATCAAGTGCTTGTCAAATTGTGAATGAGAGACTGATGAAGTGTGTACAGCCTGCGCAAAAAAAAGAAAGCAGAACTCATGCCTTTCATGCAACTTTTTTCAAATTATCATTAGAGTCGCATCATGTAGCCTTAGAATGTATTGCAAATCAAAACGTATAGGCTGTCACGACGAAGTTGGCTCCCCTGCCTGTTCGGGCGGTGCTCGGCGGTCGTCGTCACCGTCCTACTAGCCACCACCAATCCCTTTTTCGTTTGTCTGTTGGTTTTGTCTTATTAGTTTCACCTGTGTGTATTTTAGTTTAATTAGCGTCCTTATATTTAATAGGTTGTCCCGCCCTTGTTTTGTGCGGGATTGTTTTTGTATTCCTGTTATTTGGTGGTGTTCATGAGTTTTATTCTCCGGACTATTTTGGTCCTGCGTTGGATTATTCACCCTGTGTGTTGGGTTGACCATTGTTTTGTGCGCCAGAGAATAAACTGTCTAATAACTGAAACCTGCTCTCTGCGCCTGATTCCACCCACCTTAGTAATTTGTGACATAGGCCAACATTTGTATCACAACTAAAGTTACATACATAACTGAGTTAACTCTTTGTTAACTGTTCAACACAGAATAGCCCCATGTGCACACATTTTATTTTATTCAGCTATGTTCAATTGTATTCTTCATACTATAAAATAGTGTAAAATAATGCCATGGAATTCTAAGCAAATCTTGTCTCCTAAATGAACTAGTGTAGCCCACAGCCATATGGAATTGCCAGATCAGGGCCTAACATACCACAACTCAGAGTATGCTATTCTGTTCTTCTGAAATAGACTACATTTTCTTCATATCATGTTTCTTTAGACCTGTCTAAAATAAATCATGGATTTATTGTGACGGTGTACCTTATATTACATGGATATATTAGACTTTTTAAACTGTAGATGTTCCAAAGGCCTCAATCAGTGGCTTGTAGGCTATGCCTTGGAAGCCGGGAGATGCCAAATAGGTTTATGTTACTTAATGGTCAATTCCCATGTGATCGGCAGTTATTTCCTTGACAATCACCTTCTTGACCGCCACAACCCTATGACTGTTCAAAATAATTTTTCCCAGTCGGAGCTTGTTTCTTTCCAAGATCCTAGTTGTCTTGAACGAACTGAAGTCAGAATTTCGGTGATTTCTGAGTTCCCAGGTCCGAGTTCCCAGTTGTTTTGAATGCTGCATTAATGCTCAGAGGGAGATGGCTGGGTATTCCCTTTGAGTCAAAGCCAATTTAAGCTTCATCCGAAAATGTGGTCGGAGGCTTTGTATGGAGAGTGTGATGCAATTGCGGAGCCTCCGGGGGCATGCGGTGACCAAATCAAGCTCCGTACTGCATTGTCTTTCACCTCTCAAATTTTGTAACAATGCACAGGGCTCTGTATAGCTCCACCTTGAAATGATTGGTTGATGGTAGCTCTGCAAAGTGCAAAAAATATGTTTACTCTGACTGCTGCAGAGGCCGCTTTGCAGTAAACGCTGTACAGCCATTGCAGATGTCAGACTGACCATGCAGAGCCTTTTAGGAACCGAAACTCCATCATAGTGACGTGTGAATGCGTTGTATGCAGCATTCGGTCACATGACAGCTCAATCAGCTGTTCGATTTCACTTACCATGTCAACTGAGCCAGGATCACAGTCAAAAGGATTGGGAAGTAGGTCCGTCCCAAAGTGCTCTTCCAAGCGTTGGAGGTGAGCAGTCATCACTCGACACTTCCTGATGCTGTTTTCTGTTATTTTCTTTTCATTACACAGAAAGTCAACCAAGTCTGTTTTTTTGGTGTTTTTTTTTACATCTATTGTGAATAACAACAGTTCCTCTCTCAATGCGAAAAATCTTTCCAACACTCCCCCTCAGTAACCACCAAGCCTCCGCGGGAAGTACTGTAGACATATGTTCCATTTCACACCGATGTGTGGTGGTTATCAAGGGCGAGCGTTGGAAAGATTTTTCACATTGAGAGAGGAACTGTTGTCATTCGCAATGGATGTAAAATAAACAGATTTGGTTGACTTTCTGTGCTCTTTTCACGCTCTGATCCCATGTCTCCACGTAGGTTTGCAAGCAGGCGCGCACGTAGTCGATGTGGTTTGAGGTAGTTTACAATCAAAGTTACCTGTTGCAATAGATGAAGGACCTTAGGGTTATTGGCACTGAAAATTGTCCCCAAAAGTTTATTCCAAAATCCCCATAGGATGAGGGGTTCATCGAGGAACCTCCTTAGTTGGTAGGGCTTCTTGCAGGAATCTAACTGCCCAACTGAAGTATTTGGATTTGAATTTGAAAGGACAGCAGGTGTAGACGCCTAACTGAAAAAATGTAAAGATCTCCTAAATTTAAGGTAAGGTTTGTCCCCTGTATGATCTAAATTGATATTGTTTTATGACAATACCGTCTAGCTTTTCATATTTGTGCAAAACAGAAAATGGACACAGTTCAATGGATATCAATCAACAAAGGTAAGAATATGTATACTTGTAACGGTTGACGAGGAGGAGTAGTTGGAAGGACCGGGGACCAATGCGCAGCGTGGTAAGTGTTCATGATATTTATTATAACTCAGAACACTAAAGAATAAAACAACAAAGAGACCAAAATGAAACCGAAACAGTTCTGTCTGGTGCAGACACAAAACAGAAAATATAATCACCCACAACTCAAGGGTGAAACCAGGCTGCCTAAGTATGGTTCTCAATCAGGGACAACGATTGACAGCTGCCTCTGATTGAGAACCATACCAGGCCAAACACAGAAATACCAAATCATAGAAAAAAGAACATAGACTGCCCACCCAACTCACGCCCTGACCATACTAAAACAAAGATGTCACAAAGGAACTAAAGTCAGAACGTGACAATGCTCTAAGAATATGTTGGAGACTAGCTGTATTGGTTGCAGATGACTGAACTGCTCACTTTTGTGTCTGTGTCTGTAGGTATACTGTCAATTGGTATGTTATGCAGATCACATGTACCATCCTCCTCCCTTACCTCTTCGATGAAAATCCCATAGGCCTCTACATTATGGACAAGGTATGTGTAGGAAAACCATAATCAAAACAGTTATTTACATTCACATTTACCACAAAAAAACAATAATGTCATGTGCATGTTTTGTTAAAAATATATACAATTAAAAACATTTGTATTCACAGACTTCACCCTCCCTATACCCCTGATGAATATAACAGGAAACCTGTAGGGAAAAAAGGAGGAGGAAGGGAAGGGCTGCTAAGGTACACAATAGTAGATTTTGGTCGACAGAAGGTGTTCTTTGGTAAAAAGGGGTAAATTGGTTATCAAAAAGAAAGGAGGACCAAGGCACTCTTCATATAATTAATTACAATGCCTTCATTTGTTTTTTTTTAACCTTTATTTAACCAGGCAAGTCAGTTAAGAACACATTCTTATTTTCAATGATGGCCTAGGAACAGTGGGTTAACTGCCTCTTCAGGGGCAGAAGGACAGATTTGTACCTTGTCAGCTCGGGGGTTTGAACTCGCAACCTTCCGGTTACTAGTCCAACGCTCTAACCACTAGGCTACCCTGCCACCCCTGTTCAATAGAGACAAAGTCAGGGAGTACAAAGAAATGATAATACAATGTCCTCTTTTGAACAGCTTTTTCCAATCAGCCCTAATTAGAAGAGTGAGCTGTTACAAAATTGATTGGACAACACCTAGTAAGTAATATTATACACATTAAAAAGTGAAATACTGTAGACATGTTATCAAAATGTTTTACTCCAAGCTAGAAGCATCAGAACGCCTAGAAAGGTAGTTCTAACCTTAAATATGACTGTTAAAAAGCCACCACTAACATTGAGTGGCTGCTGCCAACACAGACTCAACTCCAGCCACTTTAACAATGGAAATTGATGTAAAAATACATCACTAGCCCCTTTAAACAATGCTACTTAATATAATGTTTACATACCCTACATTACTCATCTCATATGTATATGTATATACTGTACTCTATATCATCTACTGCATCTGTATGTAATACATGTATCACTAGCCACTTTAAACTATGCCACTTTGTTTACATACCCTACATTACTCATCTCATATGTATATACTGTACTCGATGCCATCTACTGCATCTTGCCTATGCCATTCTGTACCATCACTCATTCATATATCTTTATGTACATACTCTTTATCCCTTTACACTTGTGTGTATAAGGTAGTAGTTTTGGAATTGTTAGGTTAGATTACTCGTTGGTTATTACTGCATTGTCGGAACTAGAAGCACAAGCATTTCGCTACACTCGCATTAACATCTGCTAACCATGTGTATGTGACAAATAAAATTTTATTTGATTTACCAAGAAAAGGAAAGCAATATATTCCATAGTACACAGCAAACATGGACAACAACAGTCTGAACATAGCTGAGGGCAAAAGAGCAAAATGTCCACTAGATGACAGCAAATAGACCCATCACAGCCCTACAGAAAAGGTGAGAAATCCATATCTTCATTTAAACCAGGGTACTTAGTGGCCTGTAGTTTGTAAGTCCCAAAACGTTCCCTTTGGTTTAGCTGTTTAAGACAGTCCCCTTTTCTAATTGAGGCCGGAACATGATCAATACCCATAGATTGTAGGAAGGCAGGGTTGCCATGGTGTAAGGACTTGTAGGACTTGTAGTTGCCATGGGGTAGTCTTCATTGCCTACCCGTATGGCTTACTTGTGTTCCAATAAGCGTTCTTGAAGGCGTCTCTTTGTCCGTCCAATGTAGAACACCTTGCACTGTGGACATTCCAATCTGTAGATGACATGAGCGGTTTTGCAGTTAATGAAATGCTTGACGTAATACTCAATTTTAGAAGCGCTGTCAACAAAATACTTCTTCTGTGCAATAGTTCTGCAATGGTTGCAATGGTTACATTTAAAAGAGCCCTTGGGTTTGTGGTCTAGCTAAGTGTTTTGAGTCACCCGGAAGATAACTCTGGACTAATTTGTCATTTAGGATAGGACATCTCTTAAAGCTTATGACTGGTGGCTCATGAAAGACTTGGCGTAGTAGCGTATCACTTTGGATGATTCCCCCAATTATTTTTCTATGCTTCAGTGCTGTATTTTCTAACAAAGTACACTCTCTGATGTACCACGAGGCTCTCCCCTTCGCAACAAGGTCTCTCTGTCAAGGTCTCTCTGTCAAGTACCTGCATCTTTCAGGACCTAGCCCCGATTCAAGAAGCGATTCTCCAATTCAGCAGATTTGACACTGCAGTCTGTTTCCTGATCGAAAATTCTACGGACTCTTTGGAATTGGCCATATGGAATGTTCTCTTTTAGCCTTTTGGGGTGAAATCTGTCTGCCCTTAGAATGGTATTACCATCTGTAGGTTTCCTAAGGATTGATGTGTGCAAACAATCTTTGTCCTTTTTTACTGATGTCAAGGTCCAAAAAATGAATTATCCTTGCTGTACTCCATAGTTAGTTTGATGTTAGGGTTAATACTGTTAAGGTATTGGTGGAAGGAAATAAGTTCATCTTCTGAGCCGGACCAGAACAGGAAAACATCATCAATATAGCGTCCCCACCATATAACCCGGTCAAATAAATGCTTATTAGAAGGATCCAAAATGATGTAATTTTCCCATTTACCCAAGTACAAACCAGCGTAGGAAGGGCTGTAGCAAGCTCCCATGGCACATCCTTTGACTTGTTTAAAAATACGGTCCCGAAAGACAAAGATGTTATTATTAAGAGTCCATTCAGTCAGTGAGACAATGAATTCTGTAGGAGGCATCTCAGTCTCAGACCGGGTACTCAAAATGGTGCATTGCTGCCAATCCTTGTTCATGCTCAATGGTGGTGTATAGAGACTCCACATCCATGGTGACTAAAAAGGAAGCTGTATCTATATTGTTCAAATCCTTCATTTTGTTTAACACGTCTGTGGTATCTTGATGGGCTGGGAGTGACGTCAGAAAAGGCTGAATAAAGTCATCAATGTACTTAGAGATGGGTTCTGTCAGACTTTCTTTACCACTAATGGCTGGTCTGCCTGGGGTGGTTTTCAAGATTCTTGTGGACTTTTGGAAGAAGATAATACGTTTCTATTGAACATGCCATACAAATAAAGGCATTTTAATTCATTATATGAAGAGTGCCTTGGTCCTCCTTTCTTTTTGATAACAGGAAACCTGTTCTATCACCATGCACTGCAAAATCATTCTGGCTATGAATATGGAGAACATCAACACATTAACATCAACACGCCAGAGGATATACCCATTGGACTTGGGGCTCTGCTGGGAGTTTACCTCATATTTATTTATTTTTATTCTGCTTTGCCACTAAAATTATAGTGTGTTATTGTTGTTATTATTCATAATATGCATAACGGAGGGGGGCTAAACTAAAAAAATAAGGGTTCAACAAGAGTTCTAAGATCCTCAAAGTTCTTTGAAGAATATATATACAGTACCAGTCAAAAGTTTAGACACACCTACTCATTCCATGGTTTTTCTTTATTTTGACTATTTCCTACATTGTAGAAGAATAGTGAAGACATCCAAACTATGAAATAACACATATGGAATCATGTAATAACCAAAAAAAAGTGTTATACTAATCAAAATATATTTTAGAAGTAGCCACCCAAAGTAGCCACCCTTTGCCTTGATGTCAGCTTTGCACACTCTTGGCACACTAATGTCAGAGAATGAAAGAGCACAATCTAATTTCATGGCAATCCCTGGTGCCACTGTCCGTGGCTTGCAGAAAAATCCTGTCTCACGCCATCATAGTTGAAGGGTTGCTGAGGTTGCCTTTAGAGCTCATTTTCCTGACGATGGCTCAACGCTCTTTGTACATGGAGACTTCAACCTCCCGACTGCTGCCTTCGATTCATTTATTTCATTTATTGCCTCCTTTGACCTCACCCTTTCCCAGCCATTGCAATCTTTGCTCTCTCTCTCCCACTGTTCTGGCCTCTTCTATCCTATCATCTCTCCCTTCTGCTAAATCCTTCTACCTCCTGTCTCCTGATTCTGCTTCTTCGATCCTACTCTCCTGTCACGGTCTTCCTCCTCTTCATCTGAAGAGGAGAGGAGAGAAGGATCAAAGGACCAAAATGCGACGTGGTATGTGTTCGTAGTGAATATTTAATTAAAGAAAGTACTGAACACTGCATACAAAAACAATAAACCAATAACGACCGTGAAGCTATCATAAGGACTGTGCTGACATAAGCAACTAGCATAGACAATCACCCACAAACAGTGCAACCCAGGCTACCTAAGTATGATTCTCAATCAGAGACAACTAATGACACCTGCCTCTGATTGAGAACCATACTAGGCCGAAACATACAAATCCCCAAATCATAGAAAAACAAACATAGACTGCCCACCCAACTCACGCCCTGACCATACTCAATCAATACAAAACAAAGGAAATAAAGGTCAGAACGTGACATCTCCTCCCATTCCGCAACCTATGACTCGCAATGTCCCCTTTCCTCCCGGCCGGCTCTCCCTTCCTGCTCCGTGTCTGAGTGACTCTTTGCGAGCTTACAGAACAGGGCTGCGGTAAGCCGAGCGAAAATGGAAGAAAGCTAAACTCAACCCCATCCCTTCCTCCCTTCTCCAGACCATCTCTGGAGACCTTCTCCATTCCTCACATCCCCCATTAACTCATCTCTGACCAGTGGCTGCATCCCCTGTGACTTCAAAATGGCAGAGTTGCTCCCCTCCTTAAGAAACCAACACTCGACTCCTCTGATGTCAAAAACTACAGACCAGTATCTGTTATTTTCTTTCCAAAACACTCAATTGCGCTGTCTATGACCAACTCTCTCACCATCTCACTCAGAACAATCTTCTTGACCCTAACCAGTCAGGTTTCAAGATGGGTCACTCAACCAAGACTGCTCTATTCTTTGTTGCTGGGGCTTTCCACACTGCCAAAGCTGACGCTCTCTCTCTTCTCATCCTCCAAGATCTATCCTCTGCCTTTGACACAGTGAACCATCAGTTCCTTCTCTCCACCCTCTCAGGACTGGGCGTCTCAGGCTCTGCACTCTCTTGGATTGCATCCTACCTGGCAGGCCACTCCTACCAGGTGACGTGGAGAGGATCTGTGTCTGCACCACATACTCTCACTCTCGATTCTAGGCCCTCTCCTCTCGATACAACAAGTCACTCGGCTCCGTCATATCCTCACATGGTCTATCCTATCACTGCTATGCGGATGACACTCAACTACTCCCCCCCCCCCCGACACCCAGATGGCGACACTATATCTGCATGCCTGGCAGATATCTTAGCTTGGATGTCGGAACACCACCTCAAGCTCAACCTCGACAAGACGGAGATGCTCTTCCTCCAGGGAAAAGCCTACCCGCTCCAAGACCTCTCCATCACAGTTGACAACTCCACGGTGTACCCCTCCCAGAGTGCAAATAACCTTGACGTGACCCTGACAACACCCTGTCGTTCTCTGCAAACATCAAAACAGTGACTCTCTCCTGCAGGTTAGTTCCCTACAAACCTCAAACTCAACTCTATGTGCAATTAATTATCAGGTAGAACAGAAAACCAGTTGGCTACAGACTTCATAGGGTAAGAAATGAGTACCCCGCTCTACAACATCCGTAGAGTATGACCCTATCTCATACAGGAAGCCGGCACAGGTCCTAATCCTGGACTACTGCAACTTGCTGTTGGCTGGGCTCCCCGCTTTGTGCCATTAAACCCCTGCAAATCTCTCAGAACATTGTAGCCCGCCTGGTGTTCAACCTTCTCAAGTTCTCCCATGTCACCCCACTCCTCTGCACACGCCACTGGCTTCCAGTCGAAGCTCGCATCCACTTCAAGACCATGGTACTTGCATACGGAGCAGCAAGAGGAACTGAACTTCCCTACTGTGAGCGGACCAAGTACTTGGAGGTTGCTCTACAGCGGAAAGGTGGAATGAACGATTCAGGAGCAGGTTTTATTAGTTAAACCAAGTTCTCTATTGAGGTATTTTTTTCCCTTCTCAAACACTTCAACACAATAAAGGATGATATCCCAAGGAAAACACAAATCTTCACAAGAACAAGGAACACAGGTGAGTATCTTTAAACTATAACATAAATCACGGGTGTGTCACCGCCTTCCCGATCAGTCCGTGGAGAGCTCCCTTCAGGTGGTCGTCCGGATCCATGGTGACCATCCCCAAGAGGTGGTGTGTCCCCTTCTCCCTTCTGAAAGGTATGTCCTCTCCTTTGTAGAAACAAACACTCTTTTCTCCCCTCTCTTCCGGTTCCCTCCTCTCTCTTGTCGAGGAAAGAGAATAGCTCATTAGTACCGTCAGCTGTGCTTAGCTGCCTCTGATCACCTTGACTCACATGCCGGGCTGGGCTACTGTCCGTGGGAGCAGCCTGCCCTCTGGTGGTCCTTCCACACTACCTACATCTCAACCCAAGCACTCCATTCTGACATCTTTGGTCTCTTGGCCACCCCCACCTGTACGGAAGGGAAGCTCCCGCTCAGCCCAGTCCAAACTCTTCTCTATCCTGGTACCCCAATGGTGGAACCAGCTTCCGCCTGAAGCTAGGTTAGCAGGGTCCCTGCCCTTCTTCTGAAAAAATCCCAAACCCTACCTCTTCAAAGAGTATCTTAAATAAAACCACAGCACCGCCTGCAAACCCTCTTCACCCGACCTTTTTCTGAACTAACACTCGCACTTTTTCTGGATGAGGGATTCCGCTAAATGACTAAAATGTACAAAAATGTATTGAAGCTTTATTTAACTAGGCAAGTCAGTTAAGAACAAATTCTTATTTACAATGACAGCCTACCAAAAGGCAAAGGTCCTCCTGCAGGGACGGGAGCTGGGATTAAAAAATACAACATTTTTTAAAAATCAGGACAAAACACACATCACGACAAGAGAGACAAGACAACACAACACTACATAAAGAGAGACCTAAGACAACAACATATCATGGCAGCAACACATGACAACAACATGGTAGCAACACCACATGGCAGCAGCACAACATGGTAGCAGCACAAAACAGGGTACAAACAGTATTGGGCACAGACAACAGCACAAGGGGGCAAGAAGGTAGAGACAACAATATATCATGCAAAGCAGCCACAACTGTCAGTAAGAGTGTCCATGATTGAGTCTTTGAATGATGAGATTGAGATAAAACTGTCCAGTTTGACTGTTTGTTGCAGCTCGCTCCTGTCGGTAGCTGCAGCGAACTTAAAAGACGAGTGACCCAGGGATGTGTGTGCTTTGGGCACCTTCAACAGAATGTGACTGGCAGAACGGGTGTTGTATGTGGAGGATGAGGGCTGCAGTAGATATCTCAAATTGAAAGGCACATTTCCCTCCCCTGCACTGGCTTCGGAGGGTAGCTCTTCAAAGCAGCGTGTAGTGTGTACCATGTGTACCATGTGTTCCATGTGTACCATGTGTTCCAGCAACAGGACCAGCTGTAGCTCTGTGTTTGATCTCCATAAAGAAATGGTCAAGATGGACTTCTGTTGCATCGCCTGTCCTTACACTAATGAGCCTTGCTTCATCTTTATTCACGCTCTCTCTCTCTCTCCATATCTCTCTCCCATTCTCTTTCTCTCTCCCACACTCTCTCTCCCGTCTACCTCCACCTATCCCTCTCTATCGCTATCCCTCTCTCTCCCCCCCCGCTCTCTCTCCCCCTACCTTCACCTCTCTCTCTCTATGTAGAGATATGTGCTTCACCAGGTCGTGGTGTTGGTAGCATGACCAGATCCTTTCCACTGGGCACAGACGTCTAGTTTTGATTGACATTTGGTTGAGTTTTCAACTAATGTGAATTCAACATGAAATCAACAAAAAATTGCACGAGGTCAAAAGACGAAATGTCCTTACGTTGATGACTTTTTGCAAATCCAATCAGTTTCCCACTTTGATTCAACGTCAATACATAGATTTTTGGGGTTGAAATGACGTGGAAACAACATTGTTTCAAACCGTTTTTCCCCAATGGGTTGTTATCCTAATGAGCTCTTTGATTTTCTCAAGTCATGGCTCCTTCCTACACTTGTTGTTAATGAGTCAGGTCTAGCTTACCTGACCGAGTTGACAAGCAGTCGTTAGTGAGTGATCCTGTAAAATATGAAAACATATTTTCATTTCAGTGAACATAGTGGCCTTTTGGTACAGACATTCTATACAGTTGCATGAGAGAACTTCGCATTTTAACTATACTGAACGAAAAATATAAACGCTTCTTTACATCCCTGTTAATGAGCATTTCTACTTTGCCAAGATAATCTATCCACCTGACAGGTGTGGCATATCAAGAAGGTAATTAAACATGATCATTACACAGGGGCATCTTGTGCTGGGGACAATAAAAGGCCACTCTAAAATGTGCAGTTGTGTCACACAACACAATGCCACAGATTTCTCAAGTTTTTAGGGAACGTGCAATTGGCATGCTAACTGCAGGAATGTCCACCAGAGCTGTTGCTTGAAAATTAAATGTTAATTTCTCTACCGTAAGCCGCCTCCAATGTAATTTTCGAGAATTTGGCAGTACGTCCAACCGGCCTCACAACAGCAGACCACGTGTAACCACGCCAGCTCGGGACCACCACATCCAGCTTCTTCACCTGCGGGATTGTCTGAGACAGCCAATAGGACAGCTGATGAAACTGTGGGTTTGCACAACCAAAGTATTTCTGCACAAACTGTGAGAAACCATCTCAGGGAAGCTCATCTGCGTGCTCATCATCCTCACCAACTTCAGTGGGAAATAATCACCTTTGATGGCCACTGGCACGCTGGAGAAGTGTGCTCTTCATGGATGAATCTCGGTTTCAACTGTACCGGGCAGATGGCTGACAGCGTGAATAGCGTTGTGTGGGCGAGTGGTTTGCTTATGTCAATGTTGTGAACAGAGTGCCCCATGGTGGCAGTGGGGTTATGGTGTGGGCAGGCATAAGCTATGAACAATGAACACATTTGCATTTTATGGATCACCTCATGCTTCAGCATGATAATGCACGACCCCATGTGGCAAGGATCTGTACAGAATTCCTGGAAGCTGAAAATGTCCCAGTTCTTCCATGGCCTGCATACTCACCAGACATATCATCCATTGTGCATGTTTGAGATGCTCTGGATCTACGTGTACGTCAACGTGTTCTAGTTCCCCGCCAATATCCGGCAACTTTGCACAGCCATTGAAAAGGATTGGTACAACATTCCACAGGCCATAATCAACAGCCTGATCAATTCTATGTGAATTGCATGAGGCAATTGGTGGTCACACCAGATACTGACTGGTTTTCTGGTACACGCCCATACTTTTGTTTGAAAGTTATCTGTATTCCCAGTCATGGGAAAGCCATAGATTATGGCTTAATGGATTTATTTGAATTGACAGATTTCCTTATATGAACTGTAACAGTAACAACTTTGAAATTGTTGTGTGTTGCGTTTATATTTTTATTCAGTGTACATAGTTGACATCCACTGACTATGAATAGTAGTCGTGGCCAAAGGTTTTGAGAATGACACAAATATTAATTTCCACAATGTTTGCTGTTTCAGTGTCTTTAGATTTTTTAAATCAGATGTTACTATGGAATACTGAAGTATAATTACAAGCATTTCATAAGTGTTAAAGGCTTTTGACAATTACATGAAGTTGATGCAAAGAGTCAATATTTGCAGTGTTGACCCTTCTTTGTCAAGACCTCTGCAATCCACCCTGGCATGCTGTCAATTAACTTCTGGGCCACATCCTGACTGATGGCAGCCCATTCTTGCATAATCAATGCTTGGAGTTTGTCAGAATTTGTGGGTTTTTGTTTGTCCACTCGCCTCTTGAGGATTAACCACAAGTTCTCAATGGGATTAATGTCTGGGGAGTTTCCTGGCCATGGACCCAAAATATCGATGTTTTGTTCCCCCGAGCCACTTAGTAATCACTTTTGCCTTATGGCAAGGTGCTCCATCATGCTGGAAAAGGCATTGTTCGTCACCAAACTGTTCCTGGATGGTTGGGAGAAGTTGCTCTCGGAGGATGTGTTGGTACCATTCGATATTCATGGCTGTGTTCTTAGGCAAAATTGTGAGTGAGCCCACTCCCTTGGCTGAGAAGCAACCCCACACATGAATGGTCTCAGGATGCTTTACTGTTGGCATGACACAGGACTGATGGTAGCGCTTACCTTGTCTTCTCTGGACAAGATTTTTTCCTCAAACAATTGGAAAGGGAATTCATCAGAGAAAATGACTTTACCCCAGTCCTCAGCAGTCAAATCCCTGTACCTTTTGCAGAATATTAGTCTGTCTCTGATGTTTTTCCGGGAGAGAAGTGGCTTCTTTGCTGCCCTTCTTGACACCAGGCCATCCTCCAAAAGTATTCGCCTCACTGTGCGTGCAGATGCACTCACACCTGCCTGCTGCCATTCCTGAGCAAGCTCTGTACTGGTGGTGCCCCGATCCCGCAGCTGAATCATCTTTAGGAGACGGTCCTGGCACTTGCTGAACTTTCTTGGGCACCCTGAAGCCTTCTTCACAACAATTGAACCTCTCTCCTTGAAGTTCTTGATGATCCAATAAATGGTTGATTTATGTGCAATCTTACTGACAGCAACATCCTTGACTGTGAAGCCCTTATTGTGCAAAGCAATGATAACACGTGTTTCCTTTCAGGCAACCATGGTTGACAGAGGAAGAACAATGATTCCAAGCACCACCCTCCTTTTGAAGCTTCCAGTCTGTTATTCGAACTCAATCAGCATGACAGAGTGATCTCCAGCCTTGTCCTCGTCAACACTCACACCTGTGTTAACGAGAGAATCACTGACATGATGTCAGCTGGTCCTTTTGTGGCGGGGCTGAAATGCAGTGTAAATGTTTTTGGGGGATTCAGTTAATTTGCATCGTAAAGAGGGACTTTGCAATTAATTGCAATTCAACTGATCACTCTTCATAACATTCTGGAGTATATGCAAATTGCTATCATACAAACTGAGGCAGCAGACTTTGTGAAAATTAATATTTGTGTCATTCTCAACTTTTGGCCACGACTGTACTGCCTTTCGGTGCAATTATTTTCAAATGCCAAACGTCATTAACTGAACATAAAACTGGACATAAACCACTACTGCACCATTCAGGGTAACGTTCGTTATATTGTTTGTGTGACCAATGGGACCAATAGTTTTTGCTTTGTCTCAATACAAACTTTTACGGCTTTATGAGTAAACACATTTTATTACATGCAGCCCCAAACAAACAGTCAACAATCTTTTCAAAACACACAGCAGCAATGGCGAGGTACACTACATATATATAAAAGTATGTGGACACCTTTTCAAATGAGTGGATTTGGCTATTTCAGCAACACCCATTGCTGACAGGTGGATAGAATTGAGCACACAGCCATGCAATCTCCATAGACAAACATTGTCAGTAGAATGGCCTAAGAGCTCAGTGACTTTCAATGTGGCACCGTCATAGGATGCCACCTTTCCAACAAGTCAGTTCGTCAAATTTCTGCCCTGCTAGAGCTGCCCCGGTCAATTATAAGTGCTGTTATGGTGAAGTGGAAAAGTCTAGGAGCAACAACGGCTCAGCCGCGAAGTGGTAGGCCACACAAGCTCACAGAACGGGACCGCCAAGTGCTGAAGCGCGTAACACATAAAAATTGTCTGCAGTGGGAACGCGTTCTCTGGAGTGATGAATCACGCTTCACCATCTGGCAGTTCGACGGACGAATCTGGGTTTGGTGGATGCCAGGAGAATGCTACCATAGTGCAAACAAAATTTTGGTGGGGGAGGAATAATGGTCTGGGGCTGTTTTTCATGGTTCGGGCTAGGCCCATTAGTTCCAGTGAAGGGAAATCTTAACGATACATCATACAATGACATTCTAGACGATTCTGTGCTTCCAATTTTGTGGCAACAGTTTGGGGAAGGCCCTTTCCTGTTTCAGCATGACAATGCCGTGTACAAGAACTTGACTGGCCTGCACAGAGCCCTGACCTCAACTCCTACGAATACCTTTGAGATTAATTGGAAAGCAGATTGCAAGCCAGGCCTAATTGCCCAACATCAGTGTCCGACCTCACTAATGCTCTTGTGGCTGAATGGAAGCAAGTCTCTGCAGCAATGATCTAGTGGAAAGCCTTCCCAGAAGAGTGAAAGCTGTTATGGCAGCAAATGGGGGACCGACTCCATATTAATGCCCATGATTTTGGAATGAAATGTTTGACAAGGAGGTGTCCACATACTTTTGGTCATGTAGAGTATGTTTGACCTCGAAACATGAAAAATACGACTTCTCACAAGTAAAGCCAGCCACCACAACCACAATAAGCTTATACAGATCACAATTACATTATGACATTTCTAGAGATGCGTCCCAAATGGCACCTTATCCCCTATGCAGTGAGATACTTTTGACCAGAGCCCTGGTCAAATATAGTGCACTATAAAGGGAATAGGGAGACATTTAAGACACACCATAGATCTCATCTCTGACAGCCAAATGCAGCAGAATAGGTTGACTGTGGGGGAATTGCTTTGCTCCAACTGTTGATACATCTTTTAAAACACAAACACCTGGTTTCCATGCAGCGGGATGGATGCAATGTCAAAGCCTGAGGAAAATAATATTACCTGAGTAAAACAACACAAGTTTATGAGTAAATATGAGAGCAAAGCACAATGCCTTGTAAAAGATAACAAGGACCAAGGAAAACGTTTATCAAATTATTCAGAACTACGAAAACATCTACAAAGAAAACATGCTGAGCATTTTCTTATAAAGGAAACACAATTAATACAGTATTCCAAACAACATGTTGATGAATGGACAATGCATCAGCAAAACATCCAAATACGTATTCCAGATAACCAATCGTTGTTTGTGTTGGATCATTGTTAGGCACTTATGGCTGATGAAAATACAATAAAAACACATTAAACATGAGAAGAGGAGTTCGCAAAGTTGGCAAAATGGCACAAACAGATCTGCTACCAGGCTCATTTTTATATCACAATATGGGTTTTGAAATGATGGTGACGAGCAAACACATTAGATGCAATATTAATAATTGGTATTGTTTTGGCAGATTCTCTCATCATTGGACATCAATATGATGGACATATTAAACACAAACAAAACATATATCTTCTCTCAAATATGTAAACAGTCAGCAAGTAACTTTACAGCATGTTTACGCGAACACTTCGGATTTCTTTCACTGACCCATAGCTAGTGAATGCATGGTCTGTATTCATCCACATGGAGACAACAAGCATGCCTCTGAGAAGCTTCTGACATGTTTAGAAGTTATCACAACAAGATTAATCCAACTACACAATGCTCACAACAACCTCACTAACAAAATCATCAGAACAGCAAATACAATTTTTTTGTTTGTAAAGCGTTAGTCAGTTAGCATAGTTGGATATGTCGGGGTGGAGGATGGTGCATGCGATGCGATCAGACACTGTTGGGGTTGTAGCAGAGCATGTTGAGCTGCAGGTTTTCGTCCCAGTGTCTGAGGATGATAAAGAGCTGGTTGGCAGCAGACTTGACCGAAGCTAAGTCCTTTCCTTCAGGGATGCTCTGGGCACTGAGCCACATGCTAGCCTTAGCTGCTATCAGCTCCCACTCTATGAAGTAGCTGGCCGAGCTGTGCTCCAGCCAGGCCAGGGCTACAGCCGTGGCCCACACCATGCCCTCCGTATCCAGCCTCTTCTCAGACCCAAGGGGCGCTGCTGGGGGGGTTTCCACACTCTCCGACTCCGAGCCCCGTCCGCCGTCAGTCAGGGAATGAGGGTAGAGAGGGGGCTCGGCGTAGGTGGTAGGGGTGGAGGGGCCGCCCAGGAAGAAAAGAGAAGATCCTGGCCCACCCTCCATCCGGAGACTCCTGGCCAGGTCTGAGGGGCCTTGGCCCGTCTGGCTGTGGCTGCTGACAGCCAGGTCTCCAGTCTGGTGGTGGCCTGCCAGGCTGGTCTCTGTTACCTTAGCTGAGCTCTCAAATGGAGATGGAGAGGTGGACTTGTGGCTGCTGCTGTCTGAGCGGCAACTGGCTGAGTGGGAGACGTGGTGACTCAGACTGACCCGGTGGCTGGTGAAGGGAGATGTCCACTTCAGCTTGTCCATGTGCACATTGATGGCCTCACACAGAGCGCTGTCCAGGCAGAACGCACCACACGCCAACTGTAAGGACACCTGTACCAGAGAGAGGGAGATGTAGGGTGTAAAAAGATAAACATTTATATTTTCAAAAACATTTTGTCACCACTGACCACGCACCAGAGGAATGTAGTCTTTTTTTTCATTCTCGCTCTCCCCTACAGAGTTGCTGGTTTTGCTGTTTGAGCCAAACATGAAGCCCCTGGCAGCCCGGGTCAGGAGTCTTGTCCGGCTGAGAGTCAGTCTGTAGAGGACAGGAGAGAGATGCAGCATCTCAAGATCAACTTCAGGTTTCATTCATTGCCATTTGTAAGCCCAAATACATACACTGGATTTTCTCTGTGACATCACGAAGCATACGCAGCCCTTATTTCCTGCTCCTAGCATAACCCTGCCATTCTCAGCACATACCTATAGTTCAACATAAGTGGAATTGTTTTCATTTTGAGAATGGAGGGGAAAGGGACATTTTTCCAACACTGGGAAATGCACAAATGATGCATAGCGGATAAAGGCGACTGAGTAATGTGTGCCTGAGAGATACGACTGGGTGAGATGAGGATGAAATGGAGAAAGGAGACATTACATCACACAAAAAACTATGTACTCAAAGTAGGGATGTCCCCAACTAAAACTAATCTTACTCGACCGGTCAAAATGTTAAAACGTGTATTTTTCCATATATGTGATTTGTTTAAGGAAACTAGGCATATGTCGCACGTCACTACTTCAGAGGACAGGGATGTGAACATAAACATTTATTTTCTTATCAAAATGTGTTTTTTTTGGTAGAAATGCCTTCTGAAACATCTGAACTTTCATGTGCCTTAATAACAAACTTGTATTCCATCCATAAATAGAAATACATTTTTGAAATTCCGAGCCTAGTTGGTTAAGCCACGGAAAAAGACAGGAATTTTACCGCTAGCCATGATTGGCTGAATGGGCTGGACATGCCGGGAGATGAGTTTGGATTGGTCTGCCATGTAGAATGCTTCTGTTTGTAATGTGAGCTGTTCAGTATGTGTTGCTAGTCCTTTCTACCGCGCCATTTAAAAAAAATAAAACGTTAGCCATCGAGAACTACAAAGGTTTTGCTACTTTTCTCCACAACATTGATGCCCTGAATTTAGCAGGTGCTATCAACAGTTCAGTTGGAAAAAGTGATGTACTACTTTCTGCACACGCCACGGTCAGTGTGAACCGGAGTGACTTGACACAACATCGGCCAAACAAGATGTAGCTTCAAATAAAGCATAGTTAAATGGTTCCAGTCTGCCTTGAAATGTTCATCCATGTATACAGGTAAGAGTCTAGCTACATTTTCAGATAAACGTTTCTAATTTAGTCAGAAAGTCGTTTTTATTGCAAGTTAAAGCGTACTGTTAGTTAGCTAACGAACGTTAGCTTTCTGGCTCACTAGCTAACTTTACGTGTATGATCTGTCTAATAGTATTATTAGAATCAGAAATCAATTTGCATTTCTAGTTAAAGAAAAAATAACACATGACATTTTGTCCCCTTTCATGCTGAGTGGTTATCGAAAGGGAGAAATATATATATATAGGCTATGTTGAGGAACTATTGTCACTCTCAATGGATGTAAAAACAGACTTTGTTTACTTGCTGTTTGAGGCAAAAGAAAAAAATACCTTGAGAAGCTCCACAGTAATGGTGAGTTATGACAATCAGAAATAGTAGCAGATCCCAAAATGGGCACATTTATAGGCCTACATTTGCGCCCAGGCCAGGTAGCCTAGGCCTACTTCTATACGTAATCAGATGGGTGTCCTTACTCAAAATTGACAGGAGCACTCCAAGAAAAAGACAATGAATAAATTAACAACTAAATGGAATGAAATAAGCAAAAACAGGTGTAGCCTAGTAAGACTGTATCAGTTAATATATTGAATGTATTAACAGAAATTACCTTAACCAAACAATGTAGATGAGAAATGATGGAAATTAATGGTAGGCTAAATGTACTACTGGTGATACTGGTGTGCCATCCATATGGCCTATTCAATGGATTAGTCCACTCAGACAGGCGGGAATCAGACAGGTGTCTCATAAGCCAAAATGTTTTTTCCCAAATGTTGTTATGTTACAGACTTATTCTAAAATGGATTACATTAAAATGTTTCCCTCATCATTCTCTGAATACTAATGGGCAAAAATATGTAAACCTGTTTTTGCTTTGTCATGAGGGGGAAAAAACTATTTAATACATTTTAGAATAAGGCTGTAACGTAACAAAATGTGGAAAACGTCAAAGGGTCTGAATACTTTCCAAACGCACTCCATTTGCCACTGCTCTACTAAAAATATCTTGGTCAACCAACCGCCTATCGACCAAACAATCAACCAGTCGACTAAATAGGGTCAGTCCTAACTCGAAGTCACTAGATCTAGCAGGTGCCCTCAGAATATAGAGTAACAGGAAGTAACAATTATCAGTTGGCAATGAGACAACACTAGCAGTCTAGTTAGTATTTTATTCTCCACCCTGGCCCTCTCCATCACCCACCTGGCTGAGAAGAGGCTCTCCACCAACTTCTGTGATTGGTCTGAGGTCACAGACGGGCTCCTCTGGGGGGCTGAGAGAGACAGAGAGAGAAAGACAGTCAGTCAGGGCAAGTTAGTTTTCCATTTAGCTCTCTCTCCTCTCTACCCTGAGCATCACGACTACACTCCACATGACACCACCACACAGTACACAGATAAGACACCCACAGAAGGCTGGAAGCCACAGCAGAGGACAAACACAATCTAGCAGCTGTGTGGGGTGTGTGTGTGTGTGTGTGTGTGTGTGTGTGTGTGTGTGTGTGTGTGTGTGTGTGTGTGTGTGTGTGTGTGGGTGTGTGTGTGTGTGTGTGTGTGTGTGTGTGTGTGGGTGTGTGTGTGTGTGTGTGTGTGTGTGTGTGTGTGTTTGTGTGTGTGTGTGTGCGTGTGAGCGTGCATGTTTAGACGCTATCAATGTAGACCATAAGAAAACAAATGGGCTTTTTAATGAAGACATTAATATTATTTGCAAGCCAGTGATTTTCCTTGAAAGCAAAACAGGCCAGATAAAAACTCACCATTTGTAAAGCTGCTTCTTTCCCAGCCAGAGGATGAGGGGGTGCTGCATGGAGAGGCCCCATCTTCCACACCTAAAACCCAGCAAAAAGATAGGTCAATGTCATTTGAAAAGTTTCACTGTGGACAACATGAATAGTATACTACACAGGTAAAACACTCAAAGCATATTCATTCATTAGACTGTGATATGTGGTTGTCTCACCTACGTAGCTATGTTAATATGAATGCACTAACTGTAAGTTGCTCTGGATAAGAGCATCTTCTTAATTACTCAAATATAAAATATAAATGTTTTACATACAGATCTCACATTACTGTATTGATTCAAACTTTTAAAATATTGTTCACAGATGTATTCTTTGTACAGTTTTTTTAAATTTAATGTAGTTATTTGTTACATTTGACTGTTTAAAACCTAGCAGTACTACTTGTTTTTCTGAGAGTGAGGCGGATATATAGCGTTTTGCCTAAAAACATGATTATTTGTCCGCTCTGAAATGAAACCATCAATTGATAGAGTTCGAACAAATACATGTCTGTCATTGCACAACCCCATGCCACGATTAGATAGTCAAAAAACACACAACCTATTTCATAACTTCTTTAAACAATAAAAGCTCATTTCAACACTTCTGAAAATAGCGTTTTGGAATGAAGCTTTTCATATAGAAATGACTAAAAACCTGTCAGATCTGTCTGTTTGGCAGGTGTATGACCTCTTCAAACTATCACCCGTCACACATTTTCACACATTCTTCTACTATGTAGTACGGTAAAGGTCTTACTGTGGTGCAGATGCCCGTCCTCAGCCTCCTCTGACATGCAGCCAGACTGGGAGCGGCCCAGTCCGATGGAGTAAACCTGGTTCTTCCTGCTCCCCGAGCGAGAGCCCCACTTCAGACCCTCACCTGAAACACCCAACAGAGACACAGTGTATTTCCTAACCTAAAGGATGACAGCAGTCTTAGAACTGTTCACATTTGTGGTATTAAAGGACAAAGTTACCTTGATTTTTAATAAAGGTCTGAAGAAGAGTCAATGGTTAAAATAAGCATTAAAAAAAACTCCCATCCATTCAATGTGAACGTATGCATACCAAGAATTCAAAAAAGTTTTGGAGAATAACTTTCTCCATGGAGAATAAGAGCAACTAAGGCTAACTGAGGCTAAGAAACATAAATCTACGATAATCGATCATTTCAATAAGCATTTTCTACGGCTGGCCATGCTTTCCACCTGGCTACCCCTACCTCGGCCAACAGCTCTGAACACCCCCCCCCCAGCTGATGTTCCGAAAGAGCTGCAAATTCTGGATCCCTACAAATCAGCTGGGCTAGACAATCTGGACCCTCTCTTTCTAAAATTATCAGCCGAAATTGTTGCAAACCCTATTACTAGCCTGTTCAACCTCTCTTTCGTATCGTCTGAGATCCCCAAAGATTGGAAAGCTGCCGTGGTCATCCCCCTCTTCAAAGGGGGAGACACTCTAGACCCAAACTGTTAGACCTATATCCATCCTGCTCTGCATTTCTAAAATCTTCAAAAGACAAGTTAACAAACAGATCACCGACCATTTTGAATCCCACCGTACCTCCTCCAATCTGGTTTCTGAGCTGGTCATGGGTGCACCTCAGCCATGCTCAAGGGCCTAAATGATATCATAACCGCCATCGATAAAAGACAGTACTGTGCAGCCATCTTCATCGACCTGGCCAAGGCTTTCAACTCTGTCAATCATCGCATTCTTATCGGCAGACTCAATAGCCTTGGTTTCTCAAATGCCTTGCCTGTTTCACCAACTACTTCTCAGATAGAGTTCAGTGTGTCAAATCGGAGGGCCTATTGTCCGGACCTCTGGCAGTCTATATGGGGAGGCCAACGGGTTCAATTCTCGGGCAGACTCTTTTCTCTGTAAATATCAATGATGTCGCTCTTGCTGCTGGTGATTCTCTGATCCACCTCTACGCAGACGACACCATTCTGTTTACATCTGGCCCTTCTTTGGACACTATGTTAACAAACCTCCAGACGAGCTTCAGCTTTAACTCTGTGTTGTTGTTTTTGTCGCACTGCTCTGCTTTATCTTGGCCAGGTCACAGTTGTAAATGAGAACTTGTTCTCAACTGGCCTACCTGGTTAAATAAAGGTGAAATAAAAATAAACAAATAAAAATGAACAGGAGTGTCTCACCTGGGTTGATGTAGTCGATTAAGGTCTGTAGATATTCATTAGTGTCCAGATCAACAGGGACAAATGCAGTGTATTTACTGAGAATGTTACAGGCCTTGCTGGTGTGGATGGCATACAACTGGCATCTTCTGCCAGAACCTGGAAAATAACATGTTGTCACCTTATCATCTTTGATTTACATAAATTCCATTATAAAACTGATTTGAAGAAGTAAACTATTACCAAAACAAAACAATAAAAGACAATCACTCCAAAGGATACAATTTGTGACTGAATTCAGGTTATGTCAAATTTTCAAGGTTAGCTTTTTCTACAGACTCAGAGCTTCAAAACGGTGTATCATACATTGCAGTTAGGGGAAACATGGGAATGTGATAAACGTTGTGGCAGACGGCAGGGAGAGGTGAGGGGAGTGGTTATTGAGGGGAGATATCTTGCAGCCCACTGGCTCCACCCCCGAGCCTTATATGGACTTCCTGCCCCAAATAGACAAGAATGTAGATCGTTAAGCCAGGGATTGCTTGGGGATAAAGGAGGAAGCAGCCTGCACAAAGGGTCAGAGTAAGGAAAGAGCAACG
Source organism: Oncorhynchus tshawytscha (assembly GCF_018296145.1). NCBI lineage: Eukaryota > Metazoa > Chordata > Actinopteri > Salmoniformes > Salmonidae > Oncorhynchus > Oncorhynchus tshawytscha. The sequence continues at coordinate 12,077,214 of NC_056450.1, read as the reverse complement.
TGCGTTATGAAGAGTGGGAGAAGAGAGAATAATATCTGTGAGACTACCCGTTGTGACCTGGACACAACGGGTCACAACGGGTAGTTGTGTACTGCATTGGCTGAGGACCCGAGTTTTAGGATTATCCCTGGAGAACGGAACAGACAACGAGAATGGCTTGTGGACTGTGAAGTAATTGGTGAATTCCCCCTTCTTCCCCAGTGTACAAAAATCCCTAATAACTTCACATTTGCATTCTAGTTGTGCTACTGGTGTATGTTTTGTTATTGAACTTGGTGACGTGGAGCGTGCTACACCCTTGAGCGTGCTATGTGTTATATAACTTTGGAGATGAGGAGATTATTTTTACTACCATTTAGCAATGTTCACAACTTAAGCCTTAGACCCACCCATCTCTAAGAATTCATATGTAAATGCATGAGTCAGCATGACATTCTCCTCCAGAATGTCGTCTCTCTGTTATCCCCCTCCCTTATCTCAGCCAATCATGGATCCTGCCTTTCTCCCTATATATAGCTCAGTGCATTCTACTGGGCTAAACTCATTTTGAGATTTTTTTTTCTTCATATTTACAGATCCCATACAAGTTTGTAATGAAGGCATATGAAAGTTAACATGTTCAAGAAGGCATTTCTGCAACAACAAAAAATAATCTTTTTTTTTTTTTTTACATTTAACACCCCTACTGTGATGTAGGATATCACATCAAACACCCCGATCCTGAATCCGGTCACATTTGAGCAATGAGATATTACCCATGTCTTACGCACCATGCTCAATCTCACACTCCTTATCTGCCATGTTTTCAAAATCCTGAATAATGGAACGTCCAGCCAGATGATGGAACGTTTCGTTCCACAGTTCCTCGTGAACTTTCTCTTCCCGCTCTCTGCCCTTCAGGTAGGGGTTTATGTCAAAGGTCACCTCCCACTTGACTGGCTTCCCGCAGAGCAGGCCCGACACCACGGCCTTACAGTCCCCCTTCACCACCTCCTGACAGTCTGGGGTGGTGTTCAGGTCTGGCGTGGCTGGAGGCTCCTGGGGGGTTTCTATCTCACACAGCTGATTGGGGTAGCAGTCTGGTAACACAACAATGAGAAGTTAGACGTCTTGTCTGGGATATCAGTTATTTGATCGATTAGTGTGTCTACCATTGCTCAATGTTAGGGTGAGTGGGAGGGCTGTGGTTGTGGACGCACCTGCGTCTCCTAAGCTGCCGACAGAAGGGTCAGTGGAGGAGGAGCAGTCCTCCCAACCGGTGCTCCTGGTTCCTCCTGGAGTGTGCTCTGGGTCAGCCCTGCTCCTGGTGACTTCGGCCTGCAGGTTGGAGCCGGGGGGCTGGGCCTGCTCTGGGTCCACCTCTTGGGGAGCCCACTCCAGATGGGGGGAGGGTGTGTGAGAAGCGCCGTTGGCAGGGCGCTCCCTGGAACCCGTGGCAGATGTGGCACACAGGTTCACTAGCTGTGGCTGTCAGGGGTTAAACATAAAGATACATGTTTAGCTAAATACTATGACCAAAGATGTTATTAAACTTTATTACAATGTTAATTTAAGTCCAGAATAATTGCAATAGATCCACTGACTTACTCCCCACGAATGTGAACCGACCATAGACTAATTGTGACCATGCCCATTCAGGCAAGAAGCTCACTTAAGTGTTAATAAGGACCATTACAGTGATGGCATTGCGCATGCAGTAATGATAGACTCAGTCATCAGAGCAACGTGTTTTTGCTCATTCCACTGATTACAATAAATCAGTGGTTCCCAAACTTTTTATAGTCCCGTACCCCTTCAAACATTCAACCTCCAGCTGCGTACCCCCTCGACTAGCACCAAGGTCAGCGCACTCTCAAATGTTGTTTTTTTGCCATCATTGTAATCCTGCCACACACACACACTATACAATACATTTATTAAACATAAGAATGAGTGTGAGTTTTTGTCACAACCCAGCTCGTGGGAAGTGACAAAGAGCTGTGTGTTGTCCTCCAACTTCTTAATCATAGCCTCAATTTTGTCCCGCACATTGAATATAGTTGCGGAAAGTCCTTGTAATCCTAGATTCAGATCATTCAGCCTGTCACGACTTCCACGAAGTCGGTCCCTCTCCTTGTTCGAGCGGCGTTGGGCACTCGACGTCACCGGCTTTCTAGCCACGGCCGATCCACTTTCATTTTCCATTTGTTTTTTCTTTGTTTTACACACCTGATTCAATCCCACAATTACTGTTTCATTATTTAACCCTCTGTTCCCCCATGGGTTTTGTGAGTGATTGTTTATTGTATTTTCAGTCTGTCATGGTGTGTGTGTGTATTTGTTGCTTGGTATATTTTACATTTTGAGTAAAAGTAGGTTGATTACTAATATCTGCTGTCCTGCGCCAGACTCTCTACACCAACTACACATATGACCCATTACACAGGCGATAAAAAACATCACCCGGATACATCATTGCATATTGCAGAAAATACACAAGAGTTTAGGGGTTTGCTTTAACAAAGTTAACCATTTTCACTGTAGTGAAATGTCTTTCAAGCTGTCAGGCATTCCCTTAGCAGCAAGAGCCTCTCGGTGGATGCTGCAGTGTACCCAAGGCACTTCCCAGGAGCAACTACTTGCACGCGGGTTACCACTCTACTATGTCTCCCTGTCATGGCTTTTGCGCCATCAGTATTTTTACTCAAAATACCAACATGAGCAGCACCTACGTTTGGCTTCATACGGACCGTTAGTGGAATTCCCGCAAGAGAGTAACGGTTAATGTGATTGGATGTTAATCATTTGACAAGGCTACCTGTATTTGACATTGTGTTGTTATTTCGCTGAACACTGAGGCTACTCAGGCGAGAAAATATGTCATCACATTTTTATTTGGCGTACCCCCCACTGCATTGCTTGGGAATACCTGCACTAAATCAAGGACAACGCCTTTTATGATATGGGTTATGCCACAATTTGAATTAGCTGATGTCAATTTATATAAAATGTTTTCTTATATTTCTTTATACGCTTTCTGTTGATGACCATAAAACCTGTTTTGTCTTAATAAGCAGATTAATAATTTCAGCAATCAGAACCAAGTCTTGCATGCACTAGTAACTATCACACTATGCAGATCAAAGTCAAATTCCAAGTATATCATTTGTACAAGGGCAGAAACCATGGAATGACAGGTGAGCCTTGCCTCATTATGCCAATGCACTCTGGGCAACTTTCAGACAGTCCATTATCATTCATGAAATGATGGTGGCCCTCATTAGTGATGAGAGAACATTCCTCTTTTGTATTTGTGATTACACTCCAGCTCAGCCCAGGGCCAGATCGCTTTTCCCCACGCCATTATTACTCATCCAACGTCACTGCAATTTCAACACTGACTTCCTGGCATATCTTATCGAAAAGACAATATAATTGTCCGAAAGAGATTTGGGGTTTTCGTGTTTGTGTACAAAATGCCATATGCTGCAAGATCAACCTGTAAAAAACTATATTTTCCAGAATAATGGTTTTTACTTTTACCATGAAAGCCTATTAATTTTGCACCAATGTCTTAGATATTCTGTGGTGTTTCTTAAATTGCTTTTGTGTGGTTATGAACAAAGAATAAATTGGATTGTCACTTAAACGAATCTATTTGAAGATTGAAATCAATGAACCATGTGTATCATATTAAGACATGTTTCTAATGATTTCTATACGTCTTTTTCTTTTTTGAACAATTCCCCTCGTAGTCATTTTTCTTCAGGTTATAAGTATAGTGTGAGATAGATGAGGACAGAGACACAGTAGAAAGAGGGGACATAGGAATCGAACTGCAGTCTCCAGGGTCGAGACCCAGATCTGTTGGCAATGCCACAAGATCACAGACACTGCACTCACGTGGTATTCAGTCTTCCACTGTGCTCCATAGTCAGGGCTGGTCTGTCCATTCAGCTCCTGGACCTTAGCTCTCCTCAGTGGGTTCTTCCCCTCTACAGAGCTGGGGTCACTGGGAGTGCAGGTCTTCTTCATGTTTTGGTTGTATTCCACTATCTGGCTGGTGCTATACACACGTCTTCTAGGTGACGTTTTGTTCTCTATTCCTATGGGTTTGTGAAAAGATCACATTCATTTGTGTGCACAAATACACGTTTTCATGTCTGAATGTGTGATCATGTCTGACCAAGTGATCGTTACCGCATGAATTGGACCAACGAAACAAAAATGGCATTTGAACCAGTGGAAAGGAAGAGATGATCTCAGACCTCTAGATTCTTACCCATGGCTTTGTGTTCTGTGGGGCCAGAGCTGCTTTCTGACATGGAGTCCAGATAGGAGTCCAACGGCAGGCTGGAGTGTATGTCCCTGTGCATCCCTGGACCGTCAGAGAAGCCTGTAGTCGTCTCTGGGTCCTCCTCTTGGGAGTGGTAAAACACTGAGCTAGCTGACACATTGGAATGCATCATACTGTATCGCCTCCTTTTATCCTGGCGGAAGAGTTGAAAGAGAAATGTCTGAGTGCTACATCTCTACACCACTTGGGAGTGTAATTGATAGTTGCTGACCGAGACATTCATTTCAAGATATAGCTTTTCGACACCTTTCATCAGAGAGGATATTTTAGCCTTCAAAAAAGAATCCACATCCTTCACTTGAATCACTTAACATAGAGACGTTCTATTGAATTGAAATAGAGGGAAACAGATGATGTGCTTGATTCTCATTCAGGAGTGAGGAGACTATCTTAATCACACTAAGAAATATGAATACATATTACATAGCCACGTTATGTCAAGGTGTAGGCCTACTTACAGATTTGGGATTGGGATGGTAGCGCGTGGTGTCGCACACCACGCTGTAGCCAATCAAACAGTCCCCAGGGAACAGGAATGTGGAGCCCACTGGGGAGAGCAACACCTCCTTGGTGTCAGGGAACAACCAGTCGATGGCTATGTCACTCAGCACTGGGGCCATGGTCTTCTTCAGCGACTTAATAATCTGGGAGAATATACAGATAGAGAGATGCAGTTGAAATAGAATAGAAACAGAGATCTATTGAAGTTATTCTTATGAGTTTCAGTGATCTGGGAGAGTACGGGCAGAGATGCAGAGGACATTGCTTTCCTTGAGTGCCAGCATTATAGAGGTAAAACGCGGATTCCTAGAATATTGCATTGTCTACTGAAATTATGACATTCCCTCCGTCTGTGCAATGCAATTTGTTTTGTGAAAACAAGACTAGAGCCTGTAAGCCTGTGAGAATGGAATAATAAAGGACCCTTTTAAAACATAATTTATGCTGTGAATTAGACTGATTCTAATGGGCGTTTTATTCAACAAAATGAATTGTTAATTGCTAACAGTGAAGAGCACTCTGTCTGAACAATTTGCATCCACTGCATAATGGCCCTCCTCTATGACATTCAGAATAGCTGGTTTACGCAAAGAGGAGGATAAACATGTCATTGGAAATGAGGACCTTGGGCTGCAGTCTCTCCCCTTCTGCCAAGAACTCTGCCGTTCCTTTGGAAACGGCTGCCAGTCCTGTCATCAGTCTCCTGCAAGCACTCTGACCGATGCCGAAGGTGTAGCACCTGCCAAAACAAGATTCACATCTCAGTGGCTTAGTGGCCTGGAAAGACCAGCGGCCTGAAAATGTCTGTAGGTATCAGAGTCGCATAAGCATCAGACACCCTATTTCTCATAGACATTTATTCCCTCACAGAGACCTCTTGAGATGGTCCAGTAGCTCAAAATTGTGGTGGTATTTTACACCCCCCCCCCCCTCAAAGGTTTTGGTTTATAAGTCCATGTAATTTGCTGCACATAGCAGCAGAAAACTAGATGATGCGAAATGTAGTTAATTCTCTGCAATGAGAAGTATGTAGCAAATGACAGAGCAGTGGAAGAACTTAGTGTGTCGTCAGGCACCCCCAAGGCAGTCAATGAATGCCTTGCGCCAGGAGTAGTTCACAAACTAGACCTCGATTCAAATGTATCAAGAAATATGAATTTGTATGCCTAGCAATCAACAAATGTCCATCGTTTAGAGCACACGTTTACAAGTCTCAGTCACAAATGACAGCTCCAATAAACCCCCTATGGTGAACAACATTGGTGCTTTCAAGACAACGGGGAACTCTGAAAAAAACGAGGACGAATCATGAAGTCAATGAAAGAGATCCGAGTAGGAATTCTGAGTTTTATGACCCTTCAAAACAAATTTCCCCAGTTGGAGCTTGTTTTCTTCTGAGTTCCCAGTTGTAGGAGAAGTAGGAGATCTCAGAAGTAGGAGATCTCCCAGATCTGAGTTCCCAGTTGTTTTGAATGCGGTACATGTGAACAAGAGGCTCGTAGAATCATTCATGACTCTTTTCGAGTTTTCAGTTCATCGTTCGTCGGTAAATAAAAATGGATAGGGGGTCCTAGTGGCTCTGGCAATTATTGAGTCAAATGAATGAAATTAGTCTAAAGATTTGCTCTTTTGACTAAATTAGTCGAAAAGATCAGAGTCAGTAAAAAGAGCAGAACTACCCATCACTAGCCTGATGAGGACCGAGAGTGAGACGGACTCTGTTGATCGGACTCTGTTGATGGTCAATTTGATGGTCAATTTTCATCATCATGCAGCCAAATGCCATGTCTCCTTATCAGTTTTCCCCATTAGGTTTGTCAATTTCACTTCACATGTCACACTGAGTACAAATTAGAGATGTCAATCTCCATCTCAGCATCAGCCGATGCACCAGTGATGGCCACTCTGCATAGTTGTTGAGGGCAAACAACGGGGATTAAAAAGGAGGCGCAACCTTTAGCATAGCTACATGTCTGAAAGTGGTCTGTGTCCCAAATGGCACCCTATTCCCTATACGGTGCACTACTTTTGACCAGGACCCATAGTGCACTACTTTTGACACTATGTAGGAAATAGGGTGCCATTTGTGATGCAAACCTGGTAGCAGAGGTTCATTAGTATTTTCGCTGTCCACTGACCGGGGATGTGCTGATTTGTGAGTGTGGAGCAATAATGATTCTGGACGCACGGCCGGATTGGCCAGACCACTGTGTATCTAATCCAATCATCTAGGGGTTATTCATCCTTTAAAAAGGGGAATATTTAAAGTTAATTACATCAGTTGTAGTTCAAGAAAGGATGACTGCGGACTGGGATTGGAGATGCAACAACCAAAGTGAAACAATAACCAATTCCCTGCAGACAGTATTGTGTTATTGGCGGTCTTGGTCTATCAACAGCTGGTGTTTTGATTCTTCAGGGGCATGTTCAGAGCATCTCCCCATGTTCAGATGTTGCAGTGTTTGAAAATATTAGCATATTACCATATGACTTTGTTGACACTGTGATTTGCTTTGACTTTACCATACCCAATAATGTTGCGCAGGTTGTTTCATAACCAGCAGTCTGCGCGGGGCGGGTTTAGGGCCATTAAATATTGTGTGGATTAAGGGCGGGTGGTGGCGGGCGTGTTGAATAAAGAGAAAACATCCATAAATGTAGCCTATCATTCTTGTGCAATTTATATCTATAGGCTACATTGGCATTTTTATTTCATCATTTTATGCTCTGGCATTTGCCCATAAGCCTGAACTTTATAGGCCAAACTGTATGAATGCCAAACAGCCTACACGCTAATCGACAAATGCTTTTAGTAAATGTTAATGTCTGTCCATGGAGGCGAAAAGGACAATGTTGGAATTTAAAGCTGCAATACATGTAACTTTTTGAGTGACCTTACCAAATTCACATAAACATTTGTGTTATAGATCGGTCATTCTAATTGAAAGCAAGTCGAAGAAGCAGTAGATCTGTTTTATGTGCACTATTTCTATGCTTCCCGTTCTTACGTTTCGTTTTTGCATCTTTTATTTTCGGTTTTGTACACCAGCTTCAAACTGCTGAAAATACAATATTTTTCGTTATGTAAAATATATTTCACAATGGTTTAGATGGTGCAATGATTCTCTACACTATACTTGCTTGTTTTGTCACGTAAACTGAAATTAGGGGACTATTAGAATTTTAGCAACCAGGAAACAGAGGAGTGATTTCCGCATAGCGCATCCTTAAGTCAATAAGCGAAAAGCTGTGAAATGCGGAGTTGAAAATAAAGAAAAGGGAGGGCCAGAAAAGTAATGTTTGGAAACTATGGATACTATACCAATTGGATAGTCGCATGGCACCTCAAGGAAACTGTAGCCTACTGTTTAGATGGCTTAATTGGAAACTGAACTCTGGACACTGCAGGTCTATAACATCTTACATGACCTTTATATTAACTCCTGCAGAATTAAGCATTTCTTGCAATAAAATGATACACCAAATGTAGGCAAAATGTTGACTCGGGAACAGGAGTGGAGAAATATGATTGATTCCTTTCAGCATCTTGAGAGAATGTGAATGCAGTTCCATCTGTAGTGTTGCTATCTTTAAAAGCTGATAGTAGCCTATTTCAACTACATAAAATATGGTCATTTTCATAGCTGTTTGGTCGTTTTCATAGCTTTCTATTTCTTACAACAGGTCAAACAGATGTGATTTGGAAATTTTGCACAGAAAATATTTCCCGTTTTTTTTTCTCCCCGGTCTCTAAACTTCTTTGCTCAGAGAAAGAAGCAGAAATCACATGGAAAACTTTATCGAAGTCAACTAGATTGAATAATTCATTCTATAGATTTATGACATTCTGATAAGTAAGGGTTTATTCAGTCTTCTAGGGCAACATATAGGCCTACTGACAGAAGAGAAGCTGTATGTATATACTGCAATTATAGACAAGTTGACAAGTTGACTAACAAACATCCTATCAAAATGTCGGAAATTATAAGCAGAAATAACTCAAATCAGGCAACATCAAAAAAACAATCCTGCACCCCCTGTCAAATTATTCCATCATCTCTGACTAGCCTAAAATGCATTTTCTATATTATCAGGTTAGGGTTGGTTGTGGGCCTCAGATTTTCACTTTACCACATATAGTGCCGTCGGAAAGCTCTGGAGCAGGTTTTCATCAAGGATGTTTCTGCACTTTGCTCCGTTCATCTTTCCCTTGATCCTAACTAGTCTCCCAATCCCTGCCGCTGAAACACATCCACACAGCATGATGCTGCCACCACCATGCTTTACCGGGGGGATGGTGCCAGGTCTCCTCCAGGTGTGATGCAGGCCAAAGAGTTCAATCTTGGTTTCATCAGACCAGAGAATCTTGTTTCTCATGGTGCCTTTAGGTGCCTTTTGGCAAACACCAAGCGGGCTGTCATTTGGCTTTTACTGAGGAGTGGCTTCCGTCTGGCCACTCTACCATAAAGGCCTGATTGGTGGAGTGCTGCAGAGATGGTTGTCCTTCTGGAGGGTTCTCCCTTCTCCACAGAGGAAGCTATGTCAGAATGACCATTGGGTTCTTGGTCACCTCTCTGACCAAGGCCCTTCCCCCCCAATTGCTCAGTTTGGCTGGGCAGACAGCTCCAGGAAGAGTCTTAGTGGTTCCAAACTTCTTCCATTTAAGATTGAAGGAAGCCACTGTGTTCTATGGGACCTTCAATGCTGCTGAAATGTTTTGGTACCCTTCCCCAGATCTGTGCCTCGACACAATCCTGACTCTGAGCTCTACGGACAATTCCTTTGACCTAACGGTATGGTTTTTGCTTGGACATGCACAAACTAAACTATGGGACATTATATAGACAGGTGTGTGCCTTCCCAAATAATGTACAATTAATTGAAATAATGTTCAAACAAGTTTTAGAAACATCTCAAGGATGATCGATGGAAACAGGATGCACCTGAGCTCAATTTGGAGTCTCATAGCAAAGTTTCTGAATATTTATGTAAATAAATATTCAGGTTTTTAGATTTTTTTGTGGGGATTGTATTACAATATATTGGGGATTGTATTACAATATATATTGTAATACAATCCCCACAAAAAAATCTAAAAACCTGTTTTTGCTCTGTCATTATCGAGTGTTTTGTAGATTGCTGAGGATTTATATTTATTTTATATAATACATAATATAATATATAATACACTTAACAAAATGTGGAAAAAGTCAAGGGGTCTGAATACTTCCCGAAGGCACTGTATATTCGGAAGGTTGCGTATGGGTTATTAGCAAATGCGGGTGCGGTTTAACAAACAGCTGACCCGCACACCCCTAATCCAATCCTGATTGAGCTACAGGTTTTTGAAGTCACACCTAATAATATCAAGTAATGTGCGAACATAAGGTACATATTTCCCAGCTTAATTTTAAAAGGATTACTGAGCAATAACAGCACAGCCACCACATAACGTTCTGAGAGCCATATGTTTCTTAGAGCTTAATGAGCGTGGTGGTGTCATATGGTTATTTTGCATACAACCATCACACAACCTTCTGGGAATGGTGTAGGATAGTTGCTTGGCTTTGAAAATTCGCAACACATTTAAACATACATTTGTTGGTACTGTAGCCCAATGACCAAAAGTGCCCTCTTTGGCCTCATGGGTGGAATGTTATTAATATTTTTCATAAAGATAATTTTTTTTAAATGATTGAAAATCCGGTGTTTCTATATAAAACAATTGTTATATATTTCAGTCTTCTGTGTTGTATATAAAGTGTAATATTGGGATGCAAAATTGAATACATTTCAACTTTATATCTGACATGGCACTGGTGTCTTCTTTCTTTAAGCCCATAACCATGTGTGTGAGGTGTATCCTTTAGTTTCAAAGTAGATTTGCTTAAGACTACTAATAATCACTGTGGCCCTGATTTAGCCCATTGCAGTAAAAGGTTAACAGATAGTTTCCTAAAAGTTGAAACATCGGTACATTTAATTACATTTTTAATTTAAATGTTGGTAATGTTATATGAACGTCCTCCAACTGGTTTGACATTAGGAATGTTCTCAAATAGTTCAAAGAACTTTAAGAAACAACGTTCTTCTGTGGAAATCTCAGTACTTCAACATAACGTTTCCTACAGGTTTCCTCATGGTTCTATTTAAAGTAATGTTCTCATATTAACCCTTCGCTAAACCCCACCTCCCTTGGTTACTGTTGCAACCTCGGACAACATTTTCCCCGGGAAGCCCATTTCCCCATATGAACCACTGGCGAAATCACCTCACAATGATCTTAAACTGTGTTTTTAATACATAATGAAATGAAACACAGACTACCCCTTGCTAACCAGGAAACGCTTGGGTATGTTGTGGTGGACTGTCATTACAATTGCTTTACGAGAACCTGATGAAATTTGTTTTGTGGTGTGGCTAGCCACTGAATGGCTCTGAATTCACTGTCAGCATGCAGGAAATGCTACTAACCACTTTTGGAGCTAACTAGCTACTGCTTTCAAATCTTGATGTCGACAGCAGTTGGCAGTTGTATCAATAACATGGCTAACTTAACTAGCTAATATACATTTCAAAAAGCAAGTTATATTAAGTGGCTAGCTAGCTAGCATTAGCAACATTTGGTGGCCAATGAGACAGAGCTGGCTAACCAGCTGAGCTAGCAAACAATGTAACAAAAGTATAATTTCGGATTCGAAAAATACTCCATCAGGCTCTGCATTTCAGGAATCAGTAGCAAGTACCCCTGCTGCGCTGTTAAATTACTTAACAATTTAAACAATGTATTTTTTTAAAGAAAACTCAATTTCATGTTTTAAACTTGAGCTTGTCCGAGGTGTAGGACTCGACGACAGTTTTTATCCATTGGAGCACTGGTTGCCACAAATTCTTGAGGGGCTTAGCGAAGGGTCAGTTGTTCCGAGAACGTTAAGAAAACTATCCATAAAAACCACAAGAAAACTTTGAGAGAACGTTCTAAGAATGTTATTTAAAAACATATACATTCCGTTGTCAGCATCAACAAAACTCTCTATCCTCTTCCTTGTTAAGTGTGTTCAGGTGTGTTGACCACGCCCACTTATTGGCCACACCTGATCTTAATGAGTGCTTGATTCGTTTGATATGAGGCCTGTTAGAATAGACGAAAATTAACAGTTTTGCATGTGTAAAAAAAAAAAAAAGTCAGGGCATGCTAGCACCATCCTGGTGGCGCAGTGGACTAATTCCATGGATAGAGAACAGAAGATTATAGACTCGAATCTTACTGATGCCTTGTCACCAATGTGAACTTCCAAGGAACCAAATGTGCTAGCTGGGAAGGTTTTGCAATAACGCCCCCTCCAATCCCCTAGACTTGATTACATGTCTGAATGGTATGTTGTTTATTTGCTTTGTGCATAATGCGTTAGCAAGCTCAATCAGATTTAATATGACTACTGTGCTAGTTAGTGTTGTGCTGCTATTGTTCTTGTGTCCAATTCCATTACAACTCTTAAAGTGGTGCCCGAGGCCGTCTGATTCACACGTGGTATCAAATGGGGCACTTTGTAACGGGTTTAGATTAGAAGCCTCCAGCTAGGGCAAAACGAACAGCAATTTAACAATACCGATAAACCACTTTACACCATGGTGTAAAGTGGGTTTGCATACTGATTGATTCCCCCAGTGCCTGTAAGAAGAGGAAGTGAAGGACAGGTATATGTTGATTGTCTGTTTACCTGGTGTAGCGGGCATGGCTGCGGACCAGCTCGATGACCTTTCCTGTGTTGTTGACAGCCCCGTCCGTGAGCAGGAAGAGCATGCGAGGATGACCTGCGTGCATTGGTTGCCTCAGGATCCATTTGAGCGGTGCCAGGATGTTGGTGCCGCCCATGTCAGCTCGGATCTTCTTGATGTACTCACAAGCCATGGTTACTGTTTCCTGAAAAATGTAGAAAGCAAGAGAAAAAGCATAGTAGTATTTAATAGCCTAGCAGTTAGAAAGGCTAGCCTGCAACCGGAGGGTTGCCAGTTAAAATCCCAGGTCTGACTGGAAAAATATGGTGGCAAGTAAGCTGGCAACCAGAGGGTTGCTTGTATCAAATTCTAGACGCTATTGCCTGCAGTTGTGCCCTTGAGCAAGACACTTAACACCCCAAAACAACAGCGCTTTGGGCGCCCAGTGTGGCAGCCCCCGCACCTCTCCTATGGGCTGGGTTAAAAGTGGAAGTCAAATTTCGGTTGGATATTGTGTGCAATTGACCAATAAAGTGATCTCTCAATAGACAAATGTGTCTCTGACTCACACTTTGATTACCTGTAGTTGTCAAATCTGGCCTGTGAGATTAAGTATTTACTAATAGAGATTTTATCACTGACATGCAGTTAATTAATATTGACCTGAAAGCAGAAACACTACATGTCCTGCCAGCCTCATACCTCATCATAGCTCTGACTGGTAGTAAACAGTGTTTTGAATGTGGAGCCGAAGCCAATGATGTTGAAGAGGCTGGCAGGCACAAGGCTCTTCAGAATCACCACCATGGCATCCTGGAAACAGAAGAGACATGATAGAAACACAAGGTCAAGAGGTAGAAGAGCAGAATGAGAAAAGTGGGAAAGAGTGAGGAAGAGAGCAAAAAGAAAAGAAACAAGACAGGCAGACCAGGCAGTCAATTTTTAAGTCATTGTCTAACAATCAACCTTGTTTACCTGCTGCAAGTGTTCTTTACCTATATGAGGAAAATTGTTAAAACATTTTTGGCTGCAGCAGTACGACCAGATTACAGCTCCTCTAACACGGTCTTCTCTGGCATCAGGCTAGTTATTACAAACAGTTTAAAGTTTAAAGTGTTATTAGTCGTATGTACAGGATACACGTGGTATACACTGTCCAACAAAATGCTTACTTACAGGTTGCTTCTTGATAATGAAACAACAATAAGAAATAAGAAAAGATAAGAATATGAACAGAAAGTAAAATGGCTTAGTAGAATAGACATTTTAGCATATGTATAATACAGGAAGTTTGTAGTAAATTAATTACGTTTATGTATCAGGGAAGGGCGGATTTGGGTGCAAGTGTTTAAATTGTGCAGTATTAGTATTGTGCAGTAACCTCTGAGATCAACTTCGTTTTTACATTTAGCTCATTAATTTACTTCCCCAATTACTGCAGATAGAGCAGCTTGCTGTGGATCGGGTAAGATAGTTGTTTACATGTCTGAATGGTGCAGGCACGAAATGAGACTGAAATTTCACGGGTGGGGAGAGAGCGAGAGAGAGGGGTAGCCATGGAGGGGGCTTGGCTTGAAGAACTGTAATATCATGACATGATGTGAATTGGAATGTGTTTAGCCTATCACTAGCATTATAACTTCACCAAATTACATAATTATATACTAGGGGGTTTTAGGCTGGGTTTCTGTACAGCACTTTGAGATATCAGCTGATGTACGAAGGGCTATATAAATAAATTTGATTTGATTTGATTTAGACATGAGTCATAATTTTGGAGCTAAAAATAAAATGATTTACTGGTTCTCAAGATTTGACAATAATGGTTCTGTTCCGGAAAACTAGAGATCAACCACATAATCTCCTCCTCTTTTTCCCTCCTTATTTTAAAAGGTGGTATCAAATAGATGTTTAAATTTCTCATTCTCTTTATATTCAGTCAAAGGTGGTATCAAATTGGGGCCTGGCATTTTAGGGGAGTTTCTGGCTGTTCAAAGAAACAGAGGAGGAATGGTTGCATCGATTTGACCAGCCTTTAAGCCAGACTTTGGGGTATCAGAGAGTGTCAAAGGAAGAGGAGGCCCATCCCTCCACAATCAGAAGCTATCTGAGTCACACTGGCCCGAAGTGCATCACAGACTGAGAGAGGTTAGTCAAACATCACTCAGCCTGGCCCATTCAGGTAACGTTACGGTCAGATGCACTGGAAATAAAGTCTGAACTGGGCTGAGTTTCCATTGACCATTCCATTTAAAGGTGTGGCAGCTTCACTCCATCTTTGTAAAGACTACTTTCTATGAGCAGTGAGTCATTGAGTCATTAATAGCACACCCATTTGTGTATAACCGCACTTACGACGCCTAATTAGTATACTACATCATTCCTTTCTCATTAATTTATTTTTCTTTGCCCTGAATTAACAAGTTTAGAATGTAGTTAATTATGCTTACTATATGCATTTCCTATGAATGTGTTATGTATGGGTTATTATGAAGTCTCGTACAGTACCTTGACACGGCTGATGTTGACCCCGCTCATGCTCCCACTGCGGTCAATGAGGAAGATGTACTCTCCATGCACCTTCCTCAGGTCAGAGGTCATGGACTTGAGGTCTGGGCAGAAGTTGAGCATGACCACAGGGTTGTGAAGGATGTCCTTGTGGAGACGCTTACGAATGATATCCACCTACATATGGCCATGTGACCAGAGGATAACATGGTGAGTGAAGTGCTTGAGATCTAGTCTACACATGGTCCAGAGGATAACATGGTGAGTGAAGTGCTTGATATATAAGAGAAGGGTGAACGAAAGAAAATTAGATCAAAATTACATCATGCAAGCTTTGAATGAGAGCCATATCCACATATTGAAATAACTTTGTACATGCATTTGTTTTTAAATATAGTTATCTTACAAATCACATCTGATAAGATCAGCATTAAAAAGAGCTAGCTCTTAACAAAACAGTGTTCCCTTAAGCTAAACTACAACACAGCTGTTTCCTTAATGCAAAAAGGTGCATGAAATACATAGATCTAACAGTTAAATATTCTCCACGCGGAATGTTTTTGATAAACTGAATTACAGCTATGCTTCTTTAAATAAAAATATTTCATAATTCAAGGATTTTCTTTTCTTTAAGAGACACATTATTTGAGAAAGAAAGGGCACTCGATCAACTGGTGCATGTGTTCTTGCAGGTAGATCCAAGCAGAAGGCTGAGGACCTTTCATTGTTTCCATAGTAACGCCTTTTTAATCACACACACACCATTTTAGGGCGTAAGTGTTTTCTCTCTTCCTCCCGTTTAGGTCTACTGGTCACTGAGGATGTATGTGTGTCTGCCACTGTTGTGCCATTCTGACATGTGGAGAATAAGGTACAATCTGTTACAAACACATGATTTCACCTCAAGAAAAATGATAAACTCACCATTTAAATAACATACCGTAGCTCCAATGTGTGTCATATGTGGTTTAACAATAATTTCAGAGAGGTGGAAATAAATCAAACACTTTTATGTAATAATAATGGACACAGGAATGATGTAAAATACCTGAATCATGCAAAACTTGCAAAATGTATGGGGGCAAAAACCCTGTGCTATTCTGGAGCACAGGACATTACAGGGCTGCTTCCGACCGTTCTACGACAAATTCTGGGAGCTGACGCTGTCATAGTCCATGTGGGGTCAAACGACATTAGGAAGTCTAGCTTAGAACTTCTGAAAATGTATTTTTAAAGAACTGAAAGATTCCAAAAAGTTGCCAATTATTTCACGTCCGGTACCATCAATGGGCTGCGGGTGTGAAAGATTCAGCAGGCTACTGGCATTACACAACTGGATATAAGATTACTGTATCTCTGTTGGAATCACTTTTATAGATAACTTTGGCACCTTCTGGAAACGGAAGATGCTCCACAGGAATGACAAAGTCCATACAAATCATCTTGGGTCCTTGGACACTGTCCACACATTTCAAGGCTGCGTTGAGACAATGAGTTATCAATGGCCCACGCCCAGCACAGATAATCCCGATCACTGTCTTGCTGAGTTGTCGTGGGTGCTGCTGCAAATGTACATTGTCCCAGGGGTGTTGGCAGACACAATGTAAGTAACTTAATTTATGTCCCTCTAACTCCCCTGAATGTCTCTGTTGATCCTACAGCTATAGTATGCAATAATCATCTGCCTATGAACCAGAGTTATACTGTTAGCATGAGGCAGTGTGCCCTAGTAGGAAGTCCACCGTGTGCAGCTCACCCTGCACAGCTCAAACATAAATACTATTGTCATGTCTACTTCTCATAAGCTTCCCAATAAAGCAATAAAAACAATCAAGCATCCCAGAAAAGTGCTAAAAATAGCCCACAATAACATATGTAGAGAAATAAACAAGGTTCATGAAATCAATAACATGCTAGTAACAGATGATATTCATATTCTAGCTCTGAAACTCACTTGAATAATACCTTTGATGAAACAGTGATAGCAATATATGGCTATAACATGTACAGAAAAGACAGGAATGTCAATGGGGGTGGAGTTGCAGTCTATATTCAGAACCACATTCCTGTAAAGATTAGAGAGGATCTCACGTTAAATACTTTTGAAGTAATATGGCTACAGGTTCATCTGCCTCACCTAAAGCCCATTCTTGTGGGAAGCTGCTATAGACCACTAAGTGCTAACAGTCAGTATCTGGATAATATGTGTGAAATGCTTGATAATGTACAGTGGGGAGAACAAGTATTTGATACACTGCCGCTTTTGCAGGTTTTCCTACTTTCATAGCATGTAGAGGTCTGTAATTGCTATCATAAGTACACTTCAACTGTGAGAGGCGGAATCTAAAACAAAAATCCAGAAAATCACATTGTATGATTTTTAAGTAATTAATTTGCATTTTATTGCATGACATAAGTATTTGATCACCTACCAACCAGGAAGAATTCCGGCTCTCACAGACCTGTTAGTTTTTCTTTAAGAATCCCTCCTGTTCTCCACTCATTACCTGTATTAACTGCACCTGTTTGAACTCGTTACCTGTCCACCCACTCAAGCAAACATACTCCAACCTCTCCACAATGGCCAAGACCAGAGAGCTGTGTAAGGACATCAGGGATAAAATTGTAGACCTGCACAAGGCTGGGATGGGCTACAGGACAATAGGCAAGCAGCTTGGTGAGAAGGCAACAACAGTTGGCGCAATTATTAGAAAATGGAAGAAGTTCAAGATGACGGTCAATCACCCTCGGTCTGGGGCTCCATGCAAGATCTCACCTCGTGGGGCATCAATGATCATGAGGAAGGTGAGGAATCAGCCCAGAACTACACGGCAGGACCTGGTCAATGACCTGAAGAGAGCTGGGACCACAGTCTCAAAGAAAACACACTACGCCGTCATGGATTAAAATCCTGCAGCGCACACAAGGTCCCCCTGCTCAAGCCAGCGCATGTCCAGGCCTGTCTGAAGTTTGCCAATGACCATCTGGATGATCCAGAGGAGGAATGGGAGAAGGTCATGTGGTCTGATGAGACAAAAATAGAGCTTTTTGGTCTAAACTCCACTCGCCGTGTTTGGAGGAAGAAGAAGGATGAGTACAACCCCAAAAATACCATCCCAACCATGAAGCATGGAGGTGGAAACATCATTCTTTGGGGATGCTTTTCTGCAAAGGGGACAGCCCCGTATTGAGGGGAGGATGGATGGGGCCATGTATCGCGAGAACTTGTCCAACAACCTCCTTCCCTCAGTAAGAGCATTGAAGATGGGTCGTGGCTGGGTGTTCCAGCATGACAATGACCCGAAACACACAGCCAGGGCAACTAAGGAGTGGCTCCGAAAGAAGCATCGAAAAGGTCCTGGCATAAATACTTGTGTCATGCAATAAAATGCAAATGAATTACTTAAAAATCATACAATGTGATTTTCTGGATTTTTGTTTTAGATTCCATCTCTCACAGTTGAAGTATACCTATGATAAAAATGACAGACCTCTACATGCTTTGTAAGAAGGACAACCTGCTAAATCTGCAGTGTATCAAATACTTGTTCTCCCCACTGTATGTGATATCAACAGAGAGGAATATTTTCTAGGTGATTTCAATATTGACTGGCTATCATCAAGCTGCCCACTCAAGAAAAAGCTACAAACTGTAACCAGTGCCTGCAACCTGGTTCAGGTTATGAGTCAACCTACCAGGGTAGTTACAAACAGCACAGGAATGAAATCATCCACATATTTTGATCACATCTTTACTAATGCTGCAGAAATGTGCTTGAAATCCGTATCCAAATCCATCGGATGTAGTGATCACAATATAGTAGCCATATCTAGGAAAACCACATTTCCAAAGGATGGGCCTAATATAGTGTATAAGAGGTCATACAATACGTGTTGTAGTGATTCCTATGTTGATGATGTAAATCATATTTGCTGGTCTGTGGTGTGTAATGAGGAGCAACCAGACGCTGCACTTGACACATTTATGAAATTGCTTATTCCAGTTACTAATAAGCATGCACCCATTAAGAAAATGACTGTAAAACTGTTAAATCCCCTTGGATTGATGAGGATTTTTTAATTGTATGGTTGAGAGGGATGAGGCAAAAGGAATGACAAATAGGTCTGGCTGCACAACCGATTGGCAAACGTACTGAAATTGAGAAATCATGTGACCAAACAGAATAAAAAGAACTAGAAGCTATACTAGGAAACAAAGATAAATTACATAAAGATTGATAGTAAAAAGCTTTGGAGCACCTTAAATGAAATTTTGGGCAAGAAGGCAAACTCAGCTCCATAATTAATTGAATCAGATGGCTCATTCATCAAAAACCACGGATACTGCCTCCTACTTTAATGATTTTTTCATTGGCAAGATTAGCACATTTAAGCATGACATGCCAGCAACCAATGCCGACACTACACATCCAAGTATATCTGACCAAATTATAAAAGACAAGCATTGGAATTTTGAATTCCGTAAAGTGAGTGTGGATGAGGTGAAAATATTATTGTTGTCTATCAACAATGACAAGCCACCGAGGTCTGACAGCTTGGACTGAAAATTACTGAGGATAATAGCGTACGATATTGCCCCTCCTATTTGCGATATCTTCAATCTAAGCCTATTAGAAAGTGTGTACCCTCAGGCTTGGAGGGAAGCAAAAGCAATTCTGATCAGCCCTTAGAAAACTTTTGGCAAAAATGGTGTTTGACCAGATACAATGTGATTTCACAGTAAACAAATTGACAACAGACGTTCAACATGCTTATAGGGAAGGACATTCAACAAGCCCAGCACTTACACAAATTACTGATGATTGGCTGACAGAAATTGATGATAAAGAGATTGTGGGAGCTGTCTTGTTAGACTTCAGTGCAGCTTTGACATTATTTTTTATTTTATTATTTAACCTTTATTTAACTAGGCAAGTTAGTTAAGAACAAATTAGTATTTACAATGGCCTACCAAAAGGCAAAATGCCTCCTGCAGGGACGGGGGCTGGGATTAAAAATAAAAATATAGGACAAAACACACATCACGACAAGAGAGATACCACAACACTACATAAAGACAGACCTAAGACAACCACATCGCATGGCAGCAACACATGACAACACAGCATAATAGCAACACAACATGGCAGCAGTAACACATGGTAGCAGCACAAAACATGGTACAAACATTATTAGGCACAGACAACAGCACAAAGGGCAAAAAGGTAGAAACAACAAAACATCAGGCGAAGCAGCCACAACTTTCAGTAAGTGTCCATGATTTAGTCTTTGAATCAAGAGATTGAGTGTTTTTTGCAGCTCGTTCCAGTCGCTAGCTGCAGAGAGCTGAAAAGAAGAGCGACCCAGGGACGTGTGTGCTTTGGGGACCTTTAACAGAATGTGACTGGCAGAACGGGTGTTCTGCCATGTGGAGGATGAGGGCTGCAATAGGTATCTCAGATAGAGGGGAGCGAGGCCTAAGAGGGTTTTTATAAATAAGCCTCAACCAGTGGGTCTTGCAACGAGTATACAGAGATGACCAGTTTACAGTATAGAGTGCAGTGATGTCCTATAAGGTGGCAAATCTGATGGCCGAATGGTAGAGAATATCTAGCAGCTCGAGAGCACCCTTACCTGCCGATCTATAAATTAAATCTCTGTAATCTAGCATGGGTAGGATGGTCATCTGAATCAGGATTAGTTTGGCAGCTGGGGTGAAAGAGGAGCAATTACGATAGAGATTGAACCGTAGCCTGCAGATTTGATATGTGCTGAGAGAAAGACAGTGTACTGTCTAGCCATACTCCCGAGTACTTGTATGAGGTGACTACCTCAAGCTCTAAACCCTCAGAGGTAGTAATCACACGGATGGGGAGAGGGGCAGGTTAAGGGCAGCGAAAGCTTGTTGAACACGAAGAAAACTTTGTTGTAGAGCGTTTGTTGTAGAGAAAACTTTGTTGTAGAGTACCTCCAAAACTCCGGGGAGGTGCCAGTTGAGTATGACTGAGTATTTGAGTATCTGCATATAAATGGATGAGAGTGCTTCCTGAGCTATGTTGTAGATGTAAATTGAGAAAAGAGTAGGGCCTAGGATCGAGCCTTGGGGTACTCCTTTGTTGACAGGCAGTGGCTGAGACAGCAGATGTTCTGACTTTACGCACTGCACTCTTTGAGAGAGGTAGTTAGCAAACTCCTTAGCAGGCCCACAAGAATGGAATTGTCTACTGTATCAAAAGCTTTGGCCAAGTCAATTAAAATAGCAGCACAACATTGCTTAGAATCAAGGGCAAAGATGAAATCATTTGGCACCATTAAGGTTGAAGTGACACATCCATAACCTGAGCGGAAAAAAGATTGCAAACCAGAGAGAATACTATAGACATCAAGAAAGCCAGTCAGTTGATTATTGAAACGTTTTTCCAACACTTTTGATAAACAGGGCAAAATAGAAATTGGCCTATAACAGTTAGGATCAGCTTTATCTCCCACTTTAAATAAAGGACTCATGTGGCTGCCTTCCAAGCAATGGGAACCTCCCCAGAGAGGAGAGACAGGTTGTCAAAGTTCTGTTTCATGTTCGAGTGTGCTCCCTTAGGTTACCGCTGGAGGGCACCTTACTTTGTTTCTAGTGTCTAGGTTCCCCTGATTGTTATACTTCGTTTCACCTGTGGTTGATTGCCCTGTGTTTGATTCACCTGTGGTTGATTGATTCTCAGTTCACATGTTGCCTGGCTATTTAGGTTCCTCTGTGGGCAGGGATCTTTGCTTAGGTCTCATGTTTTGATTAGTGTACTATTGCTTTGTTTTTTTCTGTGAAGACCTTAGTAAATGTTCTGGATTTACCCTTACCTCTGTCTGCTGTGTTTCTCTGTGCCTGGGTCCGAGTTCATACTAGTATTATTGTCACACAGGTTAAAAAGGTCAGAGATAGGCTTGGCGATGATAGGGGCTGCTACCTTAAAGAAGAGAGGGTCTAAACCATCTGACCCAGATGTTTTTTGGGGGTCAAGTTTAAGGAGCTCTTTTAGCACCTCAGACTCAGTGACCACCTGCAGGGAGCAACTTTGTAGCAGGGCAGGCGGAAAAAGAGGGAGGAACATCAGGGCTAATCGCATTAGAAGGGGTGGCAGATGAGGAAATGTTGGACAGGCAAGGAGGCATGGCTGAGTCAAATAGGATTCCTAACTTAATGGTGATTAAAGAGCACAGCCATCCTTGTCAGTAAAAACCACATCATCAACATTAAGGGACATGGGCAGCTGTGAGGAGGAGGGTTTATTCTCCAGGTCTTTAACCATTTCCAGATGTTCTTAGACCCACAGAGAGAGAACTGCTCCTTCAATAACTAACTTTGGCCTTCCGGATAGCCTGAGTGCACTTATTTCTCATTTTCCTGAATGAGAGCCAGTCAGCCTGATTATGCGTGTGCCAAGCCTTTCACCAAATGGAATTCTTGAGGTGGAGGAGGACCTCTGCCAGATCACTGTCGATCCAGGGGCTGAACCTGTTTTTAATAACACATTTTCTTTATGGGGGCGTGTTTGTTAACAATACCACAGAAAATATAAAATAAGTTCCAAGTGTTTTTGACAGAAGGGATAAAGCTGATTCTATAGAAATGTACAGAGGCCAGGTCATGAAGGAAGGCTTGCTCATTAAAGGTTTTTAGCAGGCGTCTATGACAAATAAGGACAGGTCGTTTTGCTGAGCAGCCATTACGAACACAGGCTGTAAAACAGTGATCACTTAGGTCATTACAAAAAACACACGACTGATTCCTATCAGGATTATTTGTGAGGATAACATCAAGGAGAGGAGCCTTTTCTGGGTGTTTGGAGTCATACCTTGTCGGATTGGTAATAATCTGAGAAAGACTTAGGGAGTCGCATTGCTTTAGGACCTGGTCAGGTGGTTTATGCATGTCCCAGTTTAGGTCACCTAGCAGGACAAATTCAGACTTAGTGTAAGGGGCCAGGAAAGAGCTTAGGGCAGCTAGGGTACAGGCCGGTGCTGATGGTGGATGATAACACCCAGCAACAGTCAACAAAGATATATATTTTTAAATTGAATGCTTAAAATCAGAAAATCTAATTATTTGGGGACAGAATTGGTGGAGACAATCAAGCACTGAAGGTGTTGGAAAAACATATGTGTTACACCATGCTATATTGTGGATAAAGAGTTACCTGTCTAACAGAACACAGAGGGTGTTCTTTAATGGAAGCCAATCCAACATAATCCAGGTTGAATCAGGAATTCCCCAGGGCAGCTGTCTAGGCCCCTTATTCTTTCAATCTTTACTAATGACATGCCACTGGCTTTGAGTAAAGTCAGTGTGTCTATGTATGCAGATGACTCAACACTATACACTTCAGCTACTACAGCAACTGAAATGACTGCAGCAATGAGCTGCAGTTAGTTTCAGACTGGTGGCAAGGAATACATTAGCCCTAAATATTTCAAAAACGAAAAACATTGTATTTGGGACAAATCATTCACTAAACCTTAAACCTCAAGTAAATCTTGTAATAAATAATGTGGAAATTAACAAGTTGAGGTGACTAAACTGCTTGGAATAACCCTGGATATTGATACAACAGTAGCTAATATGGTGAGAAGTCTGTCCATAATAAAGCGCTGCTCTCTCTTCTTAACAACACTATCAACAAGGCAGGCCTACAGGCCCTAGTTTTATCGCACTTGGACTACTGTTCAGTCATGTGGTCAGGTGCCACAAAGAGGGACATAAGAAACTTACAATTGGCTCAGAACAGGGCAGCACTTAAATGTACAAGGAGAGCTAACATTAACAATAATTATGTATGTCAATGTCTCATGGCTTAAAGTGGAGGAGGGATTGACTTCATCTCTACTTGTTTTTGTAAGAAGTGTTGACAACTGAATGCACTGGGCTGTCTGTTTAAACTACTAGCACTGCTGGACACCCATGCACACCCCACAATACATGACACCAGAGGTCTCTTCACAATCCCCAAGTCCGGAACAGACTATGGGAGGTGCACAGTACTACATAAAGCCTCGACTACAAGGAACTCTATTCCACGTCAGGTAACTGATGCAAGCAGTAGAATCAGATTGGTTTTAAATTATAAAAATACACCTTATGGAACAGCGGGGACATTTTGTATTGTAGATATGTAGTGGTGTAATAATGTTATATGATGTACTGTTTTATTATTTGTTTTATGTGTAATGCAAGTGCCTTAATGTGTTTGGACCCCAGGAAGAGTAGCTGCTGGGGTCCAAATAAATACAAATACAAATATTTGCAGAAGGTCTTATTGTCTGATGAGTATATTTGAATATTTATTATGCTACACACTTTTCTTCTTTAATTATAAGCAGCATCTTGCCATTTTACAAAGCCTGTTTAATCTAAAAGTAATTTTCTGACATCTGTTTCTGTCTCTCATTAAGGCTGCTGTGTAAGATGCATATCAGATCTGATGCAGCACTCACTTTCTTTTCATTGCTGGAGTCCTTCTTGGTGGCCTTGATGAAGTCACTCTTCCCCGCGAGGTGATCATCGTACTCCTCCAGTGTCATGTCTCCATCCTCAATCAGCACATGTGGCAGATGAGGATCTAGACAAGAGGAGATTGTGGCCATTAGACTAATGTGATACGGTATCACCTAGACAACAAGCATGTTTCAGTATGAGCTAGATAGTGGCTAGATATAGTACGTATTTTTTCTGTCACAGAAGTCCGTCTTGGATTTAGATTTCCAAGTTGTAATGATGTCGGAGTCAAAATGATAGTCCCATTACTGTTATTTCCTGCTCAAATTCTGCTCTCCACAGGCATCTCTCAAAACATCTCTCTGCAATGAACTTTATGGCGAGCTGTTTTTATTGACCGTTTACCAAATCAATAGCGTTTTCTTTGAAAACCGACAATCATTTTTCATAATCATTCAAGTTAATTTAGCTATACCAATACTGACGAAAAACCGGCAAGCACTCCATTCATCGCTCTATTTTTGTTTCACCTTTATTTAACTAGGCAAGTCAGTTAGACCGCTGCGCCATCCATTTGGTTGAGCTCAGCAATTTCCTTGATGAGATTGAAACCCCAGCACCACATCGGGCTGAATTGAATTGCACAGCGAGCAACTGGCCCCAGGTCTGTTTGTAGACAAAGCCATCTCTTAGCGCCTGTTGAATAAGAAATCTGGGGATTTATTATTGCCTCTGGGAGACAACTGGTCCATGCAGAGGTCAAGACAACCAGTAGAGGATAGATAGACAGGGAAAGAGAGCAAGAGGGGGGAGAGATAGAGAGAACGAGAGAGAAAGGGAGGGAGACAGAGAGTGAGTGTGAGCGAGAGAGAGAGTGGGTGGCTGGGTAAGCCCGAGGACTGCTCATACATTTGCACAAGGTGGAGGGTGGATGGAGTGGAGGGGCTGAGGGTGAACAGATATGCTGAGAGAGAGAGAGAGTGGGTGGCTGGGTAAGCCTGAGGATAGCTCATACATTTGCACAAGGTGGAGGGTCGATGGAGGGGAGGGGCTGAGGGTGAACAGATATGCAGAGAGAGAGAGAGAGGCTGATGATTCCCCCCATGTGATCTGATTAACTGTCCTCGTATAAATAACAGGGCATTATCTAAATGAATGGTTTGCTGCAGATAGTCAATGATTTAACACCGAGGATAGGTAAACACTGGTCTATTCTGGGTATGTGATACTGTATTTTGAAGAGGAGTGAGTAATTGTTGTGTCTGCCAGGCTGAGTGGTGGGTGGTGGATGGTGTGTCTCCTAAAGTGCAGTACCCACCGCTGGGGTAGATGAGGATCTCCACAGGGCAGTCGTAGGTGTATTTGTCAGCCAGGGTGATGACAACGCTGGTGGCTGAGCGGGCCAGGGGGTCTGCGTCGGCCCGGATCGCATGAGAGGGGCTCTCCACACCTGCACAAAAACACCTCTAAAGCATCTAGTGTAAAATCTACAGTGTAGTATAAACAGTGGCATCCACTGTGATTTCACTTGACAAAGACATAAGCTATATACAAAAGTATGTGGACACCCTTCCAATTAGTGGATTTGGCTATTTCAGCCACACCCGTTGCTGACAGGTGTATAAAATCGAGCACACAGTCATGCAATCTCCATAAACAAACATTGGCAGTAGAATGGCCTTACTGAAGAGCTCCGTTACTTTCAACGTGGCACCGTCATAGAATGCCACATTTCCAACAAGTCAGCTTGTCATGTTTCTGCCCTGCTAGAGCTACCCCAGTCAAGTGCAAGTGCTGTAAGTGCTGTTATTGTGAAGTGGAAACCTCTAGGAGCAACAACGGCTCAGCCACAAAGTGATAGGCCAAACAAGCTCACATAACGGGACTGCTGGGTGCTGAAGCGTGTAGAAATCGTCTGTCCTTGTTTGCAACACTCACTACCGAGTTCCAAACTGCCTCTGGAAGCAACGTCAGCACAAGAACTGTTCATCGGGAGCTTCATGAAATGGGTTTCCATGGCCAAGCAGCCGCACACAAGCCTAAGATCACCATGCGCAATGCCAAGCGTCAGCTGGAGTGGTGTAAAGCTGCCACCATTGGACTCTGGCTCTGTGGAAACGCATTCTCTGGAGTGGTGAATCACACTTCCCCATCTGGTAGTCCGATAGACGAATCTGGGATTGGCGGATGCCATGTGAATGCTACCTGCCAGAATGCATAGTGCCAACTGTAAAGTTTGGTGGATGAGGAATAATGCTCTGGGGCTATTTTTCATAGTTTGGGCTAGGCCCCTTAGTTCCAGTGAAGGGAAACCTTAACGATACAGCATACAATGACATTCTAGATGATTCTGTGCTTCCAATTTTGTGGCAACAGTTTGGGGAAGGCTCTTTCCTGTTTCAGCATGACAATGGCCCCGTGCACAAAGCGAGGTCCATACAGAAATGGTTTGTCAAGATCGTTGTGGAATATCTTGACTGGCCTGCACAGAGCCCTGACCGAAACCCCATCAAACCCCTTTGGGATGAATTGGAATGCCGACTGCAAGCCAGGTCTAATCGCCCAACATCAGTGCCTGTCCACACTAATGCTCTTATGGCTGAATGGAAGTCCCCGCAGCAATGTTCCAACATCAAGTGGAATGCTTTCCAAGAAGAGTGGAGGCTGTTATAGCAGCAATGGGGGGACCAACTCCATATTAATGCCCGTGATTTGGGAATGAGATGTTCATGAAGCAGGTGTCCACATACTTTTGGTCATGTAGTGTATCACAAAAATACTCAAATAAATCCTGTTTGTGTGTGGAGGTAGCTTTTTACTCATAGTGGAAGGATGTCTATATCGGTATGCAAGTCACTGTTGGTCAGGAACATAAATTGCATTTATTATTATACAAATGAACTGCAATGTGTAGATGGTTGTGTGTTGTGTCTCTGACCTGCAAGGAGATAGGGGGCTCTGATCTCCAGCTGGAAGCTAAACTCATAGTCGATGGAGTTGATGGCCTCTTCCTCTAGTAGCAGGGCCATGCACAGCTGGGGATTTATGGGTGTCTGTTCATGTGGACCCAGGGCACAATTATGCCTGTCCCTCCTGTGCAAAAATACCACAATACAAAATCATATCATGTCTTGTCCACGAGTCAGCTCTTTCTCTGTCTAGAACATTTAAAATAATTTATGTCTAATACCGAAAGTTTGTGAATAACTTAACTTCTAAGTTCACTGTCAAAGGGATACTTCAAAAGTTACAAGACTATAACTACCAATTGGATACCACAAAATTGGGCAGAAAAAGGGGTGAAAAAAAAATAAAGATCAAGTTTTCTTTAAAGATCAAAATGGCACTATACATTTTTTATTTGGACAAGACAGCATTGACATTCAGTTGTGGTTATGATGATGACACATTGTCACAGCATTCTTACGTTCTGTTCTGGAAGTTAGGGGAGAGTCCCTGCTCCTCGTTGATGGTCCTCTGGACCCTCGGGGTGCACACGGAGGGTGACGTGACACGGATTCCCCCGTCCGGCAATGTGGGCAGCTCAGAGGAGGTGCTGACCAGCACGTTGACCGTCTCCAGAGGTGGGATGACCCCCAGATTCACCACCAACACCGTCCTCTCCAAGTCCTCGTCCAGCACTATCTGTCCTGGAATACCATAGCAGAACAACTCACATAAATGGTAATGTTTTGTATTTTTCTGAGCAATATTATCATTATTCACTGGATTATATTCTAGATACGTAGTTGGAACCAAAACCACTAGACTGGTCCCTGTTTGGACTGTCTTGTCATC
Organism: Oncorhynchus tshawytscha; assembly: GCF_018296145.1. Lineage (NCBI taxonomy): Eukaryota > Metazoa > Chordata > Actinopteri > Salmoniformes > Salmonidae > Oncorhynchus > Oncorhynchus tshawytscha. The sequence continues at coordinate 12,048,871 of NC_056450.1, read as the reverse complement.
TCCAATTGTCATTGTCACACAAATGACCATAGGAGTTGGCAAGATGGCACAAAGAGATCTGTTGCCAGGCTACAGAACCACTGACCACTTCATGACAGTGTGTGACGATTCCTCTAACCTTTAGAGGTGACATGGCGTGAGACACATTCTTACCACTGCCACTCTGAAGGGCTCCATTAGCTGTAGTGCAGCAATCAAAGTAACAGTCATCCATCTTGGACTTGTCTTTGATTTGCACTGTTATTATTTGGCTGGAGATCATAGCCTCGAATCCCACAACGGTAGAGCATTCTTCCAGTGGGTAAATGAAGATACCTGCATCAAATGAAGACAGGTAATTAAGTCAAACTAACGCAATTATGTCAATACAGCCCCTGGACAGTGCCTATGTAAATGTTTACATTGGAAAACATTGTGGAAGCTCTAGAGGCTACCTAGGAGACAAGGGAAGTAAATTCAGAATAATAATTTTAAGCACACTTGTATAAGGCCCCCAGGGAGTGTTCATGATCACTTGTAGTAATGATCTTACTTTGTTGTATAAATGTACAAATGAGGTCCTTACCTTCAATAGGATGGTCCTCGAAGTTGTTGTAGGTCATGGATGCTGTCAGGGCTAGAGTGTAACCTCTGACACAGGAAGTGATCTCGGAGACACTGAGAGGCAGAGCATTCTGTCTCTCCTTGTTGATCAGGCCTGGCATGGTGATGCTTCTTTTATGTTTGAGTTTCTTTTCATTACCAATCATAGACTGGGGGTAAATAACACATTTTTCAGACACATTTTTAATAACTCAGGAAAAAAAGAAAAAAACTATACAAACAAACAGTTTTCATTATAAATTCTGATATCCTCTCCCTTGTATTGTTATCCAGCAATAACATCAAAGAAAACAGAGCGGGCCTTATTAATGCCTTTGACATAAATCAAAACTTTCTTTAACTAGGCAAGTCAGTTAAGAACTAATTCTTATTTACAATGACAGCGTACACCGTCCAAATCCGGACGATGCTGGGCCAATTGTGCGCCGCCCTATGGGACTTCCAATCACAGCCGGGTGTAATACAGCCTGGATTCGAACCAGGGTGTCTGTAGTGATGCCTCTAGCACTGAGATGCAGTGCCTTAGACCGCTGCGCCACTCAGGAGCCCAAAACGTTACATCCCTGCAGGCAGGCCCAGACAGTAAAACCACAGGGAAATTAAAACTATCAGTTCAGTACATGCGTGCTTAGACTACAAAAGTGATTGAAAATGAAAACAAAAACATTAGAGATAGAGAGATCATGTTTTTTACTGTAGTATGACATGAGTGGGGGTCTCTGATCTACATGTAAAGCAAAGGCAGCAAAAAACAATATAACACATTTGTCCAAGGTTATATTCAGGACACATTTCAAGTTCCCACTATAGAAAAAGCATGAGTCATCCAACAAACAGAGGATCAACATCAAAGTTGCACTGGTCTGGTAGAATATTGCATGAATGAGTGTGTGAGATGCGACGTGGCTATGAGAAGTGGACAATGCTTATGGCCAATATTTTCATGCAAATGTCATGTGACATGGCAGCTCAAACTTTATTACCAGTCAAAAATTTGGACACACCTACTCATTCAAGGTTTTTTCTTTGTTTTTATTTTAATTTGATTTGTTTTCTACATTGTAGAATAATAGTGAAGACATAAACTAGGAAATAACGCATATGGAATCATGTAGTAACCAAAAAAGTGTGATATAAATATATATTTGAGATTTTTCCATGTAGCCACACTTTGCCTTGATGACAGCTTTGTACATTCTTGGCATTCTCTCAACCAGCTTCATGAGGTAGTAACCAGGAATTACATTTCAATTAAAAGTTAATTTGTGGAATTTCTTTCCTTCTTAATGCATTTTAGCCAATCAGTTGTGTTGTGACAAGGTAGGGGTGGAATACAGAAGATAGCCATATTTGGTAAAAGACAGAGCATCATTACTTTAAGACATGAAGGTCAGTCAATCCGCAACATTTCAAGAACTTTGAAAGTTTCTTCAAGTGCATTCACAAAAACTATCAAGCGCTATGATGAAACTGGCTCTCATGAGGACCGCCACAGGAAAAGAAGATCCAGAGTTACCTCTGCTGCAGAGGATAAGTTCATTAGTGTTACCAGCCTCAGAAACTGCAGCCCAAATAAATGCTTCACAGAGACACATCTCAACATCAATTGTTCAGAGGAGACTGTGTGAAGCAGGCCTTCATGGTCGAATTGCTGCAAAGAATCCACTACTGAAGGACAACAATAAGAAGAAGATGCTTGCTTGGGCCAAGAAACACAAGCAAATGACATTAGACCGGTGGAAATCTGTCCTTTGGTCTGATGAGTCCACATTTGAGATTTTTGGTTCCAACCGCCGTGTCTTTGTGAGACGCAGAGTAGGTGAACAGATAACCTCTGCATGTGTAGTTCCCACCGTGAAGCATGGAGGAGGAGGTGTGATGGTGTGGGGGTGATTTGCTGGTGACACTGTCTATGATTTATTTAGAACTCAAGGCACACTTAACCAGCATGGCTCCCACAGCATTCTGCAGCAATATGCCATCCCTTCTGGCTGGTGCTTAATAGGACTATCATTTGTTTTTCAACAGGACAATGACCCAACACACATTTCCAGGATGTGTAAGTGCTATTTGACCAAGAAGGAGAGTGATGGGAGTGCTTCTACAGATGACCTGGCCTCCACAATCACCCGACCTCAACCCAATTGAGATGGTTTGGGATGAGTTGGACCGCAGAGTGAAGGAAAAGCAGCCAACAATTGCTTAGCATATGTGGGAACTCCTTCAAGACTGTTGAAAAAGCATTCCAGGTGAAGCTGGTTGAAAGAATGCCAAGAGTGTGCAAAGCTATCATCAAGGCAAAAATAAAAAATAATCTAAAATAAAATATATATATTTTGATTTGGTTAACACTTTTTTGGTTATTACATGGTTCCATATGTGTTATTTCATAGTTTTGATGTATTCACTATTATTCTACAATGTAGAAAATAGTAAAAATAAAGAAAAACCCTTGAATTAGTAGGTTTTTCCACATTTTTGACTGGTACTGTATGTGGTGTTCTGGGTCTGTCGTGTCCAGAGAGCCATTGCCTGAGCGTCTAACACTGGCTTTATGCGAGGTGTTGTGAGGAAAGCAATTTCCATAGAAACTGAGAGGCTGCCTGCCTAATATACCAGTATTAGTGGCTATAAGACTACACAGACTACAATACCTCCACATAGTGAACAACTCTACCTACTTCTTTAGACAAAGAATATTTTCTGTGAAACCTCAAGATCTTAATTATCTACATGATGGAGCTCAAGATTGTTGCTCTCCCTGGCTCCCTGGACTCGATAAGATGACAACATTTAACAGACGAGACCACTGTCTGTGGTCATAATGCAGCCACACTTTACAGGATCCATAATTCATTGACAAAATGCGTTCCCCCTCCTCGTACTACTTAATCAAAGGGAGGTTTTGGCTGGCCGGCACAGCATTGTCATTTATTGAAAAGGAAAAGGTCAAACAGATGCATCAACATTGCTCACGTCTGCTCTGTTCTGCAATCAGTGTCAACCGTGCCACCATGTGTCCTAAGGGGCACAAGCTGGGAATATTGATATAGTATTATATTTAATTATATTATTAATATTGATGTTGTAGAGATGCAGTGTCTTGTTCCTGTAAGTCTCAAAATCTCTCACAGTACATTGATGCCATTATTCGTACTTTATTCTAAAAACAAATTGAACAGCATAACCGGACTGTAAACTGTTTTAGCTATGACAACACAGAAATGCATTGTGAAATCAGATGGCCTCATATTGATGTACAGTTATAATGCAAACATGATTAATAAACTGGAATCCACTTTTTTTTATAGCCATGCTAAGCAATCATGGTGGGGGGAAAAGAAGAAGAAAAAAACACACACACACACACACACACACACACACATATATATATATATACATATATGTTTTTTTTCTTCTTTTCCCCCCACCATGATTGCTTAGCATGGCTATAAAAAAAGTGTATACGTATATATATATATATATAAATGAGAACAGGAACTCAAATTGAGGGGGAATATTCACATAAAATGTTCACAATTAAGTCGATTTATCTTATGCACAAAACTATCCCCTTTCAATAATGCCAGAATCTTGCTTCAATTATTTATGTCCAGTGGTCATAAGGCAATCTATTAGCGTTTCTCTTTTAATGGGAGTTTCCTTTTTCAGTCTGACGGGTCATGATATTGATTGTGTCCAAGTGATAGACCCCATGAGACCCCCCTCCTTGTCGTATGAATCATCCTGAAATCTCCAGAAAGGTTCATCCGAACATAACCTAATTTCATCCACTATAAATATACCAGAAGCCATGATTTAATACAGTACAGTCATAATAACATCAACAATAACAACAGCTTTCCAAAGAAACAGGTCTGAAAAAAAACACCTGTTGATTGCTATTGCTCGATTTCATTGCAGACTCATATAATTGAAAAAATATCAATGCCGTTATACAATATACATGCACAATATTTAGCAACTTTTCAAATAAACAAATCATATTTAGAATGTAGAGAATGGAAGCAGCATCATGTCATGCAATCACTGACATCATCTGATATCAACACGTCTTCTTACCTTTCATTTGTGTCAACTGGGAGTGAAATTATGTCTGTCTTTTGGATGCCCACTTTTCATGAAAAATGTCCTTTCCCTTCTATTTCTCTTCCCTCCTTTTTTTCTTCCCTCTACAGTATGTGGCGTAGAGGAAATGCCAGCTGTCACAGGTGGGCAGAGAAACTATTAATTAAATGGCTCTGGCTTTTCACAGAGGGACTAAACAAATCAAAGAAGGACAGTTGACAGGCAGCAACCGTGGCAGCAATTCAGTCAGCACAGCAACATGTGGTTATAAAAAGTATCTCTCAGCTCAGTCGCTGTCCTCCCTCCTTGTGGCTGGAGTTAGAGGCTTTCGCTAACGGAGAGAGAGAGAGCGAGAGAGAGAGAGAGAGAAAGAGAGAGACAGACAGTCCTTTGCAACAGATTAGCATCCCTTTCCCCTACTACCTCTCCTCTTTGCATTTATAGCATCAGCACCATCACTCTCCTTCCCTGCAATCGATGATGCGAGACCCCATTTATGGATCCTTTTTGATAGCTGGGGGATCAGACTAGATAGATGAAATGCAGCACCAGGCATGGAGGACTAGTGGGGGGCATAAAGCATGTCTCTCTTGCCTCCACCCAGGGCAGGCATCAACCTTCCCACTCACCATCGCTGACAAGTGCTCTGTCTCTGGTTTATTGGAAAGCCTATAATGTTTTTATTCTAATGTGGGTAGTGGGAGTTTAGCTGTCTGCATTGTGGCCACTGTTAGTCTGATCCACCTATAATTTTTTTCTACTGAGGAGGTAACCATGACAATCGATATAGAGTTCTACTGGCATCTTAAAAGACATTTTGGTTGGCATGAGGGAGGGGGTTGTGTGGGTGGAGGGTATTGGCTGAAGCTGCATCCGCTCCTCAATTAAATTAGCATAATGCTGGCCATAACCCCCTCTCTCTCTTTCCTCTTTTAATCTGTGTGTGTGTGTGTGTGTGTGTGTGTGTGTGTGTGTGTGTGTGTGTGTGTGTGTGTGTGTGTGTGTGTGTGTGTGTGTGTGTGTGTGTGTGTGAGAGAGAGAGTGATGTGGACTGTCAGGTCTCTACCTGGCTGGGTCACTTTCATTGGGACCGATCAGGACATCCATAGTCTCTTCTCCTCCTACTCAATTTGTCTGGGTCCAGATGACGAATCAAAAAATAATAAACCATATCAAATTAGATATAAATGACATATAATGTATAGCTGTGATATGGTAACGATTAACAAACAATAGTTTAAACTGACAAGTAAAAAATAGCCAACCTTGCTTATCTGATAAAGATTGTATTATTCCAATATAGTCTGTGTTATTGCTAATTTTAAACCACCTCCTACACAAACACATTTTGGGGTAAAACAAAGTTGATTGGAACTCAGAATTCCACTTCCGAGTTTCCATCGGAATGAATGCAGCTGAGCTAGCTAGAGCCGGTGCGCTTCAGCGGTAGCTTCTTTGGCTTGGCAGGCAGCATCTCTTTCGACGCCCAGCTTGATTGCATCGTTTGTGTAGCTAAAACTTCGGAAACTTGGTCTAAAATAATATACATTAAAGGTTAATCATGGCTACTGACTCTTGGGCCCTTGCTGTCGATAAACAGGAAGCTACGACTGACTCAGTAAGTTTAAATGTATAGGCTAGCAAGTTTAGCTAGCTTGGTACAATTAGCTAGACAGCTATATTCTCAGCTTTACGAAAAGTATCTAACTTTATGCTGCTAGTTTGCGAGCCCAGCCAACTGCAACTGGGGCAATTTGTGGCCGAATTATTACTTTAGCATACCATGTGCTGGTGGTGTTCCACTTACTGACACACCTTTTGAAAGCACTGCCATTGACTGTAGCTGTGTTTGTCATGGCTTTGTTGTTGGTAGAATTTGACACTTGCTTGCCAAGATTTTATGAGGGCAAGCTTTCATTCTGAGACGAGATATTTGCGTACTAATAAAACATTTTTGTTTCTCTTACCAGTTCGGCTCCTTGGTGATAAGATCTCTACCTCGAGGTGGAGGTGATGCTGCACCTAATAAGGCAAAAAAGGGTAAAACCACTGATGCCAATCAAACATTTGCTCTTGATATTCTTCCATGTATTGTCCATTTCATTTTTGTGATAAAATTATGTGATGAATTTGTTTTTCTGCCAGGTACCACAAAGCAAGTGGAGAATGGCACCAACGTCGAAGGGGAGGAAAAAGGTGTGAATTCTTAGCGTTTATTCTCATCTCCCTGTCATGTCTCCATTCAATTAGTGTCGTCGAACAGGTCATTCACCTGTCACTCTTGTCTTTTAGAGGACAAAGCGGCCCAGTCATTGTTGAATAAGATGATCCACACCAGCCTTGTGAACACTACCAATCAAGTAGAGGTTCTTCAGAGGGATCCCAACTCTCCTCTTTACTCGGTCAAGACATTTGAAGAGCTGAGGCTGTAAGTGATATCTGATTTCAAATTCACCATTGCTTACACCTCACACGAAGCCTAGATTATACAGTGCATTTCAACCCGAGTTAGGATCTGGAACGTTTTTTTTGTTTTTTTGTGGCATTGTGTGGTGTTTGGTCAGCCTTTTTATTATATGTTGTCCTTTTCGTGGCCTCAATGCTTCTTTTTTAAATTTTTATTGTACATCCATCTCAGGAAAGATAAGCTGCTGAAGGGAGTGTATGACATGGGCTTCAACAGACCCTCTAAGATCCAGGAGAATGCCCTGCCCATGATGCTGGCAGAGCCGTGAGTACCCATTTATCAATAACAGAGGAAATAGCCTAGATATTCTGGACATACAAAGGTGTTGTTGTGATGCGTGTTCTGATGTTACACATTTCATTTCCACTTTCAGTCAGATGTAGTCAAGCTAGTTGTTAACCATTGTCTATGTACACAGTAATATAGTTGTTTGATTTAATTTTTTATGTGAAATTAATGGAATCTACCTTCTTTTAGTCCCCCATTAATCTCTCTTCAGCGTGTATTATCCCTCTGGTTCCAGACCTCAGAACCTGATTGCCCAATCACAGTCCGGTACAGGTAAAACAGCTGCCTTCGTGCTGGCCATGCTCAGCCATGTCGACCCAACTAACAAATGGGCACAGGTGAGTGGCATCTCCATCTTCAGCAATGCTATGGTCCATTAGTATTAGTCAGGCTATGAGAGAGGTTAGACTTCAAGAGGTCAGGTAATCAGTAAGGTCAGAAAGAGTTTTAGGTGGATGTTTATGGGTTGTTTTATTAAGAGCACCTACAGATCAGAGCTACAGGAAATTGTCTTAGTTTAGAGAACATCTATCACAATGTGTTGCTTTTGTTGATTTTGTAGATGGAAGCCTCTTATTACTGAAACTTCTTATTTTGCCCCCTCAGTGTCTTTGCATTGCCCCAACGTACGAGCTAGCTTTGCAGACTGGTAAAGTCATTGAGCAGATGGGAAAATTCTATCCTGAGGTCAAATTGGCATATGCCATTCGTGGCAATAAATGTAAGTCTCAAAACATTCCTACTTTGTATTTATTTTGAATACAACCTGTAATGTTTGGGTGCCTAATTTCACGGGGAAATGGTAGGCCTATGCTGTCACTGCCAGTGCTCTCACAAATTTCATGTCGAAAGCATAACTGTCAATGAAGAAAATGCCACACGTGTATTATAGAGTTGATGTTCTGTAAATATAAGATGCTGATGAAAAGCATCATTGTAACAATATCATTAACTGTCCTGTTTGTCTCTGGGTGTTGAGCAGTGGACCGAGGGGCGAAGCTTCAGGAGCAGATTGTCATCGGGACACCTGGCACGGTCTTGGACTGGTGCTCCAAACTGAAGATCATCAACCCCAAGAAGATCAGCGTCTTTGTCCTGGACGAGGCTGATGTCATGATCGCCACACAGGGTCACCAGGACCAGAGCATCCGGATCCAAAGGTGAGTTCTCCATATAGAAAGTTGTAAATGCACAGTACTCTCATCTAGCAGAACTTAAGTGATACCAAACAAGTTCATCTTGCAGGCCAGTAATCACGAGTGCTGCCATTTAACTTTGTTTACAGACACCTGTAAAAGGGCTCTTAATGACCGCTGATGATTTTCAGATGCTATTCGACTCAATAACAGCGTAACAGTCTGGTTATCTAAGGACATTTCATTCCCCCATTCAGAATGTTGCCAAAGGAATGTCAGATGCTGCTGTTCTCTGCCACCTTTGAGGACTCCGTGTGGAAGTTTGCTGAGAGGGTTGTGCCAGACCCCAACATCATCAAGCTGAAACGTGAAGAGGAGACTCTGGACACCATCAAGCAGTATTACGTGCTTTGCAGCGACAAGGAGGAAAAGTTTACAGCACTCTGTAATATCTACGGCGCCATCACCATCGCCCAAGCTATGATCTTCTGTCACGTGAGTATCCTCAACTTATCCTAGGATTGAAGGAATTCTCTGAGGGATTTGATTTGATACGGTACATAGACTAATGAAGTAAAGAAATAAAGTAGACTTCTTTGCCCCTAGACCCGAAGGACAGCTGGCTGGCTGGCTGCAGAGCTGACCAAGGAGGGCCATGTGGTGGCGCTGCTGAGTGGGGAGATGACTGTGGAACAGAGAGCGACCATCATCGAACGCTTCAGGGAGGGCAAGGAGAAAGTCCTGGTGACCACCAACGTATGCTCCAGAGGTATAAAGACTGTCATTGAAAGCTAGATTAATGGTACCATTTATCCCAAGTAGGAGGGTGAGGATGAGTGTTTAATTCATTTTTAATTATATATATATATTTTTTTACATTGAATAGGCCTAATGGCGGGCATGTTTTTTTCTCTCTTTTTCTATTGATAGGCATTGATGTTGAGCAAGTTTCTGTGGTGATAAATTTTGACCTGCCCATGGACAAAGATGGAAACGCTGACAACGAGACATACCTTCACCGGATTGGTCGCACAGGACGTTTCGGCAAGAGGGGCCTTGCAGTCAATATGATTGACAGCAAACACAGCATGAACATTCTCAACCAAATCGAGGAACATTTCAGTACGTCACTCTGTTTCTAGAAGTCTTCACAAGGTTGTACATTTTGATCTATAAGACAATGTTCTAATAATTTCCTGTTTTTTTTTTCCATAGATAAGAAGATCAACAAGCTTGATACCGATGATCTCGATGAAATCGAGAAAATCAGCAACTAGATGCTGCTAACCTTGATCACTAATCATTTAATGCAACTATTTATGCAGTTTGGACTATTAACTAATTTGGGCTTTTGGACTTGTCACTTTAAGGATTTATTTGAATGTTTACATTAAATTACAGCTGTTAGCCATACCTTAAATGCAAAGCATTTTCAGGACAATAGTTCATACCAAAGAGAGGTCATGGCTAGGAGGGATGTCAAAAGTTGACATTTTTTTTGTATTTTAGCGAACCCTAACCCTTTTCCTAACCTTAACCTAATTCTCATAACCTGCAATCAAAAGTAAAATCTGACAAAAGCAGGATACCTTCATTGATACTATTAGCATTATGGTTGATGTTCAGTTGCTATATATATATTTATTTTATTTTATTGAGTGGTTGCACTAAACTAATATTTTACCCTCTAGATCTTGAAGTCTCTCTGAGGCATGTATAGGTAGCCATTGGTTGTTAGCAATATACAATATATTGAATCAAACAAGACTTTGCAATTGTTAGAATGGGGGAAGTTTGCTGTGCTGATTGGTCTTAAAAACCCTTTTCTTATAGAATAATACTAGTGGAAGGTAATGTGATTTGAAGTTGAGCAAATGGGAAGTAGTACCCAAACTGGAGAAATGTCCATTCCTTATTAATGAGAAGGCAGGCAACTCATGATCAGTCTAGACTAACAATCCTCAAGTGATATAAAGCATTTCAGGATCACAGCACTAAATACATTCTTGATTGTTTAGATGTGTGCCTCACAATAATCCAAAGATTCCATTGTAGTAAATACTGCAAGTATTGGAGCAGTTGCTCCCTCTATTTTATTTTTTCCCCCAATAGGTTCTGCAAATCTCTATTGCGGGAGGTTGTTTCAGTGGAAACAAGTTTTGTTCAGTCACATTCAAGCTTATTCTGTCACCTGACAGAAGTTGGTCACTTTTACCAAGTAAAATAATATTGTATGGAATATACCTAAGTTGTTAGGAATAAATATTAGATCTATTTCAAGAGGAAAAGCTTTATTGAGCAAAACACCATTGAATTGTTTTATTTTCTACCTCCAGTGAATATGATTTATATTTGGACTGCTTGAACTAAACAAGAGTTTAGAGTGTTTACCTTGGCTATGAAAGCTAAAATAGCCTCTGCTGAATCTCTTCTCTTATACTTTCTGCACTTTTTTTGGTTTTGTCATTTCTAAATGGTGGTTGTACTAAAGATTACTTACCTAAAGTATGTCTGTCTGGGCTTATTCTGTGGCACAGTGGCTGTGAGAAAAGGCTAGTTTTTTTTTTTAACCTTAAATGCAAAACACACCTTCCTAAGCTCCTCTTTACAATGGAAACAAGCACTCTTTCCTCTAAAAACATATGGCTTCATTGTTAATATAATATATAGGCCTACTTGTCATAACTTTAATGTTTGTTGTTATACTGTGTCATCCATCTTGAGTTCAGGCAGAGTCCATATCCTCCTGAAAGATGCACAGTACTGATCTATTTAAGATGCCACATTGGGCCAAAGTCATGTTCAGGTCTGTGAATGTCCTTCGGAGGGGTCTATCCACAACACTCTTAATGTAGCCATCCATGATCTCAATGTAACCATGCTCATATCTGGCCCCATACATGGCCTCTGCACTGGCAAGCACCGTCAGTAGGGTGTCTGTGGGTAGGAAGTGGTACTCAAACCTCCTACCACACGGAGCCCGGATGGCAAGGAGTAAGCTCAAAGGATCAGGAGTGCCAGGGGAGAATACTGGTGTGCTTTCTGCCTCTGGGGTTGTGGCCATCACGTTGAGGTTGGGAGTGGGGCAGACCTTGCAAAGCACCTCTGACACGTTGCCTATCTCCGGGTTGCTCTGGGATTCTGCTCGGGTCCTCACTGAGGACAGCTGATGCTCCCCTTGCCGAGCCTGGACAATGAGGCTGTTGGACAGACTGAGCTTGGATGTCTTCTCCTCCATGCCCCTCAAAGAGACACCCTCCTCTGACGTCTTCTTCTCAATAGAGGGGAGGGGCTTGTATTTGTTCCAAGGGAAGGGAAGAGAGGGTACCTTGGGAACAGTGTCTGGGTCTTGTTTCACGCTCAGCTGGCTGCCCTGCCTGAAGAGGGATTGAGAGCGGGAGCGGAGGCAACGATCTGACCTGTCGTAGCCCATTGAAGGAGGCTTCGGGATCAGTGGTGTGTTGTGGAAGCTGTCAGCCACATCCATGTTTGGCCTGTGGCTCAGGTTGGGTCGACTACGCCCTTTTGAGGACTTTGGCCTGGTCAAATGCATTCTCCACAGCAGTTGAATGTTTTAGATGTGACTCAACTCTAAAAGATGGGAGATAAGAGAGAACTGAAATATAAATGTAATAGCTATTCTGTGACATTCTCTGTCTCATCATAGTCACACTGTGAATGACATTCTTGCTGAGAGCCTCTGGGTGTGCAGGCTTTTGTTACATCCCTGCTGAAAGTTATGTTACTGTCTGCTCATCAGGGTTGGCTCAAAAGTCTTCATACCCAGTAGCTGCTAAGGAGACTGGCCACCCTTTTTGAGAGCACTGGCCAGCTTGAAAGTTTACTAATCTTGAAATGCCAATGACAGAAAATGTCTTCCGTTTGATTTCCTTGTTGACCAGTTAACGTTACCAAATTAACGTTAGGTAACTAAGCTGTCCGATCCAAGTAGGTGACAAAGAGGGAATATACTTGGCACTAGAATTACAGATAGTGCACGATAAGAATACTAACAAGCATATGCAGCATACCTTGCATTTCAGCTGATAGATCAGTCTCTTTTTTTGCTTGTCAACACTCGAGGGAAGTTTTCAAGCTTTTTCAGCAGGCAGCGTAACTCAAGTTACCGATACAGCTATGGTTACCTTGACAACGCTGCTAGTCTCACACAGCAACAAAGCTGCCCCCTGGTGCAAGTCAATGAGCGTGCAGCATCAGTCGTATCTATTCCATTTCTAATCGCACTGCTCCAGACTAGGGTTGCAAGATTTCAGGAACTTTCAATAAATTCCCTGGTTCTCGTAAATCCTGAGTAGACGATCCTGATTCCGTATTTCCTGTTTATTCCCTCCGGATTCAGGGAATCCTCCAACCGAGACTTTGGGGATACCAGAGAATTTATTGAAAGTTCCTGTAATTTTGGAACTGTACTCCAGACAGAGATGTTTTGCATTATCCAAATTGTATTTGAAACATTGCACTAGATTTAACGCTAATATCCATCTTCATTCTTAGGTTATATAACACCATGACACAATTATGAAGAAACATAAATCACTGCAGAAATAGAACAAAGACAAAGTCTAGACTTATCAGGTCTCTGTGTTTAATTTATAATTTCATTCATAGTCAACAGAAAAAAATGAAAAACTGTAAGATTAAGTGGTACATATTTTAAACAATAAACAAGGCAACAGTAAACGTCATCCACCCCCTTGGGCCAATCAGTGTAATTTTGTAAATAACAAGACTTCTAAGGCAAAACCAGAGGAGGCTCCTTAGAGAATGAACGGGAAGACCATCCTCCTCAGTGAATTTCAGAAAAATGTCAATTGTAAAACATTTAAAAAGTTATCATTTTTAGATAAAACTATACTAAATATAATCACATCACCAAATAATTGATTAAAACATTATTTTGCAAATGTCTACAGTAGCCTCAACAGTACTCTGTAGGATAGTACCATGGTGTAGCCGGGGGACAGCTAGCTTCCGTGCTCCTCTGGGTACATTGACTTCAGTACAAAACCTAGGAGGCTCATGGTTCTCACCCCCTTCCATAGACTTACACAGTAATTATGACAACTCCCAGAGGACATCCACCAGCCTATCAGAGCTCTTGCAGCATGAACTGACATGTTGTCCACCCAATCAAAGGATCAGAGAATTAATCTAGTACTGAAAGCATAAGCTACAGCTAGCTAGCACTGCAGTGTATACAATGGGTGAGTAATTAACTCAAAGACAGAGAAAGACAATAGTTGGAACAGTTTTGATCAAATTAAGGGGAAGCAAGAGAAAAATAGAGATTGTTATTTTTCCCCACTTTCAGAATCACTTACTTTGCTAGCAAATGCAGCTGGCTAGTTTAGCCTACTGAAACACCCTGCTCAAACAGAGTGATGCTATGTTAGCTAGCTGGCTATGACTTTCCAACCTAACACTGGAACTCCTCCAAGTTGTTTTTAAAAAATTTTCTCCAAGGTTTTTCCAAGGTAAGCTTTTGGTATTACTAATTTATTGCCATCGGGGCCTCGTTGACGTAACTGCTCACTGACCGTACACTGTAGCGTTACTGCCTGCCGGGTTTACAAACGCGTTAGTTCTATTATCTATGCAGACTATGACATTACTTTAGCTAATATGGTGACAATGATGTAGGCTGTGTGTAGCGGTTTGGCTTACAAAGGTTTTTTCCACCTGGTCACATACAGCTGATGTGTTGTGCATTGAAGTCCACAACAAAGGGAAGAGGTGAGAGGAGGAGAGATGCGAAAAGGAATACAACGTGGCTGTTATGAAAGTGGTGTGTTTACACATTATCAGGGGTGTATTCATTCAGCCAATTCGGTTGAAAAACGTTTCTTAGATGGAAGCAAATGGAACAAACAGGGATAAACATACCTGAATTTGTCCAATAGAAACTTGTTTGCAACTGTTGGACTAATTATGACACCCTTTGTCTCTCGACCTGTGTGCACCTACGTTGTAAACTTTCATTCATAGGCTAGGTTGTAGCAACCTCATGATGGGTATAGGGAAAATTTGAGTATCATGTAGTAGTCTAAACCTATCACTGTTACATTGAACTAGGTGAATGGAATATGAATTAGTCATCCAATATCCTGTAATAGAAATAAGGCCATGCTCATGAAAAACATTTGTCCTCCCTCATCTTAAACGGCACTGACCGCCACTGGGAAAGACTCATCATTCACCCAAGTTTCCTCAAAAATCAGCCAGTGGTATCTGATAGTGGTGCACGATTCAGAAGTTTGTTCAGCTGTTTACGTACCTACCCACAATTGCTAATAACCCATCTGCAACCACTGACTATGTATGTTAAAGTGAAAATCTGAGGCCCGCACCCGACCCTAACCAGCAAATATAGAAGATGCCCTGTAGGCTACAGTCAGACCACAGAATACGTTTTTGACAGGAGGTGGAGGATTTTTTGTGTGTGCCTAATTTAGTTATGTTCCTGCTTATAATTTCAGACATTTTGGTAGGCTATTTGTTAGGTAACTTGTCTATATTTAGATAGGCCTACATGCAACCTCTCTTCTGTCATTATATGTTGCCCTAGAACACTAAGGGTGAGTTGGTAAATTCACTCTGGCTATCTACTAAGATTTCAGAGCACTACTCTGAGTATGCCTGAGTGCAGAATAACTGATGAATTTAAGAATGCACAACTCCCGTTTAATATGATCGGTCTCTTCCAAATAAAGATTAGTTTTGAAACTGCAGTAAAAGCGTAGTAACTAGCTGACTGTGGTATTTTGGATGCAGTAATAACTGCAATACACTGCACTGTAACTCCAGATACACTGCAGTTATAAAAAAAAAAAGTTTTATTTTGGACGCAGTATTTGCAACATACTGCAGTTATACGGCAATCTTTTTTTGTAAGGGGTGTCAGTAAACATCAGCAAAACAAACGTAATTAAATTGTTGCCAGCAGCACAGTTAGTCACCAATGCTCAAGCATTTCGCTACACTCGCATTAACATCTGCTAACCATGTGTATGTGACAAATAAAATTTGATTTGATTTTGATTTGATGCTCTAGATAACATGAAAACAGCCTAATCAGCTCTGCAAGGGCTAACTAAAATGGTCAGAGTGAGGTGTTGTCATTTGTGTCTGGAAGTAGCTAGCAAGCTAACCAACTTTAGCCAGTTAGATTGGGTGCCGTTGTGAGGTCAGAATGCTTGGATCAACCCTACTTCTCGGCCAGAGCGTTCAGTGTGCACTCTGAACACTCCGAGAGGGAAGCACTCTGAATTTGTGAACCGACTATCTGACAATGCTCTGAATTTAAGATCGCACTCTGGCACTGCCAGTGAATTTACAAACACACCCTAAATAAACCCTTGCTCACCAGAATTGTATAAATGATAGAATGATTGCTTGAATTTAGTTGACAACGGTAAAGTTCTCCCTGTCATCTCTGCTTCTTTCACAGAGCAGACATTTAGGGACTGGGGAGAAAATGCAAGAACAAAAAAAATGGGAAAGATTTACTGTGCAGAATGTCCAAATGACATCAGTTTAACCAGTTGTAAGGAAATAGAAAGCTGTGAAAACAACCCAACATGTTTCTGATAAGATCTCCATTCGACTTAGTATTTCAACCACATAAAATATACATCCATCAGCTTTTATGATGCTGATAAAGATGGCACCTCTACAGACTTCACATTTGCATTCTCTCAAGACGCTGAACTAAACCAATCATATTTCTCCACTCCTGTTCCCGAGTCAAAGTGTACACTTGGTGTATCAGTTTACTTCAAGAAATGCTTAATTCTGCTGGGGTTAATATTACGACTACGTGAAAAGTTATAGACCTACAGTCAGTCTCAGGTTTTCAGTTTCCATTTAACCCATCTGAACAATGGGCTGCAGTTCCTTTGTCACACGCCATCTGGATAATCAGTGTAATTTTGTAAATGCCTGATTTCTATGGCAAGACGCATCATTCCACAAAATTGCTGTCGATTTGTCAAAATTGGGACAGTGCGGTCCGAGATATCACGTGTGACAAACGAACGTACTAACAGACAGATCCACCGTCCCCTCCCCAATTTCATTGTGGGGCGACAATTATGGACATGTATATCTTTAGATTAGACAAGACCGACATACAACCTAAAAATATGCTATTGCATTTGCAATGAATACATACTCTTCCCGTAATACAAAACCTACTTTGAGCGCTAAAAACTGATGCATGCTTAAACAAATTAAGGAGAGACTGAAATGCAAAGAGATGTGTTGCACAAAAACAGCACTGAATGCCATAGAAATCCCATTTCACAATTCTAATTAGAAATAAATATATGGGTAATGCTGCCTTATTACATAAATGTAATGTACATACAGTAATACACCCATCTCCATACACCAGAAATTGTCACCAAGAAACAATAAGGAGCAGCACAGCTTGCCAGCATTGATGTGCTGGTTGGACTACGAGGCCTACAGTAGCCTGATGGTCTCCGATCTATTTATGCTGTCTTGCCAACTCTTATAAACAATTCCATTGGAGTTGGCAAGATGACACACACAGATCTGGGACCATCAGGCAACTACTACTACAGTACTTCCTGCCTACTAGGGCAAGTCCAATATATTGTTCTGGGCATAGAGGTCCTCTGTCACTTGGTACACCTCAGAGATGAGCGGCAGGGCATCCCCTAGCATGGTCACTACCTGCTCTGGGGTACCTACATTCATCACATCAAAGAACGTAGCACGCCCTGGGAGGGCCCAGAAAGCTGTACCGGCAGCCTTGCGGATGATCCATGCATGGTGTTGGGAGAGGGACTCATTATAGGCCTCAGAGCACATGAGAGAGGTCTTGCTTTCCTCAGTGCTGGTGCGCAGCCGTTCGAGAAAGAGCTCCAGCCAGCGCAGGGCACGGTGAAGCCTCAGTAGGGTGCGACAGCCGGACTCGGGGAAGCTGCCTCTCTTAGTCAGGTCCACCAGTTGGTTGTCCAGTTCGTATTTGACCATAGACTGGACAGTGACGTAGTGGGCCCCATTCTCACCGTTCAGATGGTTGATCAGGATTTGGATCTTGTTGACAGCATCCTTGGCGATGAAGGAGAACACACTCCCCAGGCTGTTCATGAATCTGGATACAAAGGACAAAACACACATTTAATACAACAAGTTTTTTTATTGGAAGAGTCTTCAAATATTTCATTATACTAAATGGCTATATATATATATTTATTTTACCTTTATTTAACCAGGTAGGCAAGTTGAGAACAAGTTCTAATTTACAATTGCAACCTGGCCAAGATAAAGCAAAGCAGTTCGACAGATACAACAACACAGAGTTTACACATGGAGTAAAACAAACAGAGTCAATAATACAGTAGAAAATAAGTCTATATACAATGTGAGCAAATGAGGTGAGATAAGGGAGGTAAAGGCAAAAAAGGCCATGGTGGCGTAGTAAATACAATGTAGCAAGTTAAAAAAAAAACATGAATGGTAGATTTGCATTGGAAGAATGTGCAAAGTAGAGATAGAAATAATGGGGTGCAAAGGAGCAAAATAAATCAATACAGTAGGGGGAGAGGTAGTTGTTTGGGCAAAATTATAGATGGGCTATGTACAGGTGCAGTAATCTGTGAGCTGCTCTGACAGCTGGTGCTTAAAGCTAGTGAGGGGGATAAGTGTTTCCAGTTTGAGATTTTCTCAGTTCGTTCCAGTCATTGGCAGCAGAGAACTGGAAGGAGAGGCGGCGAAAGTAAGAATTGGTTTTGGGAGTGACCAGAGAGATATACCTGCTGGAGCGAGTGCTACAGGTGGGTGCTGCTATGGTGACCAGCGAGGTGAGATAAGGGGGGACTTCACCTAGCAGGGTCTTGTAGATGACCTGGAGCCAGTGGGTTTGGCGACGAGTATGAAGCGAGGGCCAGCCAACGAGGGCGTACAGGTCGCAGTGGTGCGTAGTATATGGAGCTTTGGTGACAAAACGGATGGCACTGTGATAGACTGCATCCAATTTATTGAGTAGGGTATTGGAGGCTATTTTGTAAATGACGTCGCCGAAGTCGAGGATCGGTAGGATGGTCAGTTTTAAAAGGGTATGTTTAGCAGCATGAGTGAAGGAGGCTTTGTTGCGAAATATTAAGCCAATTCTAGATTTAACTTTGGATTGGAGATGTTTGATGTGAGTCTGGAAGGACTAACCAGTCTAACCAGACACCTAGGTATTTGTAGTTGTCCACATATTCTAAGTCAGAACCGTCCAGAGTAGTGATGTTGGACGAGCGGGCAGGTGCAGGCAGCGATTGGTTGAAGAGCATGCGCATAGTTTTACTTGTATTTAAGAGCAATTGGAGGCCACGGAAGGAGAGTTGTATGGCATTAAAGCTCATCTGAAGGGTTGTTAACACAGAGTCCAAAGAAGGGCCAGAAGTATACAGAATGGTGTCATCTGCGTAGAGATGGATCAGAGACTCACCAGCAGCAAGAGCAACATCATTGATGTATACAGAGAAGAGAGTCGGTCCAAAAATTGAACCCTGTGGTACCCCCATAGAAACTGCCAGAGGCCCAGACAACAGGCCCTCCGATTTGACACACTGAACTCTATCAGAGAAATAGTTGGTGAACCAGGCGAGGCAATCATATGAGAAACCAAGGCTATCGAGTCTGCCGATGAGGATGTGGTGATTGACAGAGTCGAAAGCCTTGGCCAGGTCAATGAATACGGCTGCACAGTATTGTTTCTTATCGATGGCGGTTAAGATATTGTTTAGGACCTTGAGCGTGGCTGAGGTGCACCCATGACCAGCTCTGAAACCAGATTGCATAGCATAGAAGGTATGGTGGGATTCGAAATGGTCGGTAATCTGTTTGTTGACTTGGCTTTCGAAGACCTTAGAAAAGGCAGGGTAGGATAGATATGTCTGTAGCAGTTTGGGTCAAGAGTGTCCCCCCCTTTGAAGAGGGGGATGACCGCAACTGCTTTCCAATCTTTGGGAATCTCAGACGACACGAAAGAGAGGTTGAACAGGCTACTAAATAGGGGTTGCAACAATTTTGGCAGATCATTTTTAGAAAGAAAGGGTCCAGATTGTCTAGCCCGGCTGATTTGTAGGGGTCCAGATTTTGCAGCTCTTTCAGAACATCAGCTGACTGGATTTGGGAGATGGCTTGGGTGAGTTGCTGTGGGGGGTGCAGTGCTGTTGACCGGGGTAGGGGTAGTCTGGTGGAAAGCATGGCCAGCCGTAGTAAAATGCTTATTGAAATTCTCAATTATAGTGGATTTATCAGTGGTGACAGTGTTTCCTATCCTCATATTGAGACAACCAGAATAATTTCAGGGGTTGACATCAAGGAACCATTAAGATCAGTACTGGGATTTTGTATTTGTGTTGCTATCAGTAAATAAAAAAATCTCAGTGCAGGCTCAACTTGCCCGGGTTGGCTGACATCACGAAAATTATGCGTGCGCATTGATGTGGCATGCGTTCTTATGATTCTGAATGGTCAGATAGCAAGCATCAATGACAAAAAGCTGCCATGTGGGAAATAGTAGATGGCTCATTTCAGCTCGTAGCTTATTATTGATACCATGTCTTGTTTTGACTGATGTCATGTATATGCCAATATGGCTCAAATGTGCTAGCTACCAACAACTGTAAAGATATATTTGAGAAACAACTGCTCATTGTCAAAATGTGTGTTTTCAATAAACATTTGGAGACTAAATACAGTTTACATGTTATCAAGTCTACGCCAACCCCGTCTGTTACAACCAACCTGTCTATAAATACCATACATTGTCTGTCTTTCACTTAAACAATGGTGAGGGTCCAGAAAGATCAGTTTTAGGCTAATGGAATTCTTTGCATTTTGGTTATTTTGTCTTTTTAAAAATTAACATGCACAATGGTGCAATCTCAGAGCAGGCTCAACTTGTGCGACTACTCCCTTCACTTGCCCCAGGCAATAGGGCAACACTTAAAGCTAGAGTCCTTAGTTGCTACATCCATTTTTTTTCGTAAATATATAATTAATTTACGATATATACCCATTGATTCTTGAAGAATATAACGTATAAATGCCTCCTGAGCTTTAGTTCAACTGTTGTACGCCATCAGAACCTAAACATGAGCTAGTTTTAATTTATTTGTAAACTATGTAAACAAACACTGTAGCTATAGGCCCAAAACATAGTTCAAACTATAATTTTGATATCAGGGATGGTCAGTCCTTGCATAAATAGCTATTTCTACGAATTTGATTGTGGTAACATTTCTCCAGGCCAATCTCTCAGCTTTTTATCAAAACAAAGGTGGGGTAACGCTTTGTTATTGTTTCAACTAAGGATTCCAACTTTAATGTTAATCTCTGTAATGTACATAGCAGATTTGTTTTTAGTACATATAACTAGATTATGTGCACTCAATGATTTGCCAGCTGTGTGTTTAATGTTAGCCCAGGGCTACCTAGTTAGCTAAGAATCTAGGCTAGCATAGATTTAAACGACTTACCTTACAAGACCAAGCCATCCTGCTACATAATGTTCGAGGAACACTTCTTTGTTTTCAGATAGGCATGACTTAAAAGTGTCAAGAACCTCTTGTAAAGTGAATTTCGGGTCCTCTACTGCAACAGAATCAGCCATGGCTACACGGAAGTACTATACGTCGAAAAATGATATGAATGAGTGCAGCAATTCTACAATATTGTTTACGTGCTAATACAGATCTTAATATGAATGTTTTATATTCAACATGCGGGCATCCTTAATAACCTGTTATTATTAGAATTGCTAACAAATTAACTGCATTCTGATAATATCGTACTTGCGAACTTTGTCGTCCCACGGAAGTAACGTTACTAGCTAGGTTTCCACTAGCTTCTAGCAACAAAGTCGGATTCCACAGCCACAAAATAGCAAAAAATGCAATAACAAAAAACAAAGTAGACAGTTAGCAGTGTGCTTAGGGTTATGATTAAAATCACATTTTAAAAAGAGAAATTGTAATAATGTGCGGGGTTTATGAAGCTATTGAAGACCAAAACACTGCGAACGGCACTGCGCAGGTCCAAAGTTCGTGAGTACTGCAGTGCAGTTGCACACCCTCGTCAATTGGTGTCGATAATGATGGGTGAAGCGCTTTGGAACAAACAGTATAAACACAGATAAGCTAATGAGACCATCTTTGGTGTAAGGGCCACTGCTAGCTAGCAACAACACACGCTGCTAACCCATCTTTCTAAAACAAAACTGCTTCTTGCAGCCATCTAGCGAGCTAAATACTTTTTTTGCAGGGAAAGCTTTGTCCATCATAATTTAGCCGCTAGGGTTAACTACTAGCTGGCAAATCAGTCTACATTAGCTAGCTAGTCAGCTACTTTTCGACCCATTCTAGTTTGAACACTCAGCCAGGATGCCTAAGATAAGTGACACCACTGGTTAAATCGAAAATTCTTCAAAATACAGAAATGTAGCTAGCCACGAACTTTGGAGCACGTTGTTTACCGCTAGATTAGCTAACTCGCCTATAACCTGTGATTCCACCAGCGTTTCTAAGCCGTCTTTGATTTCACACTCATTCGAAAGAGACATCTGCTAGAACACAGATAATATTTTATATAGACCAGATACTCTAGTGGCCACTCTCTACTTCTTAGCTGAGCTTTAACGGCGGTTGGCATCCAATAAAATGTTGCATTACCGCCACCTGCTAGACTGGAGTACAACTCCCTTATACATTGAATGAAAAAATAAGTAAATACCCTACCATCTAACACTACTCACAAAAAAATACAAAATTACACCACCCTACTCCACTATTTACATCTATTTAGTCCTACCTCAGGCCAACAACCTGAAAGGATGGGACCACCACTTAACACATCCTGTAAGTCTTCTGATGTGAAGTCTCACATGACCAAATACCTCTCGGCAGCTCCCACCACAACCTCTATGTTCTACGACTAATGTTCCATCCTTGCATTACAGTTGATAACCATTGCTATAAATGCTAAAAATCCAATCTTACGGAAACATACACCACCGTTCAAAAGTTTGGGGTCACTTAGAAATGTCCTTGTTTTTGAAAGAAAAGCACATTTTTGTCCACCAAAATAACATCAAATTGATCAGAAATAGAGTGTATACATTGTTAATGTTGTAAATTACTATTGTAGCTGGAAACAGCTGATTTTTTAATGGAATATCTACATTTTTTGTTATTCTTTATTTAACCAGGTAAGCTAGTTGAGAACAAGTTCTCATTTACAACTGCGACCTGGCCAAGATAAAGCAAAGCAGTGCGACACAAACAACAACACAAAGTTACACATAGAATAAACAAGCGTACAGTCAATAACACAATAGAAAAAAGAAAGTCTATATACAGGGTGTGCAAATGGCTTGAGGAGGTAAGGCAATAAATAGACCATAGTAACGAAATAATTACAATTTAGCAAATGAACACTGGGGTGATGATGTGATGTGCAAGTAGAAATACTGGTGTGCAAAAGAACAGAAAAGTAAATAAAAACAATATGGGGATGAGGTAGGTAGATTGGGTGGACTATTTACAGATGGGCTATGTACAGCTGCAGCGATCGGTTAGCTGCTCAGATAGCTGATGTTTAAAGTTAGAGGGAAATATAAGTCTCCAGCTTCAGCGATTTTTGCAATTCGTTCCAGTCATTGGCAGCAGAGAACTGGAAGGAAAGGCTGGCTTTGGGGATGACCAGTGAGATATACCTGCTAGAGCGCGTGCTACAGGGCGGTGTTGTTATCATGACCAGTGAGCTGAGATAAGGCGGAGCTTTACCTAGCATAGACTTATAGATAACCTGGAGCCAGTGGGTGGAGCCAGTGGTGACGAATATGTAGCGAGGGCCAGCCGACTAGAGCATACAGGTCACAGTGGTGGGTGGTATAAGGGGCTTTGGTGACTAAAAATATGGCATTGTGATAGACTGCATCCAGTTTGCTGAGTAGAGTATTGGAAGCTATTTTGTAAATGACATCGCCGAAGTCAAGGATCGGTAGGATAGTCAGTTTTACGAGGGTATGTTTGGCGGCGTGAGTGAAGGAGGCTTTGTTGCGAAATAGGAAGCCGATTCTAGATGTAATTTTGGATTGGAGATGTTTAATATGAGTCTGTGAGGAGAGTTTACAGTCTAGCCAGACACCTAGGTATTTGTAGTTGTCCACATATTCTAAGTCAGAATTGTCCAGGTTAGTGATGCTAGTCGGGTGGGCATACAGAGGTCCATTATCAGCAACCATCACTCCTGTGTTCCAATGGCACATTGTGTTAGCTAATCCAGTTTATAATTTTAAAAGGCTAATTGATCATTAGAAAACCCTTTACAATTATGTTAGCATAGCTGAAAACTGTTGTCCTGATTAAAGAAGCTATAAAACTGACCTTCTTTAGACTAGTTGAGTATCTGGAGCATCAGCATTTGTGGGTTCGATTACAGGCTCAAAATGGCCAGAAACAAAGACCTTTCTTCTGAAACT
Source organism: Oncorhynchus tshawytscha (assembly GCF_018296145.1). Taxonomy (NCBI): domain Eukaryota; kingdom Metazoa; phylum Chordata; class Actinopteri; order Salmoniformes; family Salmonidae; genus Oncorhynchus; species Oncorhynchus tshawytscha. The sequence continues at coordinate 12,024,762 of NC_056450.1, read as the reverse complement.
CGTCAGTCTATTCTTGTGCTGAGGAATGAGGGCTATTCCATGCGAGAAAATGGAAGGCTTTCTACCATTCTATTTTAACAAACCATCTCCATTTTTAACCGACTCATACTCCCCCCTCTCTCTCTTAGACCTGCATTCCTCCTCCGTAATCCAAGTATACATCTCCTTATGATTATTATATATACTGCACTTCTGACATACATATTGTTATTGTCTTCTCGAGGGACGCCATTTAACAGTCTGTCACAATCAGCTCAAACCCCTCGGGATGTGGCGCTCAACACTGCATCACACTTGATGTTATTCTTTATCAAAAGCTACCGCAACACTTTTCCATTTCAAAGCGCGCTCTTTCATCCACCGTCTCGCTTCATGCAGTCCCAGAGGCCGCTCTAACAATGGAAATACATTTCTTCAAAAACATTAGATCAGGTGGGACCATTCTAGCCGACGAGAGGGCATATACGGGTGTGAACAACAGGCACAACTGTTTCCACTAGTTGTCATGAAAGCTATACTTGCTTTTTGGTCCTAAGGTTAGGTATAAAATCACATTTTAAGACGATAAATTGCAGAAATGGTTTGGGTGTAAGACTATGGTTGTGGTGATTAGTGACGACCAGGCACAACTCCGACAGTGTTTTTTTCCTCAAAGTTGCCGGGATACACGTGTCCTACTTATATCGGTACACTCCTAACAACCAAATCATTACAAAAGTTATATTCGAGCAAATAAGCCATTCCATATTTTTTGAAACTAAATTAGACACTCTTGTTATGGGTGTAAGATGGCACGAACAAGACTGGTAACTGTCATCAATGACTCTGTCTTGTCATTTAACATCCAAACAACTCTCATTGAGCTCCATACAAAAACTCATCGCTTGGTGTGCAGAAAAAATGCAACCTGCTGGAGAAGACCAATTGTGGATCCAGTTACACCACGCCAACAGTGTCTTTTCGCAAAAGAGTACTTTGCATAATCTAGATATGTGTGCAACAAAAGTTCAATATACACCTTTTCTTCAGGAATGTAGTGAAGTAAAAGTAGTCAATAATAAATACCCCCCCAAAAAACGAGTACTTTAAAGTATTTTTTACCTAGTACCGACAGTGTTATTGCATTTTGGTACACCAGAAGTACATCCATTTCCAATTGAACGTTGCAGAGGCAGTTGCAGTCGTCTTGTGTGGTGCACAGATTGGATGTATCGAACATATGCATAGATGGCTTGACAGAAATGGTAGCAGAAGGTGAATGTGTAACTTTTCTTGCACACATACAGATGATGATGATGCTGTGTACCACTTTCCGCAAAAACACTGTCGGTGTGATGAGGCTTGAAGCTTGAAGCCTCTACCTCTCTGGCTAGAGCTCGCTAGCTTTGGTCCTTACGCATGCATTGGATGCACATGCTGTTTACATTCCTTTCACCTTGATCACACCTACAGTGTCTTGCGCAAAATGGTACGCATCATTATCTGGATAAGTGCTTTGAGTGACTAGTCAAGGACCATATCACCTCCACCCTACCTGACACCCTAGACCCACTCCAATTTGCTTACCGCCCAAATAGGTCCACAGACGATGCAATCTCAACCACACTGCACACTGCCCTGACCCATCTGGACAAGAGGAATACCTATGTGAGAATGCTGTTCATCGACTACAGCTCGGCATTCAACACCATAGTACCCTCCAAGCTCGTCATCAAGCTCGAGACCCTGGGTCTCGACCCCGCCCTGTGCAATTCAAGAGGGTGCTAATAAATGAATGTCTAAACGTAGTTTTCATTGCCCTATGTCATTATGAATCACATTCAACTAATCATTAGATTCTTCTCTACCATTTTATAACCTTAATATGCTTGTACTTAACCGTGTTGAGTGAAATAAGAACCTAAGTTTGTTGTGACCGTTGGTAGTTTAAACTGCCCTGCTCTTGGTTGTATCTCTTCCATTTTCGGCATTGGGAGGTAGTAACATTATGAGGCATTTCCACAGTTTGGGCCAATCAACTAGACCGATTGTCTTCGGGGAGGGTAGATATGGAAATTCAGTCTATTTAGCTTTATAAATCAATAAATACATAGACCCAATTTGTTTTGTATTTAATTTAATTTAGAAAACCCCAAATGTTATCACACAGGAACCTGCAGGCACTAGCTAGCTTGTCAGTTGATTTTTGAAGTTGGCACTGTTCTGGCCGCAGAGCAGTAGCAGAGTTCTATTGAGCAGTGACCACTTTTTGACCATGGTCATATTGACATTCTATTCACTCTAACCATGCTAAATTCTCAGAGTAAATAGTCTAACTTGTGAACCATCTATGTTAGAGACAGGATTTGCACTATTGTTTTTTTTTCTTCCGGATCGACAGGGGAACACACCAACACTCAGACATCATTTACAAACGAAACGTGTGTTTAGTGAGTCTCCCAGGTCAGAGGCAGTAGGGATGACCAGGGATGTTCTCTTGGTAAGTGTGTGAATTGGACCATTTTTCTGTCTTGCTAAGCTTTCAAAATGTAACCAGTACTTTTGGGTGTCAGGGAAAATGTGTGGAGTAAAAAGTACATTATTTTCATTAGGAGTGTAGTGAAGTAAAAGTTGTAAAAAATATAAGTAGTAAAGTACAGATACTGTTGTGGAAAATATTGAGTCTGTCACACTCTGACCTTAGTGTTCTTTGTTTTCCTTGTTATTTTGGTTAGGTCAGGGTGTGACATGGGTGATGTATGTGTTCCTTTCCATGGTATCAGGCAGCAGCAGGAGAGGCAGCAGCAGCAGCAGGAGAGGCAGCAATATTTAGAGAAATGGACTTGGGAGGAAGTCCTAGACCGGGCAGGGCACACGTGTTATGCTGTGGAGACCTGCACTGTGCTTACCGGAGTGCAGAGGGACCGGGCAGGCACATTCCATGCTGTCATATCAGCCGGGCTAGAGTGGGCATCGAGCCAGGTAAGGTTGGGCAGGCTCGGTGCTCAAGAGCTCCAGTGCGCCTGCACGGTCCGGTCTATCCAATGAAACCTACACACACCAGCCCTCCGGTGGCAGCCCCCCGCACCAGGCTTCCTGTGCGTGTCTAGAGCCCAGTACTCCTCGCACTCGTCCTGAGGTGCGTGTCCTCGGCCCAGTACCACCAGTGCCGGCACCACGCACCAGGCCCACAGTGCGCCTTGTCTGTCCAGCGCCGCCAGAGCCTTACATCTGTCCAGAGCCGCCAGAGTCTCCCGCCTGTCCGGAGCCGCCGGAGTCTCCCCGCCTGTCCGGAGCCGCCCCTCAGTCCTGTGGGCCCATTTATTAGGGTTCCCAGGTCAGGGTCGGCGGTGATGGTCGCTGTTCGTAGGAGGCCACAAAAACAGACTAAGACTATGGTGGGGTCCACGTCCCGTGCCAGAGCCGCCACAGTGGACAGACGCCCACCCAGACCTTCCCCTATGGGTTTAGGTGTGCGGCCAGGAGTCCGCACCTTTGGGGGGGGGGTACTGTGACACCCTGACCTTAGTGTTCTTTGTTTTCCTTGTTATTTTGGTTAGGTCAGGGTGTGACATGGGTGATGTATGTGTTTTGTCTTGTCTAGGGTTTTGTATGTTTATGGGGCTGTTTCCTTTCTAGGTGTTTATGTAAGTCTATGGTTGCCTAGATTGGTTCTCAATTAGAGGCAGGTACTTATCGTTGTCTCTGATTGGGAACCATATTTAGGCAGCCATGTTCTTTGGGTATTTTGTGGGTGATTGTTTCCTGTGTTTGTGCCACACGGGACTGTTTTGTTGCTAGTTCACTTTGTTGTTTTGTATTTGTGTTCATGTTGAGTTTTCTTATTAATTACCATGGACACTTACCACGCCGCATATTGTTCCGATCCTTGTTTCACCTCTTCAGAGGAGGAAATCTGCCGTGACAGAGTCAAATATTTACACAGATACCGGAACTTGTGAATTCAATTTAGACTAACAGAGCTGAGCCCTTCCATGGAAAATACTAAATTCTTATATTACAGAGTCCTGCCTTAAAAGTATTCTGTCTTTTCATAACATATAGAGTCCCCTCCCTCTATATGAAAATAGCCTCCCTTGACCTTTCTCCACCATTATCTTTCCATCTCAGTTCTTGCTTGTTAACGCCCACATCTGACAGCCTTATATGTTATAATGGTAGCGGGGCCCTGGTCCTATATGTTCCATTCCTTATTCTGTCTCAGCTCTTCAAAGTGGACAGCCTAGATGCTGCTAATAACGCAAATGTAATCATAGTCATGAGTTTTGCTCCCACAATACCCCAAAAAACTTTTCTTGGGACAGCGAAACCAGGGCCAAAATCACGTAGCGTACACCCGACTTAAAACAGGCTCAAAAGTCCTCCCTCTGGACCAGCGATCACTCGCATGTTCCACACCACCTATAAAACACAATGACTTGAGCAGAGAAAGAAAATGCGTGTTAATAATTTCACACCACCCTTGATGAGAATTAGTTTGGGGCAAGGACCACCTACCCGATCTGTTCCAAGCCAATGGGATGTTAGATCTTCTGCTGGGCTCTGTGAAAATGGGACTCTATTGGTTTCCCTCACACGTTACCCCAGACTTCCCTTCAGATCATTAGAGAGAACACACTCGCTCCCTCTCCTTCGTTCTCGTACTTGGGTGTCATAGCAAACTACGAGTTTTGTAATTACTTAATTGCACCATGTAGTCTGGAAAGCCATATGTATGGCTTTAACATTAAGGTTTTGATGGCATGGTAAAATAAGGCCCCTTCCATTAAGATAACAATTTTGTCTAGCATTGCCCAAGCTGTATATTCAACTATCCACATAATGTGTCCCTTAGTCCATGACCATGTGGTTACTACTGCATCTCGAACAGATTTGGCTATCCCTTTTACACTTCCACCCTCCACAACTGCAGTCACTATCAATGACACGGTGAATCTATTCACGCTGCTAGTCGAAACTCGTAATGAATTCAATTTGAGTGACATTCACTTCTCTTATAGGTTTGTCATTCACCACTAGTGCCTTGGTGAACACTTCACCGTGGTTGGAAGGTGCTGTTATCGCCTGTTCACCCGTGTCTGAGTCTAACACCCCATAAGATTGTTTATCTGCTTCTAGGCTCTTCCATTAGATAACCGTCTGTTCCAAAATGATGCTGCCAGTAGTGTTTTGCTCGCACATATTGGTCAATTTAGGGGCTCGTAAGGGGATTGTTTAGCGGCTCGTAAGTAAGCATTTCACTGTAACGACTACAACTGTTGTATTCGGTGCATGTGACTAATGATTTGATTTGATCAACGAATTTCACTACAATTGTAGTTTTGTTAGCGTATTGCTCGGTTAACATGTTTCTTAGAGTTGTGTTATCCCAGCACAGAATTTTATTGGGTAGGAGAAGCTTCCCCCAAAGAGAGTCTGTGTTTCCATCTTTAACTTGATACACTATCGGCATTTGGGGAACAAACATTCTTTTGACTACTCAGCCCTGAGCTACTCTCAGAAGGCTGAACATCTATGACATGTCTGGGGTGGGTTTCCTGCTCCCTTCTCTCGAGGAGGATGTGAAAGCATATGGTTTCAAGAGTGTCATTTTCACCGCTTCCTCCACAGCAGGGCGGTGTTGCCGCAGGTACAGTAGGAGGGACGGTCTCATCTAGTTCTTCAGACATGAAGTGCCGTTCTGCTCTCTCCAGATCCATTTCTGCAACACAACGACTCCGACCGGGGCAGAACCCACCCTCGGAGTACTGGTTTGTTTTTTACTCTCCTAGAACAACCCACACAACATGTCCACAGTGATTAATGTTCTGCTTCGCACCTGTGACATTAACAGCACTTCTCACCCAATGCACCCTCTCATCTGTCCACTCTCCTATCCATTGTACTGGCATTGAAATGCAGTAATTATCATTGTTCCCCTAAATCACTACTGCTAGGAATACGGTTATCACTACACGGATGCTGTTAGGACAACACTTTTCTTAACATAACAGCTACTCTCCAGTCTCCTTTTCTCCAGCTCTTCTTCCAGCTTACCCATTAGTCAGAACAGATCTCATTTCATATGAGAAGTATGGATCCACCAGGGAGAGGCTGTGGTTTTCACCTCTGTAGGCGCGGTGAGGGGTACCGTTTGGGGTCCGGACCAGCGTTTATTCTCCAAACACACCCACTTGGTGGACTTTGATGTACACTCGGTCCCCCAGACTCAGGCCGTGCTCGCGGTTATCTCCTGGGGTTCCGTTGCTCGTGTGCTACTCTTACCTGTGTATACACACACTGCAAGGCGTGGGTCATTTTCTGATAGTATGACAACATTGATTCTGCCATTATGGAATCACCTCCCTTAGGAGAGTCTGAGCTGCAAAGTTCAGTGTAGATTTATTCACCACACTGAGTGTTGCAGCTAGAAAAGCAGACACACAATTCACGCAAGCATATGTTTATACCTTCCAATTAGGCGGAGTCCTTGTTTATCCTAGAAATATAATCAGTCGCTGTTGCTAGGCAAGAGCTGAGTCTGTTCCTCCTATTGGTGTTATCGTGTTGCCAGCCTCTGTCCAGAACCTTCGTGGGCAGGGATGTGTGTGTGATTAAGACACATTAGGAATGTGACCAAAATAGCTTTTTACCACCTGATTAACATTGCCAAGGTGCGGATGTTTCTCTCTCAGGCTGATACAGAGGGACTCATCCACACTTTTATTACAAGCAGACTTGACTACTTTAATGCTCTCCTGTCTGGTCCCAAGAAAGCCATTGGTCAACTGCAAAACATACAGAATGCTGCAGCACGGGTACTGGCCAAGACCATACAAAGAACACACATTACATTTGTTTTAAAGTCTCTGCACTGGCTGCCTGTGAGTTCTAGAGTACATTTTAAGATTCATCCATTGGTTTTTAAATCCATCCACGATTGTGCACCCCAATACATATCAGACATGCTTTTGAGTTATGTACCCAGTAGGTCCTTCAAATCCTCTGGCACTGGCCTTCTAACTATCTAAAAGCCTAGGACAAAGAGGCATGGAGAGACAGCCTTTAATTACTATGCACCCAGACTCTGGAATAGTCTGCCAGAGAACCTGAGTGGGACAGAAACTGTGGACATATTTAAAATAGCTCTTAAAACACAACTTTTTAGCTTTGCTTTGCCTCAGGGTGCTTTTATAGTCTTTCAGTTCTATTGTTTTCTTTAGTTTTTTTTATCCTCTTATGTTTGAGAGGGTCGCCCACCAAAACTCACGGACCAGGCAAGGAGGGCATTAATCAGAGAGGCAACAAAGAGACCAAAGATAACCCTGAGCTGCAAAGCTCCACAGCGGAGATTGGAGTATCTGTCCATAGGACCACTTTAAGCCGTATACACTCAAGTTTTCTGTTGTTTTGTCTTGTTTCTTGTTTGTTTCACCCCCCCCCCTTTGCATCTTCAAAGTGGTAGGCATGTTGTGTACATCAAATGATTCAAACCCCCCAAAAATCTATTTTAATTCCAGGTTGTAAGGCAACTAAATAGGAACAATGCCGTGGGGGAGAATACTTTTGCAAGCCCCTGTACCACACCTGTCAGGTGGGTGAATTGTCTTGGCAAAGGAGAAATGCTCAATGACAGGGATGTAAACTAATTTGTTCTTAAAATTTGCGAGAAATATTATTTTTGTATAGGATCTTTATTTCAGCTCATGAAACATGGGACCAACATTTTACATGTTTTGTTTATATTTTTGTTCAGTATAAATTACACAGTGAAAAGAAGGAAGTCTGTATATAATAAAACATATTCCAGAACTTGTTTGCAATAAGGCACTAAAGTAAACTGCAAAGAATGTGGCAAAGAAATTAACTTTGTTTCCTGAATACAAAGTGTTATGTTTGGGGCAAATCCAACACATCACTGAGTATTACTCTTCATATTTTCAAGCGTGATGGTAGCTGCATCATGTTAGGGGTGTGCTTGTCATCGGGAAGGACTGGGTTTTTATGGGGGGATAAAAATATATACGGAATAGAGTTAAACATAGGCAAAATCCTAGAGGAAAACCTGGTTCAGTCTGCTTACCAACAGACACTGGGAGACAAATTCACCTTTCCGAAGGACAATAACCTAAAACACAATGCCAAATATACACCGGAGTTGCTTACCAAGATGACATTGAATGTATCTGAGTGGCCTAGTTACAGTTTTGACTTCAAACGGTTTGAAAATCTATAGTAAGACTTGAAAATGGCTGTCTTGCAATGATCAACAACCAACTAGACAGAGTTTGAATAATTATTTTAAGAATGTGCAAATATTGTACAGCCCAGCTCTTAGAGACTTACCCACAAATACTCACAGCTGTAATCGCTGCCAAAGGTGATTCTAGCACGTGTTGACTCAGGGGTGTGAATGCTTATGTAATTTAGAGATTTCTGTATTTAACTTTCAATACAAAAATGTTTTTTTTTCTAAAACATGTTTTCACTTTGACATTGTGTGTAGATGGCTGGGGGATCATTTTTTAAAATGCATTTTTCATCCAGGCTATAACAAAATATTGAATACAGTGCATTCAGAAAGTATTCAGACCCCTTGACTTTTTCCACATTTTGTTACGTTACAGCCTTATCGTAAAATGGATTAAATCGTTTTTTTCTTATCAATCTACACACAATACCCCATTCAGACCCTTTACTCAGTATTTGTTGAAGCACTTTTGGCAGCGATTACAGCCTTGAGTCTTCTGGGCACACCTGCATTTGGGGGGTTTCTCTCATTCTTCTCTGCAGATCCTCTCAAACTCTGTCAGGTTAGATTGGGAGCGTCGTTACACAGCTATTTTGCAGTCCAGGCACTGGCTAGGCCACTCAAGGATATTGAGACTTGTCCCGAAGGTGAACCTTTGCCCCAATATGAGGTCCTGAGTGCTCTGGAGCAGGTTTTCATGAAGGATCTCTCTGTACTTTGCTCTGTTCATCTTTGCCTCGATCCTGACTAGTCGCCCAGTCCCTGCCGCTGAAAAACATCCCCACAGCATGATGCTGCCACCACCATGCTTCAACATAGGGATGGTAACAGATTTCCTCCAGACGTGACGCTTGGCATTCAGGCCGAAGAGTTCAATCTTAGTTTCATCAGACCGGAGAACCTTGTTTCTCATGGTCTGAGAGTCCTTTAGGTGCCTGTAGGCAAACTCCAAGCGGGCTGTAATGTGCCTTTTTCTGAGGAATAGCTTCCATCTGGCCACTCTACCATAAAGGCCTGATTGGTGGAGTGCTGCAGAGGTGGTTCTGGAAGGTTTTCCCATCTCCTCAGAGGAACTCTGGAGCTCTGTCAGAGTGACCGTCGGGTTCTTGGTTACCTCCCTGACCAAGGCCATTCTCCCCCAATTTCTAAGTTTGGCCAGGCGACCGGCTCTAGGGAGAGTCTTGGTGGTTCCAAACTTCTTACATTTAAGAATGATGTAGGCCACTGTGGTCTTGGGGACCTTCAATGCTGCAGACATTTTTTGGTACCCTTCCCCAGATCTGTGCCTTGACCAAATCCTGTCTCGGAGCTCTACAGATGTTTCCTTTGACCTCAGGGCTTGGTTTTTGCTCTGACATGCACTGTCAACTGTGGGACCTTATATAGACAGCTGTGTGGTTTTCCAAATCATGCCCAATCAATTAAATGTACTTGTTGTTAGTTGTTGCCCAATTAGCGTAAACTAATTTTGTACTGAAATTTGCAGACTTTTTCAGTCATCTAAAAAATTATACATGCTTTTAACATTATGTCTGCTTCATTAACTTACAATGGAAGTTAGGACTGATATCAAATATTAATAAAATATGATACGTGTAAAAATATGAATATTAGAATGCATGTAAATTTATGTTTTCAGTTTATATGCTTAAAGTACCAGTACAATTACATGTACTGAATGATATTATGAAACATATTGAAGATAACAGTCATACAGTGAATAATGATATGGATTTGAAAGGATTTTTGGATTTGCACAGATTTTAAAAATCCCATAATATTTCTCCATTGTCCGTTATCTCTAGCTTTGACTTAATAGCATTCCGTTAATGGGCAACTCAACTGACTGGTAGAGGATGTTTTTCAACAGTTCCTAAAATTGTAAATCAACAACATATTAGTAATTTAATCATTCTGAAGTTATGTTTTCAAGGTCAACAACATTTTACAACATTCTCATTTCCCATTTTAAACACAATTAGTCAACTAAACGTGTGGTACTGTAAATGAGGTTTGGTTTTGCTCAAATTATTTAGATCCATGCTTATGTGTTCTACAGTATAATAAACCATTTCCATTCTGTGTTGTCATAGGGCTGCGTGGTTTGATAAGGGTCGGCCTGACATCCTCATCTCAGAGTCTACCTACGCCACCACCTCCCGTGACTCCGGGAAAGGGACTTCCTGAAGAAAGTACATGAGACAGTGGAGAGAGGAGGAAAGGTGAGGACCACCACACAGGTTTCTTCTGTCCCTTTAGCTAATTCTGTCTCTCTAGAACTAATGGAGGAAATGTTGTGCTCTCAGGTTCTGATACCAGTCTTTGCCCTGGGAAGAGCTCAGGAACTGTGCATTCTATTGGAAACATTCTGGTAAGGTTTTGATTCCGAGTTTAATTTGCCAGTTCAATTAGTATTGTGATCATAGTGTCCATTTGTTAAGATGCCATTAATTGTGTGTTGATTTGGCGTTAGGCAATTCAGAAAATGATTTCACAGTAACACTCTCCTCTCCTTCCAAGGGGAGCGGATGAACATGAAGGCCCCCCATCTACTTCTCCACAGGGCTCACAGAGAAAGCCAATCACCTCTACAAACTCTTCATCACCTGGACCGATCAGAAAAACCTTTGAACAGAGAAACACGTTTGAGTTCAAACACATCAAGGCCTTTGATCGCTCCTACGCAGACAACCAAGGACCAATGGGGCAGAAACATCATATTTTTGTATGCTACTACTATAACATTACTTTACAGTTGTAAAAGTTGAATGTATGTTTAGGCATTGATATGCTTTAGATACAGACAATTCCAATAATTTGTCCATTATAGATACTATTCTTCTTACCCCAGTGAATATTCTACATAGTCACTGTAGACCTGTTATTATTAGGTTTATCCATTAAATTGTGTTGGAGCAGATAGTGTGCGACTTTCTAAATGAAATTATTGAAATATCACTACTGAAAAATGTGTGTTCCATGTTGGTCAGGAATGTTGCATGCTGGTCAGTCTCTACAGATTTTCAAGAAGTGCGCTGGCAACGAGAAGAATATGGAGAGTCCCATTTAAGATCTATACCATAAGCCTCCCGAGAGGCGCAGTGGTCTAAGGCACTGCATCGCAGGTGTTAGCTGTGCCACTAGAGATCCTGGTTCGAGTCCAGGCTCTGTTACAGCCGGCCACAACCGGGAGACCCATGTGGCGGCGCACAATTGGCCCAGCGTAGTCCGAGTTAGGGGAGGGTTTGGCCGGCAGGGATGTCCTTGTCCCATTGCGCTCTAGCGACTCCTGTGGCGGGCCGGGCGCATGCGCGCTGACACGGTGGACAGATTACGGTGTTTCCTCAGACACATTGGTGTGGCTGGCTTCCCGGGTTAAGCGGGCATTGTGTTAAGAAGCAGTGCGGCTTGGTTAGGTCGTGTTTCGGAGGATGCATGGCTCTCGACCTTCGCCTCTCCGAGTCCGTACAGGAGTTGCAGCGATGAGCCAAGACTGTAACTACCAATTGGATACCACAAAATTGTGGAGAAAAATAAAACAATTTTTTTTAAATAAAAAGATCTATACCATAACTTCAATTAAATGGCGAGTCTAAAATAGCTACCGGGTCTAAATTAACTGTTTACGAGGTTATCATGAATTACAATCAATTGGTTTAATGTTTGATTTGTTACATTAAAGGTGCCTTATGCAGAAATTGCTCTGCCGTTTCCTGGTTGCAAAAATTCTAATAGTTTGTCTAATCTCAGTTTGTGACAAAATTAGCAAGTATAGTGTAGAGAATCATTGTACCATTTACACCGGTGTGAAATATATTTATTAATGTGTTTGAAGCTGGTGTACAAAACCGAAAGTAAAAGATGCAAATCCGAAACTTAAGAACAGGAAGTATAGACATAGGAAGCATAGACATAGCACACATTGAACAGATCTACCACTTCTTAGACTTGATTTCAATGAGAGTGACAGATCTTTCTAACTAACTGGCAAACACAAAAAGCCTATTTCTGGGGTAAAGACCCCCAGAAATTGGCCAATCACACTCTACTGGCAAAAGTAAGAACTGCCAGAAAATGCACAGTGAAAGTAAAGAATCAATTTTCTGTCATGGGAAAGTGTTTTTATTTTTTTTAGCCATACTAAGACAAACATGACAAAGTGTGTAAATAAGAACACATTAGTGCAGGATATGAAGAAATGTATTAAAATGCTGGAAGTGGATGCTGGAATTAAAATAATTACCACGCGAAGGAGAAAACGCCGTGCACATTAAGGAAATAGAAGCCTCTCTCTAGCAAGTTCCTGTTGTGTTCATTGATTTAAGCAAATAAATTCTGGGCTATTAATTTACGTTTGATGTAGATTACAGAGCTGAAGTAAATACCCATTTCTGCGAAGTTGGGGAGAAAAACAATCCTACTTTTCATTTTATGTTTATCAGATCATGACTGGGTATTGTGTGCAAGGCACCATCAGACTGACACAAGATCCTGAATGGTCAAAAGAAACTGGAGATGGAAAATAGACATAAACTCTAATACAAGATGAGGTTATATTGAACTTTATGTATAATCATGATGTTACTGCAGTAATAGATATCAAATGGATACGTTGAAATTGAGATCGGTGAGTCAACCTGCTGAGTTTGTCCTCTGTCTGTGACCCCTGCAGGTGGAGTACATGTCGTTCAGCGCCCATGCAGACGCTAAGGGCATCATGCAGCTCTTCCGCATGGCAGAGCCTCGCAACATGCTGCTGGTGCACGGAGAGGCCAGGCAAGAAGATGGAGTTCTTCAAGTTCTTGAAGATCGAGCAGTTCAGGGAGTGACACCAGGATGTCCTTGTAACCCTAACTGTATCAAGAATGTCAGGGGTTTAGAGAAAAGGATATAGAATTGCAGTGTGTGCTACATGTTTGAGGAGCTCTGGGTAGTGTTTAGTAGTAGGGCACAGCGAAATGTTTTGCAACAGAAAACAACAGTCTTCTTATTAGACAAGTTCACATTTCGCAGTGGGGAGAAAAAGGTTTTCTCCCCATTGAACAGCCCGGGTATTATCCATTTATTGTGATCGGTGTTCATTGTTTGTGGATTTGTAAAAAGTTATTTAATACAGTCGATGCACTGAAATGAAACGTCCGAAAATGAACACTTGGATTATAGTGATGTTTGTGAGATCAGACATAATAATGTAAAATATGTTTAGATAGGTGTAACCTAGAGCCACGTGTGTTGAATTTTAATCTGAGGGTATCCTGTTATTGACACAGTTGTTGAATTATGCAAGAGAATGTGACAACTAATAAATGAGGCAGTCTAGACCGCACATGCGAGTGCAGGTAGTGTAGACAGAGCAAATGTTGTTTGGTGTTTGTAGCCATGTTCCTCCCCTTTATGTTAATTTAGCAATGTATTTATTCAGATGAGACACAAATATCCTGATTTTTAACACACACACAAAAAAGACCTGATTCAATAAGAAAAAGTATACATGAGTGCATTCTAAGACAAAAAGAAGTAACATTTGAGAGTGAATTGAATACCTGAATTCCCACCCGAATCACTGAATTCCATTCATTATTTGTACTTACCAGTAAAATGTTTTATGTGCTAGAATTCAGTCAATATCTGATAGATGACAAAAATTTGAATAGTTTGGAGTATCTTCATGCATTGTCCAAGAATGTTGCATTTATTACAATTGTTTTTAAAACCTTAACAATTTAGATGACCAGTTGCTAGTGTTTGTAATTCAGGGTGTTTTATACTCTGCCTTTGGCCTTGCAAGTTTTTGTCCTATTATTGCCCTTGGTTCACTTCTCCCCCATTTGTTCCCCTGCTCTCCCTGGGTGTAGAGTCTTCGGCTGGTCTCTCCAGAGCAAGCTCTTAATGAGCTGGGCCTCAACGTGCACCAGCTCCGCTTCACATGCCGAGTGCAGCCCCACGACGCGCACAGTGACCCCGACACCCCCATCAGGATCCACACACACCTCAATAGGTACAGTAAGGCCTCGGTTTTTCGGATGACTGCCTTGCCTGGTTCACCAATTACTTTGCAGACAGAGTTCAGTGTGTCAAATCGGAGTGCATGTTGTCCGGTCCTCTGGCAGTCTCTATGGGGGTGCCACAGGGTTCAATCCTCGGGCCGACTCTTTTCTCTGTATATATCAATGATGTTGCTCTTGCTGCGGGCGATTCCCTGATCCACCTCTACGCAGACGACACCATTCTATATACTTCCGGCCCATCCTTGGACACTGTGCTATCTAACCTCCAAACGAGCTTCAATGCCATACAGCACTCCTTCCGTGGCCTCCAACTGCTCTTAAACGCTAGTAAAACCAAATGCATGCTTTTCAACCGTTCGCTGCCTGCACCCGCACGCCTGACCAGCATCACCACCCTGGATGGTTCCGACCTTGAATATGTGGACATCTATAAGTACCTAGGTGTCTGGCTAGACTGTAAACTCTCCTTCCAGACTCATATCAAACATCTCCAATCGAAAATCAAATCAAGAGTCGGCTTTCTATTCCGCAACAAAGCCTCCTTCACTCACGCCGCCAAACTTACCCTAGTAAAACTGACTATCCTACCGATCCTCGACTTCGGCGATGTCATCTACAAAATTGCTTCCAACACTCTACTCAGCAAACTGGATGCAGTTTATCACAGTGCCATCCGTTTTGTCACTAAAGCACCTTATACCACCCACCACCTGCGACTTGTATGCTCTAGTCGGCTGGCCCTCGCTACATATTCGTCGCCAGACCCACTGGCTCCAGGTCATCTACAATTCCATGCTAGGTAAAGCTCCGCCTTATCTCAGTTCACTGGTCACGATGGCAACACCCATCCGTAGCACGCACTCCAGCAGGTGTATCTCACTGATCATCCCTAAAGCCAACACCTCATTTGGCCTTTCGTTCCAGTTCTCTGCTGCCTGTGACTGGAACGAATTGCAAAAATCGCTGAAGTTGGAGACTTTTATCTCCCTCACCAACTTCAAACATCTGCTATCTGAGCAGCTAACCAATCGCTGCAGCTGTACATAGTCTATCGGTAAATAGCCCACCCATTTTTACCTACCTCATCCCCATACTGTTTTTATTTATTTACTTTTCTGCTCTTTTGCACACCAATATCTCTACCTGTACATGACCATCTGATCATTTATCACTCCAGTGTTAATCTGCAAAATTGTAATCATTCGCCTACCTCCTCATGCCTTTTACACGATGTATATAGACTTTTTTTTTTTTCTACTGTGTTATTGACTTGTTAATTGTTTACTCCATGTGTAACTCCGTGTTGTCTGTTCACACTGCTATGCTTTATCTTGGCCAGGTCGCAGTTGCAAATGAGAACTTGTTCTCAACTAGCCTACCTGGTTAAATAAAGGTGAAATAAATTTTAAAAAATTAAAAAGACAAAGTTGACCATTTTTATTCTTATTTGGGTAAAGCTTGGGCATAAAATGTACAACGTTTGTTCTATGTCTTGAGCAAAGAAAAGTATACATGTATCACAAAAAAAAGTTACAGTAAGAGGACCAATATGAATGATTCATTCTCCCATTTCTCTCTGTATTGCCTCTGTTCTTGTCTACTGAAAGGTTACACCATCCAGCACCTCCCAGGCTCTTCAGCTGAAGAGCTATCAGGTAAGGAGGACGAGTGTTGTAAATGACTGTTATTGTGCCAGACCACAGTGTCTGGGTACACTGTCCATACATGGCTCGAACCAGGGTCTGCATCGCAAACACGCGTGACCGTCTGTTCGACAACGTACTAGCCAGTTGCGCCACTGAAAAGCGATGTGATTGGAGGCAGTTCAAGCTTTGGAGTGTGCTTACGGTGCTAACTGAACCCTGTTGCACTATACACATTATGGTGCAGCCCACAACCTTAAAGAGTCCTGGGGTTTCTATAACTTGAGTCACCGTGGCCATATCCTGTGACGCACTTCTTTTTATTTGACCAAAAACATCTAGCTACAGCAGTACATGTAGCGACCACAAGCCAGAACCTTTTCGAATCTAACCCTTTTTAGATAAACACTATGTAAATGTCAATGATATGATCAAAATACACTTTAGGTTAGTATGTTTCCTGATAGAGTAGATGTACTAATCACAAGTCAAACTACTCCATCACATTCTCAGAGAGTTTATTTCAATCCAAATGATGTCAACCTGGCTTTATTTGTAGGATGAAGATCTGGGGAGCTTTCTGTCTACTCTGCTGAAGAAAGGACTTCCATCGCGATTGTCTTCAATATGATCCCATTGTTCAGTGTAGCTTTCTGTAAAGGTTCGTATGTCTATTGTTCAAAGCTTGAATATATACAGTTGAAGTCGGAAGTTTACATACACTTACGTTGGAGTCATTAAAACTCGTTGTTCAACCACTCCACAAATGTCTTGTTAACAAACTATAGTTTTGGCAAGTCGGTTAGGACATCTACTTTGTGCTTCTGACCCACTGGGAATGTGATGAAAGAAAATCTGAAATAAATCATTCTCTCTACTATTATTCTGACAGTTCACATTCTTAAAATAAAGTGGTGATCCTAACTGACCTAAGACAGGGAATTTTTCTAGGATTAAATGTCATGAATTGTGAAAAACTGAGTTTAAATGTATTTGGCTAAGGTGTATGTAAACTTCCAACTTCAACTCTACATGTATGCAAAGGTTGGTGGTTTACGATGGCAAAGAAATTGCTTCATCAATTGGCTTCAGAGTTTGTGAGTAGAATATAAAAAGCATACAATTACATTAGCTGATTGGATACAGTTGGAGCTAGTTTATCTAAACCATTTACTGTCCCACAGCAATGGTATAGAGCCCACTATTCCTCCTGGCCCAAATCCATCTGAACCTGGCCATGGAGGGACTCCACTTACAGCGACTAGTGGTGAAGTAGTAGAGCAGGGGGTCCAGACAGCTGTTGAGGCTGACCAGAGCCAGAGTCACCTGCCGGGCATTGTAGATGGCATTGGCATAGGGACAGTGGTGGATGGCCCCTTGACGGCGGAGCAGGTGCAGGAAGTGAACCACATGGTACGGCAGGAAGCAGAGCAGGGTGATAGCCAGGATGGTGTAGATGACCCTCAGTGCTCCGCGGGCCGTGTTGGTCCGGATGAGAGCGATGCGCCGTGCCACCAGAGGGTAACACACCAGGATGACCACAGAGGGCAGTAGCGAGCCGAAGACGAGACTGAATAAGCTGTACGGCGCCACACGCCTGTCCCACTCGTGCTTTGAAAAGTTCTCAAAGCAGCTACGGCGCTGGGGGCGACCTCCGCCAGGTTTGCTGTCCAGAGGTCCCACTCGGATGAAGGACAGAACAGCCACTCCCGCCACCACCCACACCGCCACACTCACCACTACAGTATAACACGAGTTCCGGAGCCTCAGATAGATGTGAGGATGGGCGACGGCCGTGTATCGATCCACACAGATACAGGTCATGAAGGCGATGCTGATGTAGATGTTGGCGAAGAACACTGTTCCTGTAATGCGGCAAGCCATGTCTCCGAATACCCAGTCGTTTCTGTTGAGGAAGTAGTGGATCTTGAAGGGCAGGGTGCAGAGGATGGCGGTATCGGCGAGGGCCAGGTTGATCACGTACACGTTAGATGAGGTGCGGGGAGTGATCTTGAAGATGAACATGTAGAGGGCTCCCACGTTTCCTGGCAGGCCCAGTGCCATCACCAGACTGTAGACAGCTGGGAAGAGGTAGAACTGGTAGTCTGCTGGGGTACTGCAGTTGCCAGGGAAATCTCCAACAGATGTATTCATTGTTTCAGGTTGGATAATAAAAATGAGCTTATAGGTGACAGAGCCAGTGGGAGAGTTTACTTCTGCTTTCCTTTGCTGATTATGGAACCTATGGTGAAAGTGTTCACAGTCAGATATTATCACTGTTGATGTTTTACAGAAGATATTTCTCATCCTATCCTCTGCTTGATTGACTTATCATGCCGTAGTTCACCAATACAATCATAGCTTCCATTGTAAAAAGTTGCTGTTTGAATTTCTTTATCTGATTTACATTTTAGTCATCGAATTGAAACTATCAAGATATTTTTACACTTATGAACACCGTGTGATGATGTCTGTATTCTGTGACTATCGGCTACAATTCTTAACTATGACTAAATCAAGTAAACTGTGTTGGTAAAAGTTAAAGTATGTTTCAAGAAAAAAGTACTTGCGTTTCTGAAGAACACTCGCTGGATCCACAATTCCACCAAAAAAAAGTCAGCTAATTATTACACAGTAGGCTAATAAACATGAGCACTAAACAAATGCATTGTCTGTTTCCCCCCACACTTTCATATGAGCTTGGTGTCATGGGCATGGAAATTTCTTTGTGACCTCTGTCGCGTGAGTGGGTGGTGCTCAGTGCTATATCAAACTACACAGGAAATCTTCAGTGCATGTACTGTGCTCCTCCGTGGGTGGGTTGTATCAGACACCCATCATCCTGTCATGTCGTGGCCTTGTTATTATTTTAGTTGAAGGTGTTAGACCTCATTAATAACAGTACAGGACTAGCTGTCAACACAAGCAAGCCATGCCCTTGCCACAAGGTCAGTTTAAGATTGACTTACTTTATAATTGACCTACTGTTTAATCTTCTACTTAACTTGCATGATAGTTTAATGGATCCTTGATACTTCCCTGGGGGTTGTGTCCTCACTAAATGATGCTAAGCTTGTCAAATTGGTGGCACTTGTCAGTGCATTTGATATGCTATTCTGGGTGTCTTGACTCTTCTTCAACACTGGAGGGCGCTTAACACAAGTCAAATGTCCTTTACTGCTGGTCATATCATTGTCTGCAACAGCAACAAGCCATACCGCTGACAGTAAAACAAAATTCAACAGCATAATTATTGAAAGGGATTTTGATCCATATATTTGCTGTGAGGGCTTTATGGCTTTGTCGATGTACTGATGCTTATATGTTATTCAAAATGTAATTAAAATTTTAATTTAATCCAAAATAGGATGTTTTGACGTTGACATTCAAATCATTATTTTGTTCATTATTTTTGAGTTATTCTCTAAAAATAATGCTAAATTACACACAACAATTCAATACCATGTATATCATCATGGAATATCCAGCAATGCATATCTTTCATCCTCTTGGATGTTACTGAAATCCATTATTGATTTGTACTGTAAGGGTTGTTCAAAGAGAATAATCAGGTGCTGTTCATGTTGTGAACTATTCCTGAAAACCGTAGACAACTGGTTTGGACCTGGTTATAAGAACAGATGGGAACCCCCCTCCGTCATCACCAGGGAGAATCCAACACAGCCAGAGTCGGTTGGACACAGGCAGCAATCACCGGCCAGATGTACTGTAGTCTTCTTGGCCAAGCACAGCATGATGGATGGCTGACACACACAGTCACACCCACAATGCACGGCTGATAAGTCACAGAATCAAGTTAGATGATGGCTGAAGCCAGGAAGTAGCTCTCTCTCTCATCCTACCCTCACTCTCCAGCCCCCCCCCCCCTCTCCGCTGTGCTGTTGCCTAGCAACGCTGCTGCTGTACTCACCAGTCGTTCACAACATCCAAAGAAAAAGGGGGATACCTAGTCAGTTGTCCAACTGAATGTACTCCAATGAAAATGTGTCTTCTGCATTTAACCCAGCCCGTCTGAATCAGAGAGGTGCGAGGGGGTTGCCTTAATCGACATCCACGTCTTCGGCGCCCGTGGGAAGAGCACTGCCTCTATCAGTGTTCGACACATTTTACCACAGCCACAAGACACGAGCGAGGGCTAAGAGATATTTTGTAGCTGCTCATTTGATGGTAACTCCATACACTGTAATTTCCCAAGCGGTGTATATGTCTAAAGTAGCCTATGTGAGGGTTTAGTAATTAACCCGTGTGAAAAGTGGGTTGAGAGCTGATAAGTAGTGCTTACTATGGAATCTCTGCATTCAGATGAGTGTCAGAAACCAGACATATTTACTGATGGTGTGAGGAGACAAATTAAATAAAAATGACAAGCTGAAATGTCTTGAATCAATATGTTAGGGCAATCCTAAATATGTTCAGGAGTAAAAATGTGCACTCACTCTGTGTGCGATGACAGTGTGTTAACATGATTTTTTATGTTTACCTCATCTCTGTACCCCACACATACAATTATCTGTACAGTCTGTACTACCCTACCCCCTGTACTACCCTCAGTCGAGCAGTGAATTTCAAACACAGATTCAACTACAAAGACCAGGGAGGTTTTCCAATGCCTCACAAAGAAGAGAGGGGGAAAAAAACAGACATTGAGTATCCCTTTGAGCATGGTGAAGTTATACTTTAGATGGTGTATCAATACACCCAGTCACTAGAAAGATACAGGTTGTTCTTCCTAACTCAGATGCCAGAGAGGAAGGAAACCACTCAGGAAATGGTACCATAAGGGCAATGATGACTTGAAAACAGTTAGAGTTTAACAGCTGTGATAGGAGAAAACTGAATGACAGAGTGAAAAGAAAGACTCCTGTACAAAATAAAACATTTCCAAAATATGCATCCTGTTTGGAACAAGGCACTAAAGTAATACTGCAAAGTTTTTTTCAAGAAATTCACTTTTGTCCTAAATACAAAGTTTTATGTTTGGTGCAAATCCAATATAACACATTACTGAGTACCACTCTTCATATTTTCAGGCATAGTGATGGCTGCATCATGTTAAGGGTATGCTTGTAATAATTAAGGACGGGAGTTTTTCAGGATAAAAAAATTTACGGAATGGTCTTAGCACAGGATAACCTTGTTCAGTCTGCTTTCCACCAGACACTGGGAGATTAATTCACCATTCAGAAGGACCATAACCTAAAACACAAGGCCAAATCTACCCAATGAGTTGCTTACCAAGAAGACAGTGAATGTTCCTGAGTGACCCAGTTACAGTTTTGACTTAAATCTGCTTGAAAATCTATGGCAAGAACTGAAAATGATTGTCTAGCAATGATCAACAACCAATTTGACAGAGCTTGAAGAATTTTGAAAATAATAATAGGACATGTTTCACAATCCAGGTGTGGAAAGCTCTTAGAGACTTACCCAGAAAGACTTACAGCTGTAATCATTGCCAAAGGTGCATCTACAAAGTATAAACTCGGGGGTATGAATACTTATGTAAATTAGATACTTCTGTATTTCATGTTCACAACATCAACAAAAAACAAGTTTTCACTGTCATTTTTTGAGTATTGTGTGTAGATGGGTGAGAAATCAAATATATTTAATCCATTTAGAATTCAGGCTGTAACACAACTAAATATGGAATAAGTCAAGTATCTGCATATCACACTGTATCTGTAACGGCTGTCGTGGGTTGAAGAAGGTGAGGACAATACGCAGCGTGGTAGGTGTCCATATTGTATTTAATACGAATACTGAACACTTGAACAAAAACAATAAAACGACAAAAAAAAAGAACAGTCCTGAACGGTGCAGCAAATACACAGAACAGAAAAGAATCACTCACAACTCAAAGGTGAAACCAGGCTGCCTAAGTATGGTTCTCAATCAGGGACACCGATTGACAGCTGCCTCTGATTGAGAACCATACCAGGCCAAACACAGAAATCCCAAACTATAGAAAAAAGGACATAGACTGTTTATTTGGACATGAAGCTAAAAAATAATAATTTGGCTCTTTACTCCATAAGTATTTGGACAAATTCACTTATAGTGTATTCAATTTGTCAAAAGTTTAGTATTTGGTCCCACATTCATAGCACGCAATGACAACAAGCATGTGACCACAAACTTGTTGGATGCATTTGCAGTTTGTTTTGGTTGTGTTGCGGATTATGTTGTGCCCAATATAAATGAATGGTAAATAATGTATTGTGTCATTTTAGAGTCACTTTATTGTAAATAAGAATACAATCTATTTTTTTCTGAACACCTAAATTCATGTGGATGCTACCATGATTACAGATAATCAGCAAAGAACAGTGTATAATGCTTATCTTCCCTGTTATTGCCAATGGCGAAAGGTTACATGTGTTTTGAAGATATGATCTTTGTGCATCTGTTACTTTCAAACGCATTATTATTCACAATTCATTCATGAGTATCCATAGTCATGGTAGCATCCACATTAATGTAGAAGTATTCTTATTGACATTAAAGTGACTGCAAAATTTGAATTTGTACAAATAGTTGACACCTTCAAATGTGGGGCCTAGATACATAGTGTTTTCATTTCTAAACGGTAAAACAGATACGTTTGGAAATACCTTCAAATTAAAAGGGGACATTCTGTAGCAGAGAGTGTTTCTACAAAACCATATACAAAATTAATAATGCGACTAAATATTTAGGAAGAGGTCATCTTTTCATGGAGTTTGTGAAGGAATAAACCACATGAAAAAGCAGCTTAGTAGTACGCAAATTAAATTGTTTATCAAATTCAGTTTCCTAGTTCTGAGGTTCTGCATAGACCTGCCCATATAGGACCTGCCTCTGTACAATAGCCAACTCTAAAGCTGATTGGTTGACAATAAATTTTCATTTCCATTCACTTTAACCAACAAGCGCCCGCACTGTTGATTCTGAAGGCCTGGGGGCAGATTTTAGATCCCTGGCAACACATGATGGCTGAATATGATTGGATAAAAGATCTAACATAAAGACCAGCCCTCCAAATCTCAACCTGGGGCTGGAAGCAGTGCAACCAAGAGGAAAGCTATGAAATGAAGAGTATAACTCTTACTCGGGGGAATAATTTAATACATATTTGTGGGAAAATATATATTTTTTAAATTATATTCTGATGATGTTTAGGCCAGCAGAGAAGGCCTTGCTGGCCCTGACGGCCCACCACTGAGTCTTGCCCCCCTTGAAGTTCTTGAGAGAGCAGACAAGGAAGTGAGAGAAGGGAAGAAGTCCATTCGAGCAGCAGCAAAGGATAAACACATTGACTGAATAGCTAGGTTTCCATCCAATTGTCCGGATTTTCCTTGCAAGTATTCTAAAATCTGCATAAAGAAAATATGTGGATTTTCCCACCAGTGGTGTTACTCTTGTTTTTGCAGACAAAAATCAGTGTGTGATGACACAGTGCACACAAAATGTACTTTTTCGATTAAGTTTTCATGTACTGGATAAAAATCTAAAGATCAATGTGTTTCCATCGCATTTTCAACTCTACGGATAGTTTTGCCGCACACCATTGCGTTACAAAGCAAATGTGCCTCCTCTGGTGTTGGTATGTGCGCAGTTTCTAACAGCTCGCAAATACAGTGCGGGTAGACTAGTCTACTTGATGAGATTATTATTGATAAGAGCGAGAATATTTTCATCTGTCAAGCAGCAGTCAAGCATCTATCATCATGTCACTCACCAGAATAAGGCCCTTGATATTTATTGGAAAGGAGAATCAAGCTCATCACCGTGCACTTTCACCACCCTGTGAAATTCCTCATCATTTATTTAATCTGTAGCCTAATAACTGCATAGTGTCACGAGTGTCGCTGGACCACACACCATATCATCGCGTCACTCCAAGTTTACTTCAATAAGATGGTTATTTTATCAATATTTGCGCATAAAGGCATTTCCACCATAATTTCTCGTACATTCATTTTAAAGAGACAAAAAGATTCCACCATGTCGAACTAACAAATTATCTGTAGGCATTTATAAAATTGTACAGAAACTTCCAGTGTCCATCATAGCTGTCATGATTTTTATTAATTTAGTGCATTTGGAAAGTATTCAGACCCCTTGACTTTTTTCGCATTTTGTTAAATTATAGCGTTAATTCTAAAATTGATTAAATCGTTTTCCCCCTCATCAATCTACACACAATAACGCGTAATAACAAGGCAAAAACAGTTTTTGTTAACACTTTTTTTTTTTGCTAATGTATAAATCAAATTGAATAACTAATATCACATTTACATAAGTATTCAGACCCTTTACTCAGTACTTTGTTGAAGCACTTTTTGCAGCGAATACAGCCACAAGTCTTCTTGGGTATGATGCTACAAGCTTGGCACACCTGTATTTAGGGAGTTTCTCACATTCTTCTATGCAGACCCTCTCAAGCTCTATCAGGTTGGATGGGGAGCATCGCTGCACAACTATTTTCAGGTCTCTCCAGAGATGTTCGATCAGGTTCAAGTCTGGGGTCTGGCTGGGCCACTCAAGGACATTCAGAGACTTGTCCCGAAGCCACTCCTGCATTGTCTTTGCTGTTTGCTTAGGGTCGTTGTCCTGTTGGAAAGTAAACCTTCTCCCCAGTCTGAGGTCCTGAGTGCTCTGGGGCAGGTTTTCTTGAAGGATCTCTCTGTACATTGCTTCGTTCATCTTTCCCTCGATCCTGACTAGTCTCCCAGTCCCTGTTGCCGAAAAATATCCCACAGCATGATGCTGCACCACCATGCTTTACCGTAGGGATGGTGCCAGGTTTCCTCCAGACGTCACATCCCTGACCAAGGCATTTCTCCCCCGATTGCTCAGTTTGGCCGGGCGGTCAGCTCTAAGAAGAATCTTGGTTGTTCTAAATTTCTTCCATTTATGAATGTTGGAGGCCACTGTGTTCTTGGGGACCTTCAATGCTGCAGACGATGTTTTGGTACCCTTCCCCAAATCTGTGCCTCGACACAATCCTGTCTCAAAACTCTACGGCTTGTTTTTTTCTCTGACATGCACTGTGTCAACTGTGGGACCTTATATAGACAGGTGTGTGCCTTTCCACATCATGTCCAATCAATTGAATTTACCACATGTGGACTCCAATCAAGTTGTGGAAACCTCTCAAGGATGACCAATGGAAACAGGATACACCTGAGCTCAATTTCGAATCTCATAGCAAAGGGTCTGAATACTTATGTAAATAAGGTATTTCTATATATTTTTTAAATTACATTTGCAAAAATCCCTACAAACCTGTTTTTAATTTGTCATTATGGGGTATTGTGTGTAGATTGGTGAGTTATTTCTGTCTGTAACTTAACAAAAGGTTGAAAAAGTCAAGGGGTGTGAATACTTTCCGAATGCACTTTACGCATGACTGGATGGAAACATGGTTAATGACACTGAAGGGGTACATTGACATAAACGAAAATGAACATGTACCTGTGTGAATGAGAGGCTATGATAGACGTGGAGTCTGAGCTTGCTAAACATAGCAAGAATCTCATAGAGCAGTTTCATGGGCGTAGTAGCCTCAAATGCAGAGAACTTGCCTATGACTTGGCACATCGAAACAACATCCCTGTCCCAGACAGAAATAGAAGGGTAAGTGATAATGAACAGAGAGTGCCACAGAGTGCTTTATAGTAAACATTTAATTACTTTAATACACATATCCAGGACCAGTCCAAAATTTGGACACACATACACATTCAAGGGTTTTTCTTTATTTTTTACTAGTTTCTACATTGTAGAATAATAGTGAAGACATCAAAACTATGAAATAACACTTGGAATCATGTAGTAACCTAAAAAGTGTTTTTTTAAAGCAGCCATCAAGGGCTCAGCATATGTGGGAACTCTTTCAAGACTGTTAGAAAAGCATTCTAGGTAAAGCTGGTTGAGAAAATGCAAAGCATGTGCAAAGCTGTCATCAAGGCAAAGGGTGGCTACTTTGAAGAATCTCAAATATAAAATATATTTTGATTTGTTTAACACTTTTTGGGTTACTACATGATTCCATATGTGATGTTTCATAGTTTTGATGTCTTCACCAGTCTTCTACAATGTAGAAAATAGTAAAAAATAAAGAAAAACCCTTGAATGTGAATGTGTGTCCAAATATTTTGAATGGTACTGTATATGTGTATTAAAGTAATTAAATGTTTACTATTTCATCCCATATTCCTAGCACACAATGATTACATATGTTTCTAAACACTTCTAAATTAATGTGGATGTTACCGTGATTACAAATAATACTGAATGAATCTTAAATATTGATGAGTGAGATAGTTACAGAGGCATAAATATCATAAACGGTTCACCCGATATGAATGAAAACACCCTCAAAATAAAGTTGACAGTCTGCAATTTTACCTCATAGTCCTTTTATCATTTCAAATCCAAGGTGCTGGAATACAACAACAAATTTGTCCCTGTCCCAATACTTTTGGAGCTCACTGTATATCTGAATGTAGGCATACATTTAAAATGACAATATACCACACCCCCATACTATGAATTAAACTGTGACCTACCAGCACCACCAAGCACTTGTCACAGGACACCACCAAGCACTTGTCACAGGACACCATCACCCACTTACCCCAAGGTGGCTCAACTTACCCTGCCCCGACGCTCAACTTACCCCATACAGGAGAACAATCTATGTTTTTAAAGCTGTTATGTTTACATGAATTCTGATTATTTCCAGGGATACACAACAACCCCCCCCAAAAATGTTTGAAGATTACTAGAATTCCCTTGACGTAGTGATGCTGAATGTAAAAAATGGCTCAACGTACCCCACTCTCCCCAACTGTAGTCTCATGAAACATTTGATCTCAAATCCAAAATACTGGAGTATAGAGCCAAATTAATAGTTTTAGCCTCATTGTCCAAATACATACGCAG
Organism: Oncorhynchus tshawytscha; assembly: GCF_018296145.1. Classification (NCBI taxonomy): domain Eukaryota; kingdom Metazoa; phylum Chordata; class Actinopteri; order Salmoniformes; family Salmonidae; genus Oncorhynchus; species Oncorhynchus tshawytscha. Next base: position 11,997,928 of record NC_056450.1, on the reverse strand, counting down.
GGGAGTGTGTATGTGTTAGGATTGAGGGGGTGGAGACTAGCAGCTGAGTAAAGCCTGCAGCTCATCTTGCCCTACCTTTCCAAAAAAACTAAGTGCATCCCATACATTCACCATCTGAGTCGGAATTATTGAAATAAACGTAATGTCTTGGCAGTCAGAGACAATGGCTTTCAGAACTCTTATAGTGATTAGCTTTGAGTCCACACAATGAAGCACTCACTCTCTCATGTTTGTTAACACTTTCCTTGGGTAATCAGCTTAATGCTAATCTTCACTGCTTCACTCACTCATCCCAGAGCAGTTCCCTTGTATTATTGGCGAATGTTCATTTCATTTTTTTTATTGTCCTCTCTGAAAATGACTGGTACTTCTCAGTTATTCAAGGGACTATTCAAGCATGGAATTTGACAAGCCTACTTTGGAGAAAGCGTGCCAGCGTACTACTTCCTGGTCAAAGGAGACATGTGCATTTGAAATGTGCTGCTTTAGCTCAGACATAGAGGGGGAGGGTATAGAGATAAGGAAAGACTTGTTTACAGTATCATGGAAGATGCTCAGCAACTAACTATTAGTTCAGGTCTTAAGAATGTCCCAGAAATCATACATTCAATGCTATATATATCTATGTACTTTCACAAAGCCTAGTGTGTCCTTGTATTTCGTTGTTTTGCCCATCTCTGAGTACGATCATCAAATTTTGTGAAGAACTGTTACATTCCAGTGTCATACAAAATGGCATTCCAAGACCTTCCACTTGGGGTTTGATGTTCTGTATCCCTCTTCTTCAGAGCAGCTGGCAGTTTGATATGAACAGTACTTTCCTTTGTACCTGTACCAGCGGGTCTGACTATGACCCTGATTCATGTTAGCCAGCCGTGGCTTCATAAGGATACTCTACTCTTGTTGTCTTGGCTGAAGACTTCAATTATGATTACGACAGCACTCAGGCTGCTATTGACTTTGAAACAGTGCTTCCTCTACAGCACAAAGACCTTGTCGGAAGCAAAGGGGCTTTGCCTGCCTGGCTTTGACTGTCAGTCCGAGGCTCCTTAAGTAATTAGGCTTACCCAGGCTAACACGATTAACACACAATGGAGCCAAGGTCAAAACTTTTAATGACTCTTACTACTGAACATATTTAAGCCTGGTTGCTTTTACATACTTTTCTTAATGGATGTTGACATACTGAAGGCTCCTCGGCAGAGTTGTGATTAATGTCTGGATCCCTCCCTGGGTTTATATAATGTAAACAACTTTCTAGGTTAAATATATGGATGAATATCCATTTAAAGGGGCAGCAGGTGAAACAAAAACGTAGCGTTCTTCCTGCCCCTGTTTCGGTAAAAAGCCTAGGGATGGGTCTGAAGAAATGTAACCACTCTCAAATTCAGAGACTTACCATGCATGATATCAAAATGATAGTTGAACCATGGTTTGAGGCTAAATATTGTTTGTTTAAATTAACTTGGTTTGCAAACGGAGTAAAAAAAAAAGCTCATTAATGGGTACGACAGTGCATGAGGCGTTTAGAAGTTATGTTCTTCAAGAATCAATGGGTACATGTTGGACTAGTAACCAGAAGGTTGCAAGTTCAAACCCCTGAGCTGACAAAGGTACAAATCTGTCGTTCTGCCCCTGAACAGGCAGTTAACCCACTCTTCCTAGGCCTTCATTGAAAATAAGAATTTGTTCTTAACTGACTTGCCTGGTTCAATAAGGATTGAAAAAAATGGATGTAGCAACTGCAGATTGCCCCTTTAAATGTATATTTAAAGAGACATGCCACTACATTACATGTATCCTGAAGAAGTGCATTACAGAACCAGCACTGCATATGAGTCATATGCACGAGATGATCGTCACATTTACTTGTCACCCAACATCATCAACATGTTTTGACAGAGTCATATTTAATGCAAAGGCCTGAGTGAACATATTATAAAATGTACACGAAGGACCGTGACGGAGATCTAACTAAAGTATAATTTATCACCCGCTCTCTTCAACACGACTTATTGATTTTACATTTGATTGGCACTACCTTGTACTAGCTTACAGTGTCGGTAGCGATGTAGTGTAGATCGATCACACAAAAAAATAGCTTCATGTCAGTACATTGCAGCACCCAGGAATTGAGAGAGCCAGATGTGACGTGTGCACACAATAAGACACGACCAGCAATTCCCAAAGTTGTCTGGGCAAAAAAAAACATTTACACCTGATGTTTTCATTTAGTCCCTATAGGTGCTGGCCTTGATGTATCTCAGTGAGATACATATTCTTCACATAGGGAAGGCTCTTTGCTGGCTTGCCTCCAGGAGCCATTGCTACAGCTAGTGCCCTCGGCGGCCGATAGAATGGAGGGAGCAGTGAGGCTGAAAGACTTGGTAATCAACGTTAACAGGGGCTCTTGAATTAATCATGGCTGCTGTTAGCATGTTGGCTAAGTGCCTCGGGCTGGTCTCATACCTCTCTGGTAAAGGAAACAGCATCGTACGAGCTTGACCTACAAAGGCCACGAGGGTATGAGACACATCTTGTACACATGTTGTATACCCCAATGTGTATGTGTGATGATGTTTATCATTAACCATTTCAATTATTGATAAGGTGCTCACTCTCAGGTTATTCTCCAATGGAGTCGGATGCTGAGTCTTCGTAGTAAAGTCTCACTAATCATTATAATTTCAGAGTAACTGTATTGTGTGATGATCAATAATGAACCACTACAAAGAACCCACTGGGAGAAACGTGATGACGTTGAAACAATGCCGATACTGATTGGATTTGCAAAAAGTTAACTTAAGGGAATTTAGTATTGTTTCACCCAACTTTTAACCTTAAAGCCAATGTCATGGTGAAATGTCTTGTTAAATTCATGTTGGATTCACATTAGTTGCATAGCCGTGGGAAGTAGGGGTGCTGAGGGTGCTGCAGCAGCCCCTGAAAAATCAGAATAAAAAAATATATTGATTAAAAAAAAATATATATATATATATACACTGCTCAAAAATATAAAGGGAACACTTAAACAACACAATGTAACTCCAAGTCAATCACACTTCTGTGAAATCAAACTGTCCACTTAGGAAGCAACACTGATTGACAATAAATTTCACATGCTGTTGTGCAAATGGAATAGACAACAGGTTAAAATTATAGGCAATTAGCAAGACACCCCCAATAAAGGAGTGGTTTTGCAGGTGGTGACCACAGACCACTTCTCAGTTCCTATGCTTCCTGGCTGGTGTTTTGGTCACTTTTGAATGCTGGCGGTGCTTTCAATCTAGTGGTAGCATGAGACGGAGTCTACAACCCACACAAGTGGCTCAGGTAGTGCAGCTCATCCAGGATGGCACATCAATGCGAGCTGTGGCAAGAAGGTTTGCTGTGTCTGTCAGCGTAGTGTCCAGAGCATGGAGGCGCTACCAGGAGACAGGCCAGTACATCAGGAGACGTGGAGGAGGCCGTAGGAGGGCAACAACCCAGCAGCAGGACCGCTACCTCCGCCTTTGTGCAAGGAAGAGCAGGAGGAGCACTGCCAGAGCCCTGCAAAATGACCTCCAGCAGGCGTGTCTGCTCAAACAGTCAGAAACAGACTCCATGAGGGTGGTATGAGGGCCCGACGTCCACAGGTGGGGGTTGTGCTTACAGCCCAACACCGTGCGGACGTTTGCCATTTGCCAGAGAACACCAAGATTGGCAAATTCGCCACTGGCGCCCTGTGCTCTTCACAGATGAAAGCAGGTTCACACTGAGCACATGTGACAGACGTGAGTCTGGAGACGCCGTGGAGAACGTTCTGCTGCCTGCAACATCCTCCAGCATGACCGGTTTGGCGGTGGGTCAGTCATGGTGTGGGGTGGCATTTCTTTGGGGGGCCGCACAGCCCTCCATGTGCTCGCCAGAGGTAGCCTGACTGCCATTAGGTACCGAGATGAGATCCTCAGACCCCTTGTGAGACCATATGCTGGTGCGGTTGGCCCTGGGTTCCTCCTAATGCAAGTCAATGCTATACCTCATGTGGCTGGAGTGTGTCAGCAGTTCCTGCAAGAGGAAGGCATTGATGTTATGGACTGGCCAGCCCGTTCCCCAGACCTGAATCCAATTGAGCACATCTGGGACATCATGTCTTGCTCCATCCACCAATGCCACGTTGCACCACAGACTGTCTAGGAGTTGGCGGATGCTTTAGTCCAGGTCTGGGAGGAGATCCCTCAGGAGACCATCCGCCACCTCATCAGGAGCATGCCCAGAAGTTGTAGGGAGGTCATACAGGCACGTGTAGGCCACACACATTACTGAGCCTCATTTTGACTTGTTTTAAGGACATTACATCAAAGTTGGATCAGCCTGTAGTGTGGTTTTCCACTTTAATTTTGAGTGTGACTCCCAATCCAGACCTCCATGGGTTGATACATTTGATTTCCGTTGATACTTTTTGTGTGATTTTGTTGTCAGCACATTCAACTATGTAAAGAAAAAAGTATTTATATTAATATTTCATTAATTCAGATCTAGGATGTGTTATTTTAGTATTCCCTTTGTTTTTCTGAGCAGTGTGTATATATATATATATATATATATAAAACTTTTTTTTACTACATTATTAGTTGAACGATATATGGTAGATGTCTAAATAAATATTTCAGCATCTCAGTTTTGAAAAAAAAGGTAGTTGTAGAATTAAGAACCAGCAGCATACCACCCTGCATCCTACTGCTGGCTTGCCTCTGAAGCTAAGCAGGGTAGGTCCTGGATGGGAGACTAGCTATTGCTGGAAGTACTGTTAGAGGGTCAGTAGGGGGTACAGTTTCCTGTGGTCTAAAAAAAATATCCCAGGGGAGTGATTGGGGACATTGCCCTGTGTAGGGTGTTAAACTGGAGTCCTGACTCTCTGTGGTCACTAAAGATCCCATGGCACCTGTCATAAGACTAGGGGTGTTAACTGCTGTGTCATGGTTAAGTTCCCAATCTGGCCCTCATACCATCATGGCCACCTGGCCATCCCTAGCTTCCAATTGGCTCATTCATCCCCTATAACTACTCCCCAGGTTGTTGCTGTGAATGAGAATGTGTTCTCAGTCAACTTACCTCATAAAATAAGAATCTTGCAGGATTCAATAGTTGGAATTGTAAGACTTGTTACCCTTTCTCTGCAATTGTTATTCTAATTTAATCCAGAAAGAACAAAACCCTGTCCTCAAACATTTACATCAAAAGGCGCAAAGTTATGAGCAAAGACTCAAAACATCAAAAAGCATGTTTTTTTTTAAATAAAAATGTTGCAGTATTAATTTACCATCCTTACAAACCACCCTATGTAAACATACATTACTGTACTGTACATAGGGTGGTCATCTAGGTTTGTACCTGTAGATTTTCCATCACATGAAGGAAAACAATGCACAATATAGTAATTAAGTACACTGAGACATCAAGTGGTTTGTGATGATATGATGTGATGATGTGGCTCAGTTGGTAGAACATGGTGCTTGCAATGCTCTGGTTGTGGGTTTGATTCCCATGGGGAACCAGTATGAAAATGTATACACTCACTACTGTATGTTGTTTTGTGTAAGACCGTCTGCAAAAATGGAAATGGAATGACTAGACCATTTCAGTTTTCACATAGAAATAAGTTGTTTGCAAAGTATTTCAAGAAACTGAAAAACATGTCAGACAAGTGTTTTTATATTCCACAAGTGTTATCAGATTAACTGTTTTGTACAGATAATTATCAGACTCAAGTTACAAACGCTGGTAAACACTAAAATACATTTAGTTTTTTATTTAAATCACAAAAGTAGTGCACTGGGCTTTTACTAGTCCTGTATTAGTGGACCGATATAGCCATCTTCAGTTCAGGCAACAACAAAAAATTCTGCATTACCCATTGGCAAAAAAATCGTAGCACCTCGACCACCAAACTACTTCCCGCGGCTATGGTTAGTTGACAACTCAACCAAATGTGAAAAAAAACGTGTACGTTGAGCTGACGTCTGTGCCCAGTGGGAAAGCACCTCCCATTAGAACAGCAACATGTATTATCTGTAGCATCCTCAGTAACCCCATTAAGTTTTACACAGCATTCACCAAGCTAGATGCTGTCGGCTGAGGCACAGGAGGTTGGTGGCACCGTAATTGGGGAGGACGGGTTCAAGGTAATGGCTGGAGCAGAATAGGTGGAATGGTCTTAAATACATCAAACACACGGTTTCCATGTGGTTAATGCCATTCCATTTGCTCCGTTCCAGCCATTGATCATCCTTGGAGAGATTCCCTCTGTTATGCAAAGAGTAGAGTGTAACATCTGGCATGCAATGGTGTCTTGATCCTTCACACTGTGGTGCACTTGGATACTTCCGTTTTGACATTTGATAGTTGAAAGTTGACAGTTGAAAGGTCAAACAATGACTCATTATTCCTTGAAGAGGAATTAGAGTCTACTCTGCTCCAATGAACTGTGAATGGACAATGAAGGCAGCCAATCATAATTTTAGTACTCCGTTATTCTTCACATTCCCTTTCACTCTGTAGGAGATAAAAATCAGTTAGGTAAAAAAGCTGACATAATGGGGAATAAATGTTTGAGTAGGGAAGTAGAGCGAACACACACACACACACACACACGCATAATATGAAATGTTCATAACAACACCCGAGCCACTCCAGAGGTTCTTCGTCAACCCCTGCAACAGCAGTCAGATGGGATAATGTTACAAGCTTTGTGCTCAGTGATGTGACTCACTCGAAGCTCGCCCCTCGCACCAGCCGACCAAAAAAGGGAGAGAGTGGAATGCATACTAGGATAGTGGAAGGGAGCAAAACTAGGTCACCTTCCTAGAGACCCACCTCTCCCGATATTTCCACGCTGCTGCAGCAGTGCTTGTGTTTGCCGTGAAAGGGCTGTCCCAGAAATCGGAGCCGACAGCATCAACACCCTCGACCTCTTCTCACGATTCAGAGGCTGACATTTTACATCTGCACTCTCTGTGGTGGATGCCACGCAGCAGGGGACAGGTCATGAGTAGGGAAGTATAGGCTAGTGGCAGTCAACCCATGCTTAGACATTTACACATACTGTATCAGTCTTCCACCGCACTCTGATGCCAAGATTTCATGATGAATATCTGCCTTTAACTGGTTGATGTTTGACCACTTTGTCTTACTATTGTCTGAATAAAATGACCTAATGACGGCTCACTTTGATCCTTTGTCATTGTTTTAGTGAAGGGCCTATGGATCTACCCTGAGTGTACAAAACATTAGGAACACCTTCCTAATATTGAGATGCACTCCCTTTTGTCCCCAGAACAGCCTCAATTCATCAGGGCATGGACTCTACAAAGTGTCGAAAGCATTCCACAGAGATGCTGACCCATGTTGACTCCAATGTTTCCCACGGTTGTGTCAAGTTGGATGGTAGTGGATCTCTACTCCGAATAGCTAGTTTCATCTCATCCCACTGATGATAAATTGGATTGAGATCTGGTGACTGGGCAGCCCACTGCAGTAAACTGAATTCACTGTCATGTTCGTGGAACCATTCCTAGACAATCCTAGCCTTGTGGAATGGGGCATTTTCCTGGTGAAAAAATCAATTCACAAATGGAAACATTGCTGCCATGAAGGGATGCACCTGATTGGCAGTGATTTTCAGATATACTGTGGCATTCAAATGCTGCCCGACTTTTATCAAGGGGCCCAATGTGTGCCACGAAAACACACCGCACACCATCACACAACCACCAGCCTGCAATGTTGACAAGCAGCATGATGAATGCATGTACTCATGTGGTTTTCTCCATACCCTAGTGTCCTCCCATCAGCATGAAACAGCGAGAGAGAGAGAGAGAGAGAGATTACCTGAATACCTGTACCCCATTATAAACATCCCAACAGTAAAAAAAAACACCCCCAACCTGTCACACAGACATTCCAACCGAGACATTAATGGCATTAACCTGGTGCACACAGAAAACACATGAATCACAGTTTCTCTCATAACACAGAAAAAACACCCCTGCCCGACTCCCGGTTCAACCCGTGCCAACCAGCTGTTAGTGGCCAGGGCAACATGTAGATCCCTCCATCTAAAGTCCCCTGACCTCTTTGGTGCTGGGGGTTTGTATAGCTCCCTCCATCTAAAACCCACCATACTCTCCTCCCCACATAACCACATTCACTCCTGTTAGGCTCCTAATGTTCCTCACCTTAACGTAGAGGTTGTAGAGGGCTTTGCCTCCCACCCCCTCAAACTCCCCCAGTCTCAGAGTGTTAAATCTAACAAGTCCTCCAAACCCCCTTGCCAGTCCCCAGTCTCTGCCGTAACCTGCAATGGCGGAAACATTGGTGGCCCCTCCCCCTTTGGCCGCTCAAACACCCCCAGTGCCTCCTGGACCTCCTCCAGGAACCTCTCCAGCAGCCTAAGAGACGTTATTCCTGTTTGTTGTGCCAGGACTGCCAGGGTTTTCCACCCCTCCTCTCCCAGCTAAGGCAGGTCCACCCCTCCTCTCCCAGCTAAGGCAGGTTTACTAAGGCAGGTCACCCAGCCTTAGTAAACCCACTGCCATCAGTCGCCTCTGCAGGGTGGCCGACTGAACCGATCTCAAAGGGATGGCTGGGTTTTGGAAGATAGGCTCCTCCCACACCCACAGTCCAGGCTCTACACCCCCTTCTCGTGTGGGCCTTAGCAGCTCCCAGGCCCTCAGCACTGCAGAGTAAAAATCAGAGAGACCTGCTGTACTCAGCCTCTCCAGCCTCATGAGGAACATTTGCCGGTCTAACCCTAATCCACCAGAGCTCCTCAGCAGTGCGTCTGCTGGTTTCCTCCAGCCAACATCAGTGTGGTACAGCAGTCTCTGTGCAGCCTTTTGTCGGACTGCAGCCACACTGCTCTCCAGTTCCACCAGGCCCTGTCCTCCTTCGTGAACTGTCATGTACAACACTGTTGCCTTCAGCCAGTGATGGCCCGACCAGAAAAAGTCCACCAGCTTGTGTTGCAGGTCTGCGAGCAGACCGGCGGGGGGGGTTGAGGACAGCCAGTTTATGCCACAGGGAAGATGCCACCAGGTTGTTGATTATCAGCACCCTCCCCCTATATGACACTTGGGACAGGAGCCACCTCCACCTGGCCAGTCTTGACACCACTGCCGGTGACAGCCCCTCCCAGTTCTTCCTGACCCACCTCTCCGAGCCCAGGTACACCCCCAACATTTTGAGCCCTTCACAACCCCACTGCAAACCCCCAGGAAGCACATGCCTGTCAATACACCCATGCCTGTCCAGCACACTCCCTGCATGCTCAATGGCTAGTGTATATAACTGCCCCGATAGAGGGCATCCTTGTCTAATGCCCCGTCTCACCCAGACTGGCCTACTGAGCCTCCCTCCCACCTTGACCATACATGATGCCCCAGCATACAACATCTTCACACAGGTCAAAAAACTCTTCCCAAACCCAAACAAAGACATCACATTAAACAGATATTAATGGTCCACTCCATCAAAAGCATTCTATTGATCTAAAGAGACCAGTCCAAAGTTCACATTAGAACCTCTTGACAAGTCCAACATGTCCCTGATTAAGAACAAGTTATCCGTGATTGAGCGTCCCGGTACACAGTATGTTAGATCCTTATGTACTATCGAGTCCAGATGGGACCTCAGTCTGTTAGAGAGGACCTTGGCAAATATCTTGCAGTCCGCACAGAGCAATGCCACAGGCCTCCAGTTCTTAAGTTCACACAAGTCCCCTTCTTTGGGCAGGAGAGTCAAAGCCGCCCGACGGCAGCTCATCGGCAACTCTCCTACCCCGACGCATTCATGCAACACGCAAATTAAGTCCAGCCCAATTATTCCCCATAATTTTTATAGAACCTCACTGGGAGTCCATCGACCCCCGGTGCACAACCGGGGGCCATCTGGGTTACGGCCTCTGCCAGTTCATGGGACAACAGTGGAATGTCCATTACATACCTCTGTGCCAGGGAGAGCTTAGGGAGTTCTGCGAACAAGACCTTAGCACACATAGGATTACACATTTCTGCCCTATACAACTCAGTATAAAACTCCACAGTTCGCTCTCGCACCTCCCCCACCACAGAGGTCACCCGCCCATCAGACAGCCGTAGACAATGCATACCCTTGGCTTCACCGCTCTGTCTTTCCAAACCAAAGAAGAAGGAGCTGGGAGCATCCATTTCCTTGAGCATGGAGAACCTAGCTCTTACAAGTGCTCCCTTTTCTTTAACCTGGAAAAAACTGCCCAGATCCCTACGTAATTCAGCTAAATTAGCCTGGAGGCCTACATTGCCTTGCCCCACCATCTCTACCTCCATCTCACTCATACTACGCTCTAGTTCCCCCAATACTCTCCTAGCCTCTGAGGATGAGAGAGCTGTATACTGTTGACAGAAAAGCAGAATTTGTACTTTCCCCACATCCCACCATTGACTCAGAGATTCATACTCCTATATTCGCTGCCCCCACCTTTCCCAAAAAGTCTGGAAACCTGAGCAAAAAGTAGCATCTTGTAAGAGCAGGGACTGGGAGACTAGTCAGGATCGAAGGAAAGATGAACCAAGCAAAGTACAGAGAGATCCTTGATGAAAACTTGCTCCAGAGCGCTCAGGACCCCAGACTGGGGCGAAGATTCATCTTGCAACAGGACAACGACCCTAACCACATTGCCAAGACAACACAGGAGTGGCGTCGGGACAAGTCTCTGAATGTCCTTGAGTGGCCCAGCCAGAGATGAACCCGATCGAACATCTCTGGAGAGACCTGAAAATAGCTGTGCAGCGACTCCCCATCCAACCTGACAGAGCTTGAAAGGATCTGCAGAGAAGAATGGGAGAAACTCCTAAAAATATATATATTTTTATTTTAACTTTATTTATACAGGTTTTTTCTCATTGAGATAATATCTCTTTTCCAAGAGAGACCTGGTCCAATAGCAGCAGGGGGAACAACGCTTCAGACAAAACAACTTGCATACACTAACACAACATTAAACTAAACTATAAACACACATACAGTACAACAATTACATATTACATTAAAAACACAAACATCTTGACTAAAAACAGCTGGCCTAAAAACAATTACACTCTTCTGTGATATATACATCGATCAAGTGTTTAAACTCCACCAACGAAACTAGATCATCACATATTCAAATGTTCAGGAGAGAATTCCAGGACCACGATGCTAAGTAACAAAAACTATTTCTACCATGACCTGTTCTAATTTTTGGTACTGTTAGAAGCAAATCAGAATGGGAAATTGATTTACTGACCTGACTAAAAAAGAACAGCGATAAAATGGCATTTTACCCAATATGGCCTTATAAATCAGTGTATACCAGTGTTTAAGCCTACGCAAGGTCAATGACGACCAGCCAACAGCGCTGTAGAGATCACAATGATGTGTTAGACGTTTCTGATTTGTAATGAACCTGAGGGCTGCACGATACACTGAATCAAGTGCTCTCAGGGTAGTGGCTGAGGCCTGCATATATATAACATTACTCAAATCTAAAACCGACAGTAATGTACATCGTACCAGCTCCTTCCTGGCCTCAAAAGAAAAACAAGCCTTATGCCGGTAATAAAATCCTATTTTCAGCTTGAGCTTCCTTATCAAGTTCTCTACATGCACAGTGAAGCTCAGCTTATCAACCCACACACCCAAATATTTGTACACTTTAACTTGCTCTATAGTATGTCCAGCCAATGTAGCAATGACATGATTTGTAACATGCCTGGCATTTGAAAATACCATACATTTTAATCAGCTTTAAATCACACAGATTCTGTTGTATGATGTTAAATGCTCTTTGGACATTTTCAAAAGCTAAAGATAAACTACTACCACTTGAATAAAGAACAGTATCATCTGCATAAAAATGAACATCCTGTAACGGCTGTCTTGGGAAGAAGGTGAAGACCAAAGCGCCGCGTGGTAAGTGTTCATCTTATTTAATGAAAAACCTAAACACTGAATAACCAACAACAAAGAAACAACCGAAACAGTTCTGTCTGGTGCAGACACACAAAGACTGAAAATAACCACCCTACTAAAACAAAAGACAAAACAAAGGAACTAAGGTCAGAACGTGACACATCCTCTGTTTCAATAAGACCCCCAATGTTGTTGATATACAAAATGAACAACAGTGAGCCCAAAATAGAACCTTGCGGAACACCTGAGCACACCTCTATGGACTCAGATTTACAACCATCCGTCATTACACATTGTGTATGATTTGATAGGTGATTTATAAACCAATCTAGAGCATGACCAGTAATTCCACAACATTTTAACCTTTGTACTAACACAGCATGGTCTACGGTGTCAAAAGCCTTCGACAAGTCAATAAAAACAGACACACAATGTAACTTCTTATCAAGAGCACAGTGGATGTCATTTAAAACCTTCAATGTTGCTGAAACAGTGCCGTGGCCAGACCTAAAACCTGATTGCATTCCATTTAAGATGTTGTTTTCTTGGAAGTAGGTCTTTAGCTGCCTACTAACTAAGGACTCCAGTACCTTTGACAGTACAGACAATTTTGATATGGGTCGATAGTTGTCAAGTAGCGAGGGATTTCCACCTTTCAGGAGACGCAGTACAAAAACAGATTTGCATAACTTGGGGATTTCCATCAAGCGTAAGGTTAAAAATACATGTTACGGGGGGAGCAATGATGTCTGCAGCTAGGTGTAGGAGGCGGGGGTCTAGCTCATCAGGGCCAGGGGCTTTTTTAAAATCAAATACAGATGTGCCAAGCTTGCAGTGTGACTCAAGGCTGTAATCACTGCCAAAGGTGCTTCAACAAAGTTCTGAGTAAAGGGTCTGAATACTTATGTAAATGTGATATTTCGTTTTTTTATTTTTAATAAATTTGCAATTATTTCTAAAAACCTGTTTTTTTTATTTTATTTAACCTTTATTTAACCAGGTAGGTCAGTTGAGACAAGTTCTCATTTACAACTGCGACCTGGCCGAGACAAAGCAAAGCAGTGCGACAAAAACAACAACACAGTTACACATAAACAAACTGTAACGGTTTTCTTTAGGTGAAGTAGAGGCAGACCAAAATGCAGCGTGATTATATTGATTCATGTTTAATAAACAAAGATAAACACTACAAAACAATAAACGTGGAAAACCAAAAAACAGCCCTGTCTGGTGCAAAACACAGAGACAGGAACAATCACCCACAAACACACAGTGAAACCCAGGCTACCTGCCTCTGATTGAGAACCATATCAGGCCAGACATAGAAATAGACAAACAAGACATCCAACATAGAATGCCCACTCAGATCACACCCTGACCAACCAAAACATACAAAGCAAACTATAGTCAGGGTGTGACACAAACGTACAGTCAATAACACAATAGTAAATTCTTTGTACAGTGTTTGCAAATGTGGAAGATTAGGGAGGTAAGGCCATAGAGGCAAAATAATTACAATTTAGCATTAACACTGGAGTGATAGATGTGCAGATGATGATGTGCAAGTGGAGATACTGGGGTGCAAAAGAGCAAGAGGGTAAGTAATAATATGGGGATAGTTGGGTGTGCTATTTACAGATTGGCTGTGTACAGGTAAAGTGATCGGTAAGCTGCTCTGACAGCTGATGCTTAAAGTTAGAGAGGGAGATATAAGTCTCCAGCTTCAGTGATTTTTGCAATTCCTTCCAGTCATTAGCAGCAGAGAAGTGGAAGGAAAAGCGACCAAAGTAGGTGTTGGCTTTGGGGATGACCTGTGAAATAAACCTGCTGGAGTGCGTGCTACGGGTGGGTGTTGCTATGGTGACCAGTGAGCTGAGATAAGGTGGGGCTTTACCTAGCAAAGACTTGTAGGTGACCTGGATCCAGTGGGTTTGGCGATGAATATGTAGTGAGGGCCAGTCAGCGAGAGCATCTAGGTCACAGTGGTGGGTAGTATATGGGGCTTTGGTGACAAAACGGATGACACTGTGATATACTACATCCAGATTGCTGAGTAGAGTGTGGGAGGCTATTTTGTAAATTACATCGCCATTTAGGATAGTCAGTTTTACGAGGCTATGTTTGGCAGCATGAGTGAAGGAGGCTTTGTTGCGATGTAGGATGCCGATTCTAGATTTAATTTGACATTGGAGATGCTTAATGTGAGTCTGGAAGGAGAGTTTACAGTCTAACCAGACACCTAGGTATTTGTAGTTGTCCACATATTCTAAGTCAGAACCATCCAGAGTAGTGTTGCTAGTCGGGCGGGTGGATGCGGGCAGCAATTGGTTGAAGAGCATGCATTTAGTTTTACTAGCATTTAAAGGCACTTGGAGGCCATGGAATGAGTGTTGTATGGCATTGAAGCTCGTTTGGAGGGTTGTTAACACAGTGTCCAAAGAAGGGCCAGATGTATACAGAATGGTGTCGTCTGCGTAGAGGTGGATCAGAGAATCACTCTTAGCTTTGTCATTATGGGGTATTGTGTGTAGATTGGTGAGGGGGGAAATGATTTAATACATTTTAGAATAAGGATGTGACATAACAAAATGTGGAAAAAAATCTATGGGTCTGAACACTTTCCAAATGCACTGTATGTTCATAGGTGCAGGGGTGGCCTCTCTCTCTCTCTCTCTCTCTCTGTCTCTCTCTCTCTCTCTCTCTCTCTCTCTCAAACTCTCTTTCTCTCTGCATGGTCGCATTACACGAGAAGTTTCCTTCAAATATCTCACCCAGCGTGTTCAGATCAGTCTGCTGACTCAATAGTTTTCAAAAGCTGTGAATGTGGAACGAGAAGAAAGGCTTTGATCTCGGAGGAAGAAAGGGAGCAAGGGATGAGAGAGAGAAAGGCCTTGATTTAAGCAAGTCTAAATTTAGGGCCTGAAGAGATGAAGGATGTAAGAGAGACTCATAGGTTTGCAGCATGCAGGGATGCTGCTTTTGTGATAGACTAACAAACTCCACAACACCTGCTCCAGTAGAACACATTCCTCTATCCTCTTCCTGCCTCAAGGACAGTTGACCCACTGTCTTGGCTCACTGTAATGCCAAAAAGAAAGAATATGGGTCAATGGCTGTCTGTCAGATACATAGACTGAAACACAGTATTTTAATGGGAAAGAGAGGAGTTTTCTAAGTAAACTTTAACACTTCATCAAGGAAAGGAAGTAGTTAGGAAATGTAATTTGCTGACACCACAAATGTTTTTGTGTGTGCGTTTTTGGCACAGGGTTGGCACCTGTGTTAGAGAGTCAGTCCCCAGATTTCAATTGCGATTACTCAATGGGTTACATTTGGCAAAGCTCTAATAAATAACTATATCTTTAAATCATAATTTAAACAAATTCCTGCCCTCTATTTTTCCTTTCATACAGTGCCTTGCGAAAGTATTCGGCCCCCTTGAACTTTGCGACCTTTTGCCACATTTCAGGCTTCAAACATAAAGATATAAAACTGTATTTTTTTGTGAAGAATCAACAACAAGTGGGACACAATCATGAAGTGGAACGACATTTATTGGATATTTCAAACTTTTTTAACAAATCAAAAACTGAAAAATTGGGCGTGCAAAATTATTCAGCCCCTTAAGTTAATACTTTGTAGCGCCACCTTTTGCTGCGATTACAGCTGTAAGTCGCTTGGGGTATGTCTCTATCAGTTTTGCACATCGAGAGACTGAAATTTTTTCCCATTCCTCCTTGCAAAACAGCTCGAGCTCAGTGAGGTTGGATGGAGAGCATTTGTGAACAGCAGTTTTCAGTTCTTTCCACAGATTCTTGATTGGATTCAGGTCTGGACTTTGACTTGGCCATTCTAACACCTGGATATGTTTATTTTTGAACCATTCCATTGTAGATTTTGCTTTATGTTTTGGATCATTGTCTTGTTGGAAAACAAATCTCCGTCCCAGTCTCAGGTCTTTTGCAGACTCCATCAGGTTTTCTTCCAGAATGGTCCTGTATTTGGCTCCATCCATCTTCCCATCAATTTTAACCATCTTCCCTGTCCCTGCTGAAGAAAAGCAGGCCCAAACCATGATGCTGCCACCACCATGTTTGACAGTGGGGATGGTGTGTTCAGGGTAATGAGCTGTGTTGCTTTTACGCCAAACATAACGTTTTGCATTGTTGCCAAAAAGTTCAATTTTGGCTTCATCTGACCAGAGGACCTTCTTCCACATGTTTGGTGTGTCTCCCAGGTGGCTTGTGGCAAACTTTAAATGACACTTTTTATGGATATCTTTAAGAAATGGCTTTCTTCTTGCCACTCTTCCATAAAGGCCAGATTTGTGCAATATACGACTGATTGTTGTCCTATGGACAGAGTCTCCCACCTCAGCTGTAGATCTCTGCAGTTCATCCAGAGTGATCATGGGCCTCTTGGCTGCATCTCTGATCAGTCTTCTCCTTGTATGAGCTGAAAGTTTAGAGGGACGGCCAGGTCTTGGTAGATTTGCAGTGGTCTGATACTCCTTCCATTTCAATATTATCGCTTGCACAGTGCTCCTTGGGATGTTTAAAGCTTGGGAAATCTTTTTGTATCCAAATCCGGCTTTAAACTTCTTCACAACAGTATCTCGGACCTGCCTGGTGTGTTCCTTGTTCTTCGTGATGCTCTCTGCGCTTTTAACGGACCTCTGAGACTATCACAGTGCAGGTGCATTTATACGGAGACTTGATTACACACAGGTGGATTGTATTTATCATCATTAGTCATTTAGGTCAACATTGGATCATTCAGAGATCCTCACTGAACTTCTGGAGAGAGTTTGCTGCACTGAAAGTAAAGGGGCTGAATAATTTTGCACGCCCAATTTTTCAGTTTTTGATTTGTTAAAAAAGTTTGAAATATCCAATAAATGTCGTTCCACTTCATGATTGTGTCCCACTTGTTGTTGATTCTTCACAAAAAATACAGTTTTATATCTTTATGTTTGAAGCCTGAAATGTGGCAAAAGGTCGCAAAGTTCAAGGGGGCCGAATACTTTCGCAAGGCACTGTACATATTAAAACCTGTCATGTATAATCTCACTCCTGGGGCACAGGAGTCCAATTTAATCACACTTTTAAAATGAAATGGTCTTGAGAGTTGAGCCAACAGTGGTGTCATTGAATGACATCGATGAAATGAACCGCAATGTTATGGTTTCCAGGGTCTATCCCATGATCGGAATGTATCCATCCTTTGCTTCACCCCTTATCATCATTTAGTTTATTTAGTTCTTGTGACGTCATGCTTACATCTCCATGAAAAAAAAAACGAGTTAGTCAGGCCAAGTCTTGACTGGCAGCATTGCATCCAGCTAGTCAAGACATCTCCCCATCAGCAGAGTAGTGAGGCGAGGGCCGGGCGGTGAGATCATTCCTATTCCGGGGCACATCTAGCCTCTGAAAGCAGGGATAAGAAGGAACAATAGTGTTCTATAAAAACCTGCCAGGAAATCTCTAGCACTCTCTCCCTCCAGCTTTCCCATTTCCTGTGAATTAATAATATTCTTTCTTTTTGGCCGTATGTATGGGGATGGGAGGGGGGGGGGTGGAGGATGCACTTGAAATATGGTATTCTATATTTATGGGGTTCATTGAACATTGAACAGCTGGCAGGTAGATGTTCCTCTCTCATCATCTTAGATAATTAATACACCTGTCATGAATTCCTTCCCCATAATTTCCATAGGTTGTTAGTGCCTTATTGCTAATATAAACCAGTTACCAACATAAATATAACAGTAAAAAAAAGTAGTTTGGCATCAGGTATATTGTCTGATATACACACGGCTAGAATGCTGTTTCAGCCAATCAGCATACACGGCCCAAACTACCTGGGTTATAATGTCCATCATGATGTTGCCTGGGTGTGGGTGTCTATGGTGTTAGTTATTGTATCACATAGCAATAGAAGACCATTTCACAGACTGAAGAGTTAGGCTGTATGTGACTTTAGAATCTCAGACTTGTGATTCTAAAGGGACAGATTTGGTGATGACAAAAACCGACCCAGTGCATGTGTGAGAGGCGAGTAGGGGTAATAAATTCCAGATTAATAGTGGAGATTCCTGCATAGCTCTAGAGATCCTCAACTCCTTCTTGAACCAGAGCCATGCCAGATGTTAGCATCTTCGCTGTATCAGTTATCACTTTGGGCTGCCAGGGAAGAAATCCTTTTTAATATCATGTTTCTCTGTGAGAATCTGTTTGCCTGACTGAATGTGTTGCCTCCAGATATCAACAGAGATGGGCACTGGGGAAAAGAGGAATTTAGTTGCGCTTCAGTCAAGGATTGCCAGCTGTGATGAGAGGCCAAAGGTCATCTGACTGACTGAGCCTAGAGAGGAAACTCCAAGCTCAAAACAGTTCATTCACTCTGATACACTCTCAAGTATACTGACTTTAGTACCATTCATTCATGCACGCACGCAGGCACGCACACACACACACACACACACACACACACACACACACACACACACACACACACACACACACACACACACACACACACACACACACACACACACACACACACACACACACACACACACACACACACACACACTGTGTGATTAGCGTCCATGAACTGCTAGGGTTAGGGCAAACTGCAGGCTATGTGCACTTATACTGTCTCTGCAGTATTGGCGTAATACCTAGAAGTACATTTGTTTAATTGATATTGACATCATGACCTTATACACAAATGCTGTGTGTTGTAGTCTATCATATGCGCGGTGATTTCAGTCAGGATAGATCCCTAAATTTGAGTGCGCTTTTTGTTGAGAATGAACAATGACGATAGTCCCTATTTTTGCAGCGGTCTAGCGGTTCAAATATGCCAGGCTCTTGTTTCAGTTTAGTAGCACAGTGAAGACGGGGAGAGTTGGCTATCGCTGCACATCGGAATAGTCTACATATATCTACAGTCTTCTATCGTTTATCATTTTCTGGAAATGAAATTTATGAATTAAGATTGAAGACTGAATCCAGCCAAAATGACGGTGGATTTTGAAGAATGTGTGAAAGATTCACCCCGGTTCAGGTAAGAATTTGCGCAGATATTCTGCTCGCTTGTTGAATTCTTCAGGGATTCGCCCTATCGAGGAAGACGATTTCCAGGATTCAAACATTCCAAAACGCCATGAGTCTGCAAATAGTTGAACAGCATAGCCTTTCATTTACTTCATATTGTAAATAAGCTATGGTAAATTGCTGTCAGAGTGATTTTTTGTGTGTGCCTAATTTCAATTAATTTATCCTATATTTCCATTGCAAGGCAATTATTGCAGTGAATTGCATAAGGCTGGACAGGGCTATTTACTATTAATACATATATTTGCTATTTTTAAAAGAAATGCGTAAAAATGACCATTGCTTATCATCGGACAACCTTGGATGAATGGACAGTGAGCGCATGGTGAATTAACCCTGTGTGAGACCCAGCATGGATCCAAGTGAGGAAAACGAAATATTACCCTTCAGAAATACTTGTAATAGACCTCTGATTATGAAAATAATCCGTTTTTTTTTTTTTTCAATTTTGTGGAACAATATTCTGGAAATGTTGAACAAATGCAACATTTTGTGGTAAGAAAACAGAAATTATATCAAAGGCATTGGCATGTGATGGAACATATTGTGTAATGGTATACATATTTTTGAAAGCATCAACTATTTAGTGGGTTTTCTATGTATGGAGACCATCTTTGTCTTTTGTAATATTTGGTTACCTTTCTGACTAAACCTGACAGCCTCATTTCTTACTTCTTTACCATTAAACGAATGGTTGTCAATGGCAGTATTCTGACCTCATAAATCACATAAGAAAAAAATATATAATCATGTTTGTTCTTTTATTGTGTAGAGGGAACATCAGTTACTCTTGAAGTATCTGCGAAATTTGCAGAATTTGGAAGGGAAACACATCTCTCGAACTTGTCCATCGATATGAATGTGGCTCTATGCCTCAGTCTGGAAACCAATGATGGCAACATTAAGACAAATGTTTCCTTTTTGCAACACTTACAAAACTACCTCTAGTTCTGGCTCAGAATGTTGATTTCTCAATCATTTTCTTCTACATAATCACTACATCGTACTTGCATGGATGGCTTACAACAGATATGCTTGTGTCGGAGACCTGTGTGCTCAGACAAGTGGACAGGTTACTAGTGTTACAGAGGCTACTGATGCCACAATAATCATACTGACGCACAACACAAACTACTAAGAGATACACCTCAGTCTAAGGAGCTGCACTCGGCAGTGTTTGACGTTATTTAATTAGTTTAGAACTGTCATGTGTCATACATGTGTCATACACTGACCTTGTGTTCAACTGCACGGTCACCGTCTGTACACATGTTGGTAATAATGTAGAATTTGAATGACCCTTTGATCTTCTACTTGTTCTTTAGACAACACAATACTTATTGTTCATGGAAAAATAGGCCTATTGTCCATTCCTGAAACACATGTCCATCCCTGGTCTCCACTAGATATCGGAGTATTACTTGGAGCATCTAGAGAGATGGGTTCCATGACTGGGACTGATTAGCTGGGATGTTATATGGCTGGAACTCTCCCAACTCCAAAGTCTCTTCCTTTTTAATGAACTGTTTTCCTGACAAAACGGCCCAGTCCCAAAAGGAAGCACTTCAAAACAGTGGATCTGAGGGAAACTAAAAGCTCTCACGCACTGCCTCGTGCTCCTCGTACCTACGGCTGCTGCGGTTGCTGCGAAGCACACATAGCACCAAAAGTTAGGTAAATAAAGGAGGCATTCCTTTACACCCACATCCCTTCCCAATCCACTTCCCAGCCTCGGATCTCATTCCTCCCATAGATTCCTGCCTCCCCTGCCTGTGTGTGGAAGGAACTGGAGGGGCTGTCAGGCAGGCTGTTTGGGGTGTCCGCCTGCATGCCTGGGACTTTTTACATGTGTGTGCACCACTGCCACAGTAAAGCTCCCACGGATATAATCTGCTCTCCAAATCAAAGACTTCCAGACTTGGCAGCAGCACCTTAATGACTGCCATCTGGGCCTGAGAGAGAGGAGAGGCAGGCAGGTCTCAGGAAGCGCTGAGTGAAGGGTATTTACAGAAACCACTCTCTCCGTGTTTATGTGCTAAAAGAGCACGGCTGTACTGTAGCAACCAGAGTGGATCATCGGGCACTAGGCAGACGTTGGTGAGCCCATCTCTCAGAGCTTCTCAGAGTTTCTTCCTTGAATGCCTCAAGAGAGAGACTCAATGTAATAATAAGAAAATATATCTTTGTTTTTTTTCCATTGCTTTCCATTTGGAATGAAAATAACACTCCTTAAATGCAAAAGTTGGCAAGAGCTACTGACCTGTAAAATCACATAAAAGAGTTCTTATCATGTGCAGACTTTTGAGTAAAGTTGAGCGATAGCTATGCCAACTCTGTAACTAAATTCTAATGCAATGAGGCTGTTTTGGACCCTGAAAAGACCAGCGCAGACACCAAAAGAGGCACACTTCCGAAGCATATTCTTCCCACTGAATCCTGTCGGTGACAGGGCATTGAGTCCATATTCAAATGGGCCTTTTTGGTGGCAGTTAAAAACAGTGGAAGTATTACGTAAGAAACCCTGGAGCTGGACTGACTGACTGGGAGGAAACAGTCAAAACCAGAATAGAGGGAATCACGCATATTCACATTTGATATTTGAAAGGCAATGCTAGGCCTAGTGGGCTACTTCCCCCGCGTATAATAACATGCAGTCCATCAATTCTGCCTGGCTGTCTTCACACTCGGGGTTCGGCATTGTGAGCATTGTGAGCTAAGACGGCTGTGGTTCACCATTGCAATCCTCATCAATACAATTGAATGTACAGTTGTCATATTTGTGACGGGTTTTTTAGTATGCTTGATGTAGCCTTTCTACACCTCTTTTGTTTCCGTAGGACAATGCTCTTTCCACCCTCTTCAGTTGTGTTCTTACACTCTTGGATTCCAGATTACCAAGAAGCCAAATTATATGGTGCATTAAGTGGCCACCCGTGTAGCTCCGAAATTGTGAAAATGTCTCCATTGTCCTCCATGACTGTGTGTACCCCGTGTTTGGTCTCTATGGATACACCGTTGGGATGGATGTGAGAGTGCAGCCATGGCACTCCGATCCACATCTGTTTCGAGAGAGGTTTATAATGGTCACTCAGCCGCAGGGATGCATGTGTTTGTGTTTGCCGCAGCACAACATTTGGCAACATACAGTAACATTGGTGCTTGTTTCTCCCTTACTGAGATGTTAGCTTGAGGTCGCACTCACGTGCTTGTCAAACATGTCTCGTCTGTCTGTGGCCTCACTTTCACTTATGAAGCAGTCCCACATAGGGCGACAGTGTGCGTCACACACATTGCTGTATCTCACTGGTGCCGCTCTGCCTATAAACCATGTGTAATGTAACAACAAACGGTGGCATATATAACACAGTAGCTAACATGATAGCATGTCAGAGTATTTTCCGACTGACCCATTTTCTCCTGTTAATTATACTGAGTACTGAGTATTCATGAAGCTGAGATGTGCGGTGCGGCTGGAGAGAACAGTCAGTTTACAACCAGCCTCCTGTCAATTAATGTGACTGCTGGCACTATGGCCCTTTCTGTCTCCTCCTCATTCTGTCTCCTCCTCATTCTGTAAGCAGAATGTGGGCATTGTTCGCCCAGTTCCTGAGTTCCATGCTTCCGCCGTGACAATACAGACTTTTTAATTGGAGCTGACTGGCTTCAGGCATTGAGCTGTTAGTGTAGGTTGAAAATAACAGAGGTTAAGTCCACGTAAAAGTTCCGTGCGGGAGTGTTTGATAACAAACAAATTCATTGGACGAGCGCCTTTGCTGATTCTACAGGATTAGCATTGACAATGTGACCAGTGGTCAGGAAATCAAGTAATAAAGTGGCTGTAGATCATTTGCAAAAACATTACATGTATAGAATGACTGTAAACAGTTATCTTATGTAGTTAGCTGAAATTCACTATGGTTGTGTTTATTTTCCACTTTAAGGTCTGTACTGCTAAATTCACTTCGTCCATTTAACATTATATATTTTTTAACCTTTATTAAACTAGGCAAGTCAGTTAAGAACAAATTCTTATTTTACAATGACGGCCTACTCCGGCCAAGCCCTCCCCCCACCCGGGCGACACTGGGCCAATTGTGCGCCGCCCTATGGGTATCAAGGCACAAGGCGAGACCCAAATGCAGACACATGAGGCAGATAGTTGGAGTCTTACAATGTTTATTAATCCAAAAGGAGTAGGCAAGAGAATGGTCGTGGACAGGCAAAAAGGTCAAAACCAGATCAGAGTCCAGGAGGTACAGAGTGGCAGACAGGCTCGTGGTCAAGGCAGGCAGAATGGTCAGGCAGACGGGTACAAAGTCCAGAAACAGGCAAGGGTCAAAACCGGGAGGACTAGAAAAAGGAGAATGTAAAAAGCAGGAGAACGGGAAAACCTCTGGTTGACCTGGAAACATACCAGACGAACTGGCACAGAGAGACAGGGATAAATAAGTGACACCTGGAGGGGGTGGAGACAATCACAAGGACAGGTGAAACAGATCAAGGCGTGACAATGGGATTCCCGATCACGGCCGGTTGTGATACAGCCCAGGATCGAACCAAGGTCTGTAGTGACGCCTCGAGCACTGAGATGCAGTGCCTTAGACCTCTGCGCCACTTGGGAGATATTGGTTAGAATTCTTCTGCATTTATGCAAAGACTAATGGGATATTAGAATCCTATTGTCTTATCCTGTATTTTTTCAACCTAGGCTGTTATGTATAAGCATAGATCCTCCGTTCCCCATTCTAGGAAACATCTGATGCCAGTGTGTAATGTGAGGCTGCCTTGAAGCTGACTGCCTGCCGGCCTGGTTGTCATGATGAGCTCTGACAGATTCTAGGAGGACAGCCAGGGAATTCAAGGTCACTAACCTTTGACCTCCACTGTGTGTTTGTGCGTGCGTGTGTGTGTGTGCGCGTGTCTGTCTTTGAGAGAATGAATGACTTGATACACGACCCACAGTCAGATAACTGGGAGGAAAATCAGAAATGTGTCAGATTCCAGGATATGGCCTGCATTGGAGGAATGCTGAGCATGTGCCACAATGTCCTGCTCCGTAAAAGATGACAACTCTACCCTGAGGATACATTTAGTGTAATGTTGTATCTTATTAGGTTCTCAGAGAACATCACATATTCTTCCAATAACAAAATGAGTTCATACAATGGCCCACATTGTGCTAAATCTGAAATCCCGTTCTGAATGATCAGTGCAAACAAATTCCATTTTGATGATATTACGTGACATTACTGTACTTATCTGATTGAGCTCGATCATTTCTTATGTCTGACTGTGCTTGTCTTTCAAATGTGAATCAAGCCAAAACAACGGGTACAACTCAGCGGTAGTATAATCGCAAGGTTTAATCGCCTACTATCCATTTTGACGCTCAGGGGAATGTAATGTGGCTTGTATATCATTTTGCTATTTAGTTGAGCTTTTACTTGCAATAGTTGTTTTCAAATCAGCCATGAATTGACTGTAGCTACAATTTCAGGACATAACCTCAAGCAACCTCTCCTTTCACAAATCAACATGTGACAAGTATTTACAGTGAGATTAGCTAACCTCACATTCCTAGTGTATTCTTCAAGAGAAACACACTTGTTGCCTCAAAGAAACACCCTGGATTAATCCAGTGGACTGCTCTAGGAGAAGACCTGCCCAGGATTAGTCTATCTCTGCCAGTAACTACTAGGGAAGTATATTCCTATTCTGCTCCTCAGAATGAAAACTGAAGCACTTATGTTGGAGAGGATGAAGTGGGTCTTTTTAAACATTTAAGATGGCCGTCATCCAAGATCTGCCTAAGTGGTGCACTGTCCTTGCCCACAGGTTTTTCACAATCTCAGTGGTGGATGTTGTTGCTATGACGTTGGAGTGGAGACATGACACGTGTTGAGAAACCTCTCCAATTGTTCTGTGTAGAAGGAGAGATATGCAATATGTTGCTTCCATGTCATTTTATCCACACCACCTATTTTAGAGACCTTTTTAAATGACAGTTGTTCTCATAGCAACAAGCTGTTCGGGTAATCAAGAGATTTTGTGGCTTCTCGGACATTTGCACGGTAGTTGTCCTTCTCGAAGATCTGCTTCGGCCACAGCTGCTCTGAGCTGGAAGAGATTCCTTCCTGTTTGCGCTTGGTCTTGTTGCTTCTGCTCTATTTCATACTGACCTGCTTCTTCCATTTTGAATCTGTGAGTGAGCCGCCCTTCTGCTCCCTTAACTGAACAGTGCTCCTCCCAAGACACCCTGATCTTGGTCAAGGGGGGATACTGTATTAGGGGTGGAATTATATGGAATGGTGGTGCCTAGACTGTTTTATGTTTCTCACATGGTTGTCCCATTTTGAATCCCACATTAGACAAAATGCAGTTTTGTCTCTACCGCCTTTCTCTCCCTGCTGCCAGGTTTTTGGGGCTGTTTTAGCCTCCGTGATTTAATGGCTTTCCAACACCGGGCAGGCCTACGGGCATTCTTACCGTTGAGGGTGTCAGTGATACTGTGCAGCGGAGTGGAGCTGACAACTCCAGGTGAGGAAAACGGGTGACAGGGATTAAGTCAGCAGTTTGTCAGTCTCTCTTTTCTTTTTAAATCTTTACTTCCCCCCCTTTTTTGTGGTATCAGTAGTTACAGTCTTGTCCCATCGCTGCAACTCCCGTATGGACTCAGGAGAGTCGAAGGTCGAGAGCCAGCTGGGCCACACTGCTTCTTGACACAATGCCTGCTTAACCCGGAAGCCAGCCGCACCAATGTGTCAGAGGAAACACTGTACACCTGTTGACCGTGTCAGCGTGCATTGCGCCCGGCCCACCACAGGAGTCGCTAGAGCGCGATGGGACAAGAACATCTCTGCCGGCCTAACCCAGACGACGCTGGGCCAATTGTGATCTGCTCCATGGGTCTCCTGGTTGCGGCTGGCTGAGACAGAGCCTGGACTCGCACCAGGATCTCTAGTGGCACAGCTAGCACTACGATGCAGTGCCTTAGACCACTGCGCCACTCCGGGGCCCCAGTCTCTCTTTCCTAATCAGGGATTAGCCCACATTCTCCCTCTCTCTGTTCTGTTAAATCCCAGGAGAGGAGGACGTCACAAGGTGTTTCATCTCACCTCCAAATAAACATATTGTGCTGCTGGTGCAATGTCACGCTGGTGGGTAAATATTATTCAAATCAGTCTATTAGACTCAAAGTGCACCTCTCATTGGACACCTATTGCCAAAGAAGCACTCTGTTTCATTTTACAATCTATTAAACAACCTTCACCTCAGCAGAAGCCAGCATTGGTTTCCCCTACTTTGAAACTGAAGCCATTGCATGCAGGCAAAAAGAAAGGCTTTCTTTCTTCAAGAAATGAGATAACTCTTTTGCCACTTAGAACCCAGTCTCACCAGGCTCTGTCTCCTCCAGCCAGCCAGCCATTCAGCCAGCCAGCCATTCAGCCAGCCAGCCATTCAGCCAGCCAGCCATTCAGCCAGCCAGCCAGCCAGCCAATGTAGGGCAGTGTAAAGACTTTCATTAGAAGAAGGTGAAGGCCAAGGTGCAGCGTGGTACGTGTTCATCTTATTTATTCTGACTGAACACTGAATACAAAATAACAAAAAGAATAGCCGAAACAGTTCTGACACACAACTAACAGTGAGAAAACAGGCTACCTAAGTATGGTTCTCAATCAGAGACAACGAAAGACAGCCCAGTACATCCTGGGGCTAAGCTGCCTGCCATCCAGGACCTCTACACCAGGCGGTGTCAGAGGAAGACCCTAAAAATTGTCCAAGACCCCAGCCACCCCAGTCATAGACTGTTCTCTCTACTACCGCATGGCAAGCGGTACTGGAGTGCCAAGTCTAGGACAAAAAGGCTTCTCAACAGTTTTTACCCCCAAGCCATAAGACTCCTGAACAGGTAATCAAATGGCTACCCGGACTATTTGCATTGTGTGCCTCCCTCCCCAACCCCTCTTTTACGCTTCTGCTACTCTCTGTTTATCATATATGCATAGTCACTTTAACTATACATTCATGTACATACAGTGCCTTGCGAAAGTATTCGGCCCCCTTGAACTTTGCTCTCCATCCAACCTCACTGAGCTCGAGCTGTTTTGCAAGGAGGAATGGGAAAAAATTTCAGTCTCTCGATGTGCAAAACTGATAGAGACATACCCCAAGCGACTTACAGCTGTAATCGCAGCAAAAGGTGGCGCTACAAAGTATTAACTTAAGGGGGCTGAATCATTTTGCACGCCCAATTTTTCAGTTTTTGATTTGTTAAAAAAGTTTGAAATATCCAATAAATGTCGTTCCACTTCATGATTGTGTCCCACTTGTTGTTGATTCTTCACAAAAAAATACAGTTTTATATCTTTATGTTTGAAGCCTGAAATGTGGCAAAAGGTCGCAAAGTTCAAGGGGGCCGAATACTTTCGCAAGGCACTGTATGTACATACTACCTCAATTGGCCCGACCAACCAGTGCTCCCGCATGTTGGCTAACCGGGCTATCTGCATTGTGTCTCGCCACCCACCACCCGCCAACCCCTCTTTACGCTACTGCTACTCTCTGTTCATCATATATGCATAGTCACTTTAACCATATCTACATGTACATACTACCTCAATCAGCCTGACTAACCGGTCTCTGTATGTAGCCTCGCTACTTTTATAGCCTCGCTACTTTTATAGCCTCACTACTGTTTTTCACTGTCTTTTTACTGTTGTTTTTATTTCTTTACTTAACTATTGTTCACCTAATACCTTTTTTGCACTATTGGTTAGAGCCTGTAAGTAAGAATTTCACTGTAAGGTGAAACACACCTGTTGTATTCGGCGCACGTGACAAACACACTTTGATTTGATTCTTTCATTCATCCTACAGTAGCAGCCAATGTGTGGTGTTCAATGTACTGTAGGCCTACAGTCCATTCCATGAGGCTTTTGAAGGAAACATGCAGGGCTTGACATTAACCTGCTTATCCCCTTGTCCTTCAGACAATGAGGAATACACTGCCCTTCAAAGACAAGGAAAGCTCTTTACCTGACTTATTTTTCTTTTTTGTTTCAAATTCCCAAATGTTTTTCTCTTGTAGGAAGCAATCACTCCCTTATTGGTGAATACACATGATCTCTATAACTGGGCTAATAACTCACTAACTAGCAAAGGATGTGAACAAAATGTGCACAGTGGCTACATGCAGCTCTTGCTTTGATCTGCAAACAAGGGCATCTACTCACGACCACAGCTGTGAACACAGTTCAGTTCAAAGGAAATGGCACAGATCCAATATATGGCAATGGTGTATTTGCATATAGGCCTACTGAAGCTCTGATTGGCCATGCCACACCGGTCTGTGTAGAGTACAGGCTCATTGTGCATGTCAATGCCAATAGAATCCTTACAACAAAGTCTCTTGCATAGTTCATTTTGTTTCGGGGTGTTGCATTGAAAGTGGGTAATATTGCGTTGATTCGATCACCATTGCCACAGTAAAGGGAAAAGTTGATGGTGTTAACTAACAGGGAAAACTCTAGGAAGTCTCGTGCTTCTCTTCTGCGCTCTGCTCAGTCTCGGGGCTACTGCACGCCCGCGCGCAGCTTAGAGAGAACAATGATGGCAATGGAATTTCATCGTTTCTGTGTACTACATACATAACTGTGGATAACAATGCATAACTATGGATATGAATGTCACTCTCTTCATGTTTCTAAGTTTGGACATCATAGCACAGCACAGCATCGCACAGTAGAGTACAGTGCAGTACAGTAGATTTCAGTACAGTAAAGTTCAGTACAGTAGTATACTCGAATTTTCTGTACTGTATTGTACTGTACTCGGTGCTCTACTCACTGTACTGTGCTGTGCTATCCTAACTTGTGAAACATATGTCTATGATAGGTTCCGATTTGGTCTGGTCCAATCCGTTCCGTCTGTGGACCTTAACATCAAGGCCAGGATGGCCTGACTAAAAATCTATTATACTGAACAAAAATATAAATGCAACATGCAACAAATTTCAAAGAATTGAGTGAGTTACAGTTCATATAAGGAAATCAGTCAATTGAAATAAATAAATTAGGCCCTAATCTATGGATTTCTCATGACTGACACAGATATGCGTCTGTTGGTCACAGATACCTTTAAAAAAAGGTAGGGGCTTTGATCAGAAAACCAGTCAGTATCTGGTATGACCACCATTTGCCTAATGCAGCGCGACACATCATCTTCACAATAGAGTTGATCAGGCTGTTGATTGTGGCCTGTGGAATGTTGTCCCACTCCTCTTCAATGGGTGTGTGAAGTTGGTGGATATTTCCCGGGAACTGGAACACGCTGTCATACACATAAATCCAGAGCATCCCAAACATGCTCAATGGGTGATATGTCTGGTGAGTATGCAGGCCGTGGAAGAACATTTTCAGCTTCCAGGAATTGTGTGCAGATCCTTGCAACACGAGGCTGTGCATTATCATGCTGAAACATGAGGTAATGGCCGCGGATGAATGGCAGGACCTGGGATGGGCCTCGGGACCTCGTCACTGTATATCTGTGCATTCATATTGCCATCAATAAAATGCAATTGTGTTCATTGTCCGTAGCTTATGCCTGCCTATACCATAGCCCCACCGCCACCATGGGACATCAGCAAATCGCTTGCCCACAAGCCGCCATACACATGGTCTGCGGTTATGAGGACAGAAGGACATACTGCTAAATTCTCTAAAACGATGTTGGAGGTGGCTTATGGTATAGAAATGTACTTTAAATTCTCTGGCAACAGGTCTGGCGGACATTCCTGCAGTCAGCATGCCAATTACATTCCCCCTCAAAATTTGAGACATCTGTCTGACAAAACTGCATATTTTAGAGTGGCCTTTTATTGTCTCCAGCACAAGGTGCACCTGAGTAATGATCATGCTGTTTAATCCGCTTCTTGATATGCCACACCTGACAGGTGGATGGATTATCTTGACAAAGGAGAAATACTCACTAACAGGGTTGTAAACAAAATTGTGCACAACGTTTTAGAGAAATAAGCTTTTTGTCTGTATGGAGAAAAAAAATTCAGTATACTTTTTAACATTCATGGGATGTCCGGTGTCGGTCAGTGATCAGTGGGTCAGGATGCTGGTTAAGGTCAATGGAAAGAAAGGAAGCTCATGGGTAGGTGTCAGTAAGAACTGGGAGAAGTGACATTAACTGGAGAGTGAGAGAGAGGAAACAGAGAGAGAGAGAGGGTTGTCCAGACTGTTTTAACACTCTTGGTTTGACCACCAGACAACAGAAAGACAAAGAAAACTGTTCTGAGCTGAACATAACAGGATGCCAGTGGAAGGGAGGACAGTAGCAGGTGACCCAACTGTGGTTTGTGACTATTATGATTTCCCATTGTAGCCAATTCAGTTGCAGTAATTCTGATACCGATTCTTTTTTTTTGGGGGGGGGGGTAATTCCATTGAATCACTTAAGAATTCATAAACAAAATTGATGTCAGTAAAATCACTATAATTATTTGGTAGGTCTACCATTACTTGTTACTTCTGTGAATGTTCATTGTCCTTAGGAGCGAAATGTTTTAATATTTTAAAGATATGTGGGGTTTTGATAACGAAATTACAAGCACAAGGCAATATTTGTTAAACTTACAGAAGGTAAACAATATCTTCAAAACGAAATATATGTATTGATATTAGTTGGCAGGGGTCTTTATGTCAACATTGTAATGACATGATGTATTTTTGATACCTTTAATACTTTCTGGGAGATGTTTTCTGAGACTCCTTTTCCATCTGTGTGTCCAGAAATCGAAGCCTTTACTTATGCCTATTTTTCTAAGATGGAAAATGGTTGGAAAAATGTATCTATGCCTTCATTTCCCCAAAATAGGAACTCTTAGCTTTCATTTGACACCAAATTTGATAGGCTCCTATAAACTTCCCATGTTGGTGCTCATGGGTCCTTTTACATGGAAATGCCCAAAGCCGAAGCCAAAGGCAATGTGTGATGATTGCGGCGACTCTGTGATAGATCTCAAGATGAAGCACTGAGATTTCTAACTGGGGGGGAATCAGGAACACTGATACATCCAGATATTAACACTGGAGTCACCACAAAAGATGTAGCAGAAAGTTCAAAACAGAAACCATCTAGATGCATCTGATTTTAATGTATAATTCGAACTGCAACAGGTTCTCTGTAGACATTATGCTGTGACATTTGTACAAATGATTTCCATCCATGCGAATGTTACAAAAGCAAGTCCTTTAATTTCCTGTTTGTTCTATGAGTTATTGGTGCTAATGTAGACGAGTGATGAATCCTGCTATAACGGACTGGAGGGGTCTGGATTTAGCCTGCTTGAGTGGCTGGGGACACAGCACAGGGATGATGTCATCCAAGTCTTTGTGTTGGAGAGTCCTGGCTGTCCCTCTCATTTCTGCCTGATGAATAGCAAGATGCCATTCACACAACTCCACACAAAGAGCTGTGGTGCAAGGCGCTGCATACTGAACAGGGTGGTGGTGGTGGTGTGTGCGTGTGTGGTAATCCACTTTTATAGGACATTCTGCACGATGACAAAGAGACCTGGGATTTGGGCCAGCAGCCTATCACAAACAGAAACCTGTCTTGCCCAGATCTTAAGGGCACAACCAGAGTGTGCGAACACTTTATTAAGTGCGGGGAAATCTAATTGTCGAACCGTATCACTATCACTCCTTTTTTTACAACAGGCGCCCTCTCTTTTCAACGCGATCGGCCAGTATTTACCACAGGATGTGCATGCTGCGTTGACGTCATTGAATCAGCACTATGGTGATAATGGGAGTATTCACAGGGATAGGCTAAATTATGCATAGGGTTATACAGATATTATTATTCCTATCACAGGCCACAGTAAATGTCTAATAAGATAGGGAGGCAGAACCCACAGACGAAGGTTCACTTTGACGTGTAACAACAAGAATCACACGGACCGCTTTCGATGTACCTTTTGTTCTTTGTTGTGTCACAGTCTGTCTGCCTCAAAACATTACGTGCTGTGTTTTTCCCACCAGATTTGGGATTTTTGGTTGGGCAACCCAACATCTGATCTCAATTCGATTAGAGCTATCAGATTTCTGTCAACCGTTTTGGGGAGAAAAATCCACTTTTCTCTTGAGCTATATCCGGACGGCTCCACTTTCTGTCAGGGAACGGTCATGTGTGCTGAAGACCTACTGAGCAGTAGGATTAGTCATCTGAAAAATACAGTGTGTCACTGTTACTTATACCTTATCATCTAGTAATAACGATCGTCTTTGAGTCACGGTACAGGAAGGGGGATGTACAGTGCACAACCCAGACGATTTTGCTGGGAAACACAGCAGAGCCTACAGGTTGCTGGAATAACCATAGGATTAGCATCATCTGTGTACTGTTAACATTCCCCTCTCGCTGACCTTCTGTTCGTGAAGAGTTATGCAGCCACCGCCACGTGACTCCGTCTGTTGAGGTTATGGCGACGCGTTTGAAATGCGCTATAACTCAGAGTTCATATAAATAGTCTACCTAAAGCCCCTAGTGGATTAACCATAGTCTATATTGGAGCTGTGTGATTTAGTGTAGGAAGCTAGAGGATGGTAAAACGTAGGAGGCAATCTAATGAAGATGTCAAGTCTCTCTTTGAGCGCATATTGTTTCATGTGCCCCTCCATGACGCTATTTTGCAGCCCCCTATTTCAACACATTGGGAAATGGCATGTTTTCCTGCGGAACGCCAGATAATATGCCTGCTCTGCTTAGGTCCAGCGTAGTAGAGCAGAGGCAGAGCAGAGGCGTCATCTGAAGTACTGGTCACTCCGAGACCAGAGCAAATGCAGAGAACAGAAGGGACTGGCCTCTCTCAGGGGAACATACTTGGACCAGGCTCTCTGGCCCTGTGCCTGTAGGCTCTGAATTAGTCATCTTCCAGCAGATGTTTGCCATGCCCACTGAGAGAAGACTAGTTGGATTAGTGGGAGGTAAGGAGACCTGTGCTTCACAGGTGGTCTCGTGTGATTATGCCTCCAACAGATAATCTATCCCAACATTCAATCAATCGGCTTTCTCTCACAACTACAGCAGTTTTATAGCGATGATAACTAAGATCTTTGATATTGGTTCATTGATATCACGTGACATGCTAAGACTATAAACGAGGGGGCCTTTGGAGGTGACATAAAACGCGTCGCGCTTAAAGTCATTGAGGGTTGCATCTTCTTTGAGCTGTGTCTTTGTGTACCGACTTGGCGGTTGTATCAGGTTGACATGAGAGTTATGAGTGACAGACTGCTGCAGTTTTATGGAATGCGTCTGAAGTGACATGTCTCCCCTGACAACCGGACTGCTCAAATGTTCCCGAGAACGTACTGTATCTTGCCCTGGACACAGCAGTTTCAGGTGCGTCAACATTGCCCACCCACTAGCACCTTCACCTCGTATTGTCTGGATTTACTACCAAGTGGATCAGGAAATGGGAGGCTGGGGACTGAAGTCTCCATACTGTCACAGACCTGCTGTGAGAGTTACTCAAATAACATTGATTCATCCAATAACTGTGTGGCATGACAGGAGAGACATTTTAAGGATGAAGTTGGAGTAGCTCAACATGTCCAAGGAGGACTCAGTGTGATGTTTAGCTGTTGACTCAACAGTAAAGGAGAGAGATCTTACTGGAGCTGGATGGGTTCTGGTCCACAGGCACTCTGGGCGTTCTGGTTCTAGAATGCTGAATCATATGTAACCCAGACCAGGCACCAGGCATCTGTTTCCGATTTGGCCCATCCCACTCACACACTTTCACTCCCCTCTCCTCCTCCTCTCTGTCTTCCTGCTAGGCAGGCGATGGGAGCGGGGGCAGCAGACTTCCCGGTTCTCATCCCTCACAGGGCCCGGGCTGGAGCTGGGGAAGCATCAGGAAATGCGTCAGTCTACTGAAATATTAAAGAGGATTTTGAGTAAAGGCCATCGAGGGATATGGCCCGTGCTGAGGTGGCTGACCGGGACCTCCCAACGCCCAGCCCTGGAGCCTCCTCTCTGGGAACTGATTCACTACTGGATCCTGGATCTAAAAATCACATGCCTGGGGGTCAGGTTAAATTACGTTAAATCACATACTATGTTATAGTGAGTTCACCAACACAGTATACAATATATATTAATATTTTACTGCAGTGGGCTGAATCAGGATCACACGAGTGAGTCTTGGTACTCTTAAACAAATCTACTTTGAAACAAAAGTATACACCTCACACACATGGTGATGGGCTTAAAAAAAGAAGACACCTGTACCATGTCAGATATAGAATTGCACTTTGTATACACTACCGTTCAAAAGTTTGGGGTCACTTAGAAATGTTCTTGTTTTTGAAAGAATAATTTTTTTGTCCATTAAAATAACATCAAATTGATCAGAAATATAGTGTAGACATTTGTTAATGTTGTAAATTACTATTGTAGCTGGAAACGGAAGATTTTTAATGGAATATCTACACAGGCGTACAGAGGCCCATTATCAGCAGCCATCACTCCTGTATTCCAATGGCACGTTGTGTTAGCAAACCCAAGTTTATCATTTTAAAAGGCTAATTGATCATTAGAAAACCCTTTTGCAATTATGTTAGCACAGCTGGAAACTGTTGTCCTGGTCAAATAAGCAATACAACTGGCTATCTTTTGACTAGTTGAGTACAGTGCCTTGCGAAAGTATTCGCCCCCCTTGAACTTTGCGACCTTTTGCCACATTTCAGGCTTCAAACATAAATATATAAAACTGTATTTTTTTGTGAAGAATCAACAACAAGTGGGACACAATCATGAAGTGGAATGACATTTCTTGGATATTTCAAACTTTTTTAACAAATCAAAAACTGAAAAATTGGGCGTGCAAAATTATTCAGCCCCCTTAAGTTAATACTTTGTAGCGCCACCTTTTGCTGCGATTACAGCTATAAGTCGCTTGGGGTATGTCTCTATCAGTTTTGCACATCGAGAGACTGAAATTTTTTCCCATTCCTCCTTGCAAAACAGCTCGAGCTCAGTGAGGTTGGATGGAGAGCATTTGTGAACAGCAGTTTTCAGTTCTTTCCACAGATTCTCGATTGGATTCAGGTCTGGACTTTGACTTGGCCATTCTAACACCTGGATATGTTTATTTTTGAACCATTCCATTGTAGATTTTGCTTTATGTTTTGGATCATTGTCTTGTTGGAAGACAAATCTCCGTCTCAGTCTCAGGTCTTTTGCAGACTCCATCAGGTTTTCTTCCAGAATGGTCCTGTATTTGGCTCCATCCATCTTCCCATCAATTTTAACCATCTTCCCTGTCCCTGCTGAAGAAAAGCAGGCCCAAACCATGATGCTGCCACCACCATGTTTGACAGTGGGGATGTTGTGTTCAGGGTGATGAGCTGTGTTGCTTTTACGCCAAACATAACGTTTTGCATTGTTGCCAAAAAGTTCAATTTTGGTTTCATCTGACCAGAGCACCTTCTTCCACATGTTTGGTGTGTCTCCCAGGTGGCTTGTGGCAAACTTTAAACGTCACTTTTTATGGATATCTTTAAGAAATGGCTTTCTTCTTGCCACTCTTCCATAAAGGCCAGATTTGTGCAATATACGACTGATTGTTGTCCTATGGACAGAGTCTCCCACCTCAGCTGTAGATCTCTGCAGTTCATCCAGAGTGATCATGGGCCTCTTAGCTGCATCTCTGATCAGTCTTCTCCTTGTATGAGCTGAAAGTTTAGAGGGACGGCCAGGTCTTGGTAGATTTGCAGTGGTCTGATACTCCTTCCATTTCAATATTATCGCTTGCACAGTGCTCCTTGGGATGTTTAAAGCTTGGGAAATCTTTTTGTATCCAAATCCGGCTTTAAACTTCTTCACAACAGTATCTCGGACCTGCCTGGTGTGTGCCTTGTTCTTCATGATGCTCTCTGCGCTTTTAACGGACCTCTGAGACTATCACAGTGCAGGTGCATTTATACGGAGACTTGATTACACACAGGTGGATTGTATTTATCATCATTAGTCATTTAGGTCAACATTGGATCATTCAGAGATCCTCACTGAACTTCTGGAGAGAGTTTGCTGCACTGAAAGTAAAGGGGCTGAATAATTTTGCATGCCCAATTTTTCAGTTTTTGATTTGTTAAAAAAGTTGGAAATATCCAATAAATGTCGTTCCACTTCATGATTGTGTCCCACTTGTTGTTGATTCTTCACAAAAAAATACAGTTTTATATCTTTATGTTTGAAGCCTGAAATGTGGCAAAAGGTCGCAAAGTTCAAGGGGGCCGAATACTTTCGCAAGGCACTGTATCTGGAGCATCAGCATTTGTAGGTTCGATTACAGGCTCAAAATGGCTAAAAACAAAGAACTTTCTTCTGAATCTCGTCAGTTTATTCTTGTTCTGAGACGTGAAGGTATCATGCCACATGGTGAGACCCAGATGCAGACACAGTTGGCAGATGGTTGGAGTCTTACAATGTTTATTAATCCAAAAGGAGTAGGGAAGAGAATGGTCGTGTACAGGCAAAAGGTCAAAACCCGATCAGAGTCCAGGAGGTACAGAGTGGCAGACAGGCTCGTGGTCAAGGCAGGCAAAATGGTCAGGCAGGCGGGTACAAAGTCCAGAAACAGGCAAGGGCCAAAACTGGGAGGACTAGCAAAAGGAGAAATGCAACAAGTGGGAGAACGGGAAAACCGCTGGTTGACTTGGAAACATACAAGACGAACTGGCACAGAGAGACAGGAAACACAGGGATAAATACACTGGGGAAAATCAGCGACACCTGGAGAGGGTGGAAACAATCACAAGGACAGGTGAAACAGATCAGGGCATGACAGAAGGCTATTCCATGCGAGAAATTGGCAAGAAACTGAAGATCTTGTACAACGCTGTGTACTACTCCCTTCACAGAACAGTGCAAACTAGCTCTAACCAGAATAGAAAGAGGAGTGGGAGGCCCCGGTGCACAACTGAGCAAGAAGACAAGTACATTAGAGTGTCTAGTTTGAGAAACAGACACCTCAGAAGTCCTCAACTGGCAGCTTCATTAAATGGTACCCACAAAACACCAGTCTCAACATCAACAGTAAAGAGGCGACTCCGGGATGCTGGCCTTCTAGGCAGAGTTCCTTTGTCCAGTGTTTGTGTTATTTTCCCCATCTTAATCATTTATTTTTATTGGCCAGTCTGAGATATGGCTTTTTTTTCAGCTCTGCGTAGAAGGCCAGCATCCCGGAGTCGGTAAATAGACTGGAGGTTTCTGTAAAATATTTGACATTATGGGTAGGCTACAGCATTGCTGTACGTGTGACAGAAGCGAGACGTCATTGCCTGTTTAATCTTAGAGCCGATATCAAGGCAGGACATAGAAACACAATCATCTACTGACGAACTAAACACTGAACTGAAATGTGTCTGTTGCACAATAATGCCAATAGTTCCACGTTATACAATAAATAAAAGGGTGTTGTTGTCCCCATAAAAAAAAAGTGAATGGAGCCGTTTTCCAGGTGGAGTGTTTATGCTCATTCACGCCTGCACAGTTTTATGACAGGTCTGATTTTGTAAAGGGAAACCATGCGTATGTGTTGCATGCTGCCAAGTTTATAGATCTCAATGTTTTTGTATGTGCGTCGACTTTTCAGAAATGGGCGCACG
This sequence comes from Oncorhynchus tshawytscha, assembly GCF_018296145.1. NCBI lineage: Eukaryota > Metazoa > Chordata > Actinopteri > Salmoniformes > Salmonidae > Oncorhynchus > Oncorhynchus tshawytscha. Next base: position 11,960,154 of record NC_056450.1, on the reverse strand, counting down.
CAGATATTTAGTGTGAAATTGACACAACTGTTATAAATGAGGCCCCTGGTCTCTAGAGGCTGTGGTTTGTAGTGGAGCCCAGCGAGCCATGACTGACTGAAGCCTGCCTCTCTGTTTGTAAACTGATGCTCCGTTGCTGCTCTGCTCCTTGTTCATTTAGGCTCCACTGGGACTAGCAGGAATGCTAGAGAGAACTGTTCAACGCTATTTTCCAGCATTGTTAACTGAGGAAATAGATATTCCATTCTCTTTCATTCCATGATTGTGATGCCAAGTGTCAAGGTAATTGGTTGTATTGTAAATGCTCCCCATTTGCCTCAAGTTAGGCTTCCTCTCAATAGACCGGAACATGTTTCTGAAGAAACCTCGACTGACTAGAAAAATCAACAATGGTGCAATGCTCCCCTTCTCTCTCGACAAATGAACAACAAACAAACAAAGTCCCGCCTCATAAACTTTCACACTTTACGGTGGCAGCCAGCCAGGGTCTTGCCAGGACCAGGCATGTGTGAGTTCACAGTTCACACAGGGGCTTGATCAACAACCTGGTCCTCCACCCATTGGGGAGGGAGGGAGTCGTGGCACGGAGAGACGCAGGACAGATGGTGACGTCAGGGGGAAAGTGCTGACTCCAGGGTTGGAGGAAACACCTGGGGGAAAGAGGGGACAGATTGACATGGCCCAGACCCACCAGTCACCTCCACTGTTATCTCTGTGTCTGTGTGTGTAAACCGTTCTTCTCACGTGAGGTCTGTGGCGGGCAGCATACAGTGAATGAACATATTTACACAATCTGTATGACATGAACTGCATACGACTGTTGTTAGTGTTGGAATTAGTTTCCAAATGCAATGTACTTTGAGCATTTCTTTCCTGTCCTTCAAGAACTGGACCTGTACAAACCTTCGTTTTCGCTAGTACAAATCTGCTCAGTAAGAAATGGCCAACAATAATCGGATATAATATGACTTTTTTGTGAGGACAACTCTCTGAAGCACAGACACTTAGTCTTTTGTTTCTGCGAGCCACATCTCCGACTTCTCAGACAGGAAAGAGCTGAGTGCTTCACACGTCTGGTATGTCTTTCTAGTGCGAGCCAAGCTGCATGTTTAGCCCACAAAAATGCTGGGAAGACTCGCAGGCCCAGGCCAGCTCAGACTCAGCCCCGCTAGGCAGCACTGACTGGACATCATGGTGGGTGTCTACGAAGGGATTTTCACTGGGGGAATTCACAGGCAGTAATTTCACTGAAATATCAGGATTTGTCTGAAATGTTTTCACTCCAATGTCAGGAGTTAGGATGTGAGGATCACCTCAGATACTTGGACCAGACAGACCAGTGCTCCTTTCAATTTCTTTCTGCAGTTCACCCAGGCCATTCACTCAGAGAGAGAGAGAGAGAGAGAGAGAGAGAGAGAGAGAGAGAGAGAAAAAAACTGGCTTGGTGGGCTGCTGCCCAGAATAAGGCTCAGACTCGAGGAGGGCTGGTGCCTTGTCTGTCTGTGTACCTCATTGTCTCCCACTCCACAACGGAACATTTTCTAGGGCCCTGTTCCCGCTACCAGAGATGAAGGAGAGTCTGAGGAGCTGAGTGGCAATAGAGATTTGTACTTTTCAATTGACATTACATTCTTGCCTTCCCATTGTTATGGCTGGCAACGCAACATTCTTGGTCCTTAGATCAAATTCCATGTAAATATCACGGTGGCCACTAGCCAGTAAGCACAGACTATTTAACAATCCAAGCAACTTTTCTACTAGAACATATTTCAATATGAATAATGCAACCAAACCATATTACACTCTTGAATAATGCAACAGTCCACAAGCATGTGCAGACAATTAACGCTGCAATATGTCATTTCTTGGGCGACCTGATCAAATTCACATAGAAATGTGAGCTGTCATTCTCATTGAAAGCAAGTCTAAGAAGCGATAGATCTGCTTTGTCTGCTCAATTTCTATGATTCCCGTTCTGAAGTTTGTTTTTTGTGTCTTACTTTTGGTTCTGTATACAAGCTTCAAATAGCTGAAAAGACTATATTTTTGGTGATTGAAAAAAACATTTCACAGCGTTTTAGAGTAGTAGTACAATCAGTCTCTTGCTTGTTTTGTCACATAAACTGACATTAGATGAACAAAAAAAAATCAAGACTCTTTCTCAAACAAGAATGCAGTGTGGTGTCTGCCACAGTCCGACTAGCCGTCCTGTACGGTAACAGACATATTTGAATGCTATTCGGAAATAGGCCACTTCACAACCACTAGGCCTACATGCTGAGAGAGAGGCTTAATGGTCCGTGTGTGTAATGACACAAAGCGATGTGCTGACAGCCTTTGTTGCCCAGCTCTGCTCCCTGTCTGAAGTGGCGTTTCCCCATGGGCTGTGGCCTAATTGCACGACCCCAACAGTGACTGGGGAGGGTGGGTTAGCAGCATTAGCTGCATAATGCATCGCTTTTGACACCCAGCAGCTGCCTCAAATAATGATAGCCAATGATAAGGACCTCTATTGCCTTGATTACACAGGAAGGATTCAGCATATTGAGATGAGATCTATGGATCTCCAACTAGTTAATATTAGAGGTTTTGAGGTTATGTCAGAGCGAAAGGAAAAGTTATTTATTTTCTTGAATGTAAATTGCAGGGATGTTGCCATCTGCTGTCTTTCTTTGTTTTTCCTGCTCTCGCACGCCCACACACACACACACACGCATGCACGCACGCACGCACACATTCAGTGAAACTGGCCCTGGCTAATGAGGACAGCATACTACACTAATTGGTCATCTGGTTGGTAATATGGAGCCGTTGAGCAATCTTGCCATTCGCCGAGATGTATGGGAAGATATTGTACTGTGTCCACGTTGAGATGAGAATATGACATATTTTCATTGTTCAGTTACAAGCTGTTGCCTGATGATTCATACTGTAATACGTCTGTAATAAAGTGGCATTTTGGCACACAATGTCCATTAATTCCTCACACTATATTGTTATATCATGTTAGATTGTGTGAGGGGCAACAGGATGGACACATTCTCCCATAGTCAGCACCATCACCATGCTCTGGGATTTCCAACATGACTTCATCACCATTATGACATAATACCAAGGTCATGTGGCTAGTGCTGTGAACTCTTGGTGTATGCTGGCAATGTTCCCAATCATTGTTTCTCGGTCAGTTCTGTGCTGTGTTCCACTCCAACTGCCAATTAAACATACTGTTGACAGGATGTTCGGGAGAGTGAGTGGGCAACACATAGCTAGCCTGGTCCCAGATCTGTTTGTGCTGTTTTGTCAACTCTTAGGGTCATATTTCACACCAAACATTGTGACAATGCATGACCATAGAAGTTGGCAAAACAACACAAACAGATCTGGGACCAGGCTAAGCCTAACACATAGGATAGCAATTGGAGTAGCAACCAGATTCAGGCAGGCTTTCGAATCGATAAATATGCATGACATATTACCCCCCGAGCATTATAGTAAGTGGGTCCATTATGTATGCTTGAGTGTATGTCATCAGTTATTGTCAGATAATCCCATAAATCTCCAGTGGCCTGGTTTCCTGGTGTCCAGTGAAGAGGGCAGGGGACGGACTGTGCTGACCAGACCTGGACTGGACAGGTGGTTGGCTAGAGCACGTCAGAGAAATTAGAGTCGTTGTGATTTACAACCATTAGCTTAATCCATGCAGATCTGATCCCCCAATTACTCTACAGGAAGCAGACCACAGTGTCCCTGTGCCACTTCATATGTGTTGCTGTATGTGCAACACGCTATCACAGCTTCGACACAAATGACTTATTTGGAATTCGTGACAGGCACACACAAAAAAGTCTACCTTTTCGTGTGGATTACAGAATTTTCATCACAAGGCATTTCGTGTGTATTACATGAATTCCAGTTTGTTGTGGCTAACATTAGCTAGGCTAGCTAGGTGGCAAATGTTAGCTAGGCTAGGGGTTAAAGTTAGGGTTAAGGTTAGGTAACAAAAGTAGTAAGTAGTTGCGAATTTGCTAAAGTTGTCCATGAAGAGATTTGAACGCAACCTTTGGGTTGCTAGACATTTGTATTATACACCCACCTATCCTCCCAGACCAAACGCATATCATTTCTGTCTTAAGTAACATATTTTATCTGTGATTGAAATTCATTGTAAACCAAAGTGTGTACTGTAAAAAAAAATCTGTGTGCCTGTCACAAATTTCCAATAAACAATATATTTCACAATAATCTGTGATACTGGGTTGATGGACAAGCTCCAATGGTAGCCGGAGGTGTCAAACTCTCAAGAAATAGCTTAAAAGTTGTAGAAACAATGAAAAGTCTTACAATAATTACATATTGTCCTGCTGCTGATGCTGCTTAGTGACTAAAACATGGAGCCACAGGATCCATCAATGATGTTGATGACGCTTGTCTGAAAGCAGGAAACTGGAACACACCTGCCTTGACCAATCACTTCTTTCTCAGGAAGGAAGGATCCCACAGGTCAGTGCTCTGACGGCCTGCTAGTGCTACTAACCCCCACCCCATAGAATAGGCTTGAATTACTAGAATGGACATTCCCATTCAAGTTAACGTTTTGTGATGCATTGACCCGGAAACTCATTGAATGTAATTGCCATGGTCTGAGGGGCTTCTCCAGTTCTAGTCATTCCATTTCTATGCCCCAGCCCACCCTAGCCTCAACATCTCCCCTGGCCTTCTCCTGCCCTCCTGCGGCCTTAGCCAGAGGCTTGTCACGGACGCCTACCAGCCACACGGCCACAAATCCCAGCAGATTCCCAGATAAAACCTGGTGCTCTGGTGCTGTCCTCTCCGACAGGCACTCCCCAGTGTTTATTCCCCCTCAGCGAGACTGACAGCCCTGTGTTAGCAGTCAAATCCCTCAGGGACAAGAGAAGAATGGCTGCCTATCAGATTATCCAAACAGTTCAGGCGGTCAGAAAAGGTGCTTGTAAAAGTAACAAGAGAACAACAACTGAATGAAAGAAATGTGGACGTTCACAATAAGTTAGACATGGAAAGGTTGGGGATTTTGTGGGTCTGAATGGATCTTTGTTTTTTTTCTCTGAAATGTCGTAGAGTGTGTATCTGCCAAGTAGCAGTAATATACAGACATCTGCCTGAAAGCTGTCCCCAAGTTACAGCTTTGAAATATTAGCGGAAAAGGCTGACGCAGGAAAGAACATTTTTCAAGATCCAGCTCGGATAAGAGAATGAAACATGGTCTTTTCATAAGACCTTTTTCAATAAAAAAAACGAAGAATGTTGCTTAGGCCTGTGACATTTTGCTTGAGATTTTAAACCACATTTCAGTATAATAATAGTGTTTCACGTACTGCATCAATCATTAATTGTTAAAGTGTGGTACTGCAACTGCACAGGTCATTTGCCCTATGAATCTGTCTGTCAGACATGGTCTCTTGTCTTGAACAGCTGCTAAAATGAGATGATCCAAATGTTTTGCCTATTTGTATGGCTTACAGTGCCCTCGGCTAGGTTAGAGTTGGCCATGATGCTACTTTCATTATTCAGGCATCACAAAATCTCCAAAAGCGTAACGGACGACTTCACATTGTTTGAAAAAGCAATGAAGGAGCCCTTGTATAAAGCTTGAGCTCTTATCTTTTGATCTCAGTCAAAATGGTACAGCTCTTTCTTCTGACTCTCTTCCTATTTCTTTTCTTTCTTCCTATTCGTTGTACTACAAATAAATCTTCATCAAAATATGTTCCCTCTGGACAGAGGCTTGTCTCTGCAGTCTTGGTGGTCATGTACTAGACCAGGAAGTCAAGACAGACATATTCTGAAAAGAGCGGGAAAGTAGCTTCTGTACCGCAGCTTCCCTCAACTTTTGCCGCCAGTCATAACAACAGTGCTTTGTCTCTCGGACTCGCTCAGTGGATCTGTGGAGACATACAGGGTGGCTTTGTGTCCTTTGGCAGCTATTTAGCCCAGCCTCACTCATCCAGCCAGGCCATCTCTTTGGTTGGTTTTTGTGAGGTCTGAGCCTTCTTGTGTGATGGGGCTATCCCAGTCGCCCAGGCCAGTCCATTTGCATGGCGGTTCATGAGTTTGTGTGGTCTGAGCCCTCTGGCAGGCCAGGTATCAGCTGCTCTATCCCCAGGGGTCAGGACACCCTTTCAGGTTCACATCCGGATCACAGCAACAGTTACACTGTGACTAATTAAGCCATTAAGTGCCAGAGATGTGTCGCTCCAGATTATAGGAGGTAATTGATTGGTGTGTGATTAAAATGTAGCGTTATTTATTCATGCTAAATGATACCTGGACCTCGCTTTGTGCATTGATGGACTGCGTGGGAAGGACAATGAGGAGCCTGGGGAGTTCGGGAGGCATTACCTGTCTGTGTTCCTTGAAGTACAACCCCTTTGCCAAGCAGTAAAGACAGTTCATTTAGTATTCTCTTGTTGGCTCTGGGTGCCGAGATGATTCATTTCGAGACCTTTCGGACATTGAAGTCATGAAGGATTTAGTGTGGATGTGAACAGCATAGCTCTCCTCCACACACCTGCTGATTTTATTATTCAAGTAGGGCTTGGGTTAAGGACTAAATGTCACTGTTGCATTTTCATAGATTTCCAAATTGATCTCAGTTGAGAGAGTCTTCTTACAGACGTATTTATGGATCTATAAATGCTCCCTGTCTACTGACTAGCCATGTGCAAATGAACTGCTGGAGTTGAGTGTTGTTTTCTGAATTTCTTGGACTCTTTTGTAGAGTTTGAACAATAACCAGACAGCTTTGGCAGCAGTATGGCAGTAAGGCCAGCAACAGAACAGAGTTCTCACGGGCCAGAAGGGGGCTTATTTGGTTTGAATGTCTCTGTGGAAGAATGTGTCTCTGTTCTCTGTTCTCTCCATCTTGAGAAGACGGGATGCATGTGGTCAGATTAAATGAGAACGTTCTCCCGAGCTCAGCTCAGCTCTGGAGCAGCCTGTGAAACATTGGTTGATGTTGGACGCTACCAGCGCTGACGTCTCTCTTTCTCCCAGGGAGGAACAGAAAGTGTTTGCCTACCACGTGTCGTTCAAGGCTCAGCAAGATACTTGTAGTTCCATGTGTTACTGTGTAACGGTTCTCTGACTAACGGCGTCCGGAGCACCTTGTTTTGGTTTAAAAAAAGGGAGGCGGAACCCACAGATTCACAGCTTCTTATCCAATAGGACATTGCTAAATTGTTACAGGACAGTGCTAGCCAATACCCCGTGTCCTCTCTGACGCCCAATGAATGCACCATGAAGTTCAAAAGAAAACCACAAACTTTGAAGATATTTGACTTTCTTAGATTATTGCTATTGCCAGTGTAAACACGAACTCATCATTTAGCTTCGAATGCAGCACTTTTTCCTGCTCAACCAGTCCAAGGGTGGAGCCTTTTGTAAAGCTTTATGTGTTTGAGTCATTGCCATGGTTTGAGTTATGGGGCTTATAGGGAAGCGTCATAAAGGAGATGATGGGTATGGGAGGTGTCCTAATGCCGGGCTAATCCAGGATGCATGTGTATGGGCTGTTGTCCAGGGGAATGGTAGTCAGCAGAGGGGCAGCAGTGAGGCAGCAGTGAGGCAGCAATGAGGCAGCAGTGAGGCAGCAATGAGAAGGGCGGAGGCACAGAAAGCAGACGGTCAGAAGTTCACCCTCAGCAAGAAGGCGGTTGGTTGGTCGTCTAGGTCAGACACAGGCCGGCCCATTGGAGGGGACGCCATGATATCTTCAGTAAAACCCTGTTGATTTTGGAGAGGTCAGTGTGCAGTCAGGCGAGGGAAACATTACCGGGAGCCAAAAAAACGAGCCCCCGTCCTCTACACTCCTCATCCTCTTTCCTCCAGCCTGCCATCCCAATCCCAGACGACATTCTGGATTAGCAAGGCTGGGGAAAGGACTTGTCCTTAGCACACCACACCACTTCTAATTCCAGATCCAGAGAAGAGATGAGATATCACTGTTTAGAGCTTCTCTGTCAGGCCAAAGTGAGCTCAGCTGGTCTTTGCATGTGAATAAGCCGCACATCCCAGTGCGTGTCTATGGGGAATCCGTGTGGGGGAAAATACAGCACATGCGTGTTGCTTTCACGTATGTTCACACGCACCACTCGGGTTTGGTGGACAGTAGACTGACTGCTTGCTGTCTCCAATCTGTCAGTCTCAATAGGTGTGCCAACTTCCAAATCCTGCACAGGCATTTGTGCTAGCTAGGCACCGTGGCCAAAGATTGCCGGCTGGGCATAGCATGGCAACTTTTGTGGCACGTCTGGCCTAGTGTCCTCCCTCCCCTCTGCAGTGGAAGACAGGCAGACCAGACGTGGTTGGTAGAGAATGCCTGTGCGGCTTGTCTCCCGGCCAGGAAGTTAACTGGCCTATTAGATGGTGGCGCTGCCCAGATGAATCCAACGACTCAGTGCCAATTTTAGAATGTGGGACGGAATGTACTGTTTATGTGGACTCAAAATGAGCATAATTTCTCACTCTTATGCAATCTGCTCTTATATGATGCAGTCTGACAAAGAGATCCAAATGTTGTTTATTGCAGTGTTGTAGTGTGTTTTTTTTTAAACACATAGTTCATTCCCTTGACCGACAGTAACCTTTTCTCTCTGTGTCTCACAGCTAAGGAGAGAGGGACAAATGGGGCGTGTGTTCCGGAATGGGTGAAACCATTACAGATTCCCAAGCAGGCCCGCATTCAGGGCCCTGAATCCCTAGGCCAAATCAAATCAAATCAAATGTATTTATATAGCCCTTCGTACATCAGCTGATATCTCAAAGTGCTGTACAGAAACCCAGCCTAAAACCCCAAACAGCAAGCAATGCAGGTGTAGAAGCACGGTGGCTAGGAAAAACTCCCTAGAAAGGCCAAAACCTAGGAAGAAACCTAGAGAGGAACCAGGCTATGTGGGGTGGCCAGTCCTCTTCTGGCTGTGCCGGGTGGAGATTATAACAGAACATGGCCAAGATGTTCAAATGTTCATAAATGACCAGCATGTTCGAATAATAAGAAGGCAGAACAGTTGAAACTGGAGCAGCAGCACGGCCAGGTGGACTGGGGACAGCAAGGAGTCATCATGTCAGGTAGTCCTGGGGCATGGTCCTAGGGCTCAGGTCCTCCGAGAGAGAGAAAGAAAGAGAGAAGGAGAGAATTAGAGAACGCACACTTAGATTCACACAGGACACCGAATAGGACAGGAGAAGTACTCCAGATATAACAAACTGACCCTAGCCCCCTGACACATAAACTACTGCAGCATAAATACTGGAGGCTGAGACAGGCCCCTGTGTTTGTGTGTGTATGTGTGCGTGTGTGTGTGTGTGCGTGTGCGTGGGAATGAATAGGGTCTGGTAGCAGAGAAGGCTGTCATGGTCACTTTAGTCAGAGCTGCTCTCCTCTCAATGAGAGCCCTGGGGAGGCTGGCTGAAGGTTGTCATGTAGACAGCGTGGTAGGAAGTAAAGGAAGAACCTAGATTCTTTTGTCATATTTAGTCACAGGCCTATTGCTCTTTCCTCAGCCAATGGTATTGCGTTCTTTTCTTCTCTTGATATAGTAATTGGATTTCAAGCAGTCATTTTCTGTTCACCTTTCCCGCATTTGCCAGACAAGGTTTTGCTAAGCAGTGGAACAACTTGATGTCCAACTCAGCAGTGTATCTTGCGTCCAACCGTAGAGTGGTGTAATGTAGGACCCTGGTGGTCCTCCGGTTCTCTCCATTCAAAACACTCAATGGGTGGGCTGAGGGGGAACTGCGAGGGACGTGTGTGTGTGTGTGTGTGTGCGTGTGCGAATGTCTCGACTCTACGATGATTGCCCTGGAAACAGAGTTCAGTACATTGTTGCCACTCAGCTGTTGGCTACTTGGGGAAAACATGGGGGGGATACGAGGTGAGGAGAAACTGTTCTAGATGCATGTGGAGGGATTCTACGTTGTGCTGTGTCCTGTACGTAGACGTATAGCAGTGTGACATGGTGGACACACACACACACACACACACATGGTTGACACCTTAGACACCACGAGCCATTGTAACCATGTGACGAAAACGCGGTAGAGTCCACGCCTGGAAAGACAGTAGCACGCTCTGTCTCCCGGTACGGTGTAATCAAAGCATAGAGTCATTCTGGCTTTGCAGATGTGTCAGGTCTACGGGGCCGTTAGTGCAGAGGTGTGCGCTCTGGGCCGTCCGAGGGTAACGCTGCAGAAGTATGATGTCGTCTCGTGAACACTGACGTGAACAATGTTCTGCAGTGGGGTTTTTGAGTGCAGCACTCTCAGAAAAGAAAGCAGTTGCAGCCAGAGGTAGAAATAGAAGCTTTCAAGAGGAAAGAACACGAGTTAAATGAGAGCTCGGCAACTTGAGGGTTTGTAAGATTGAAATAACGTGCTGAAGATACTGTAGCTACTGCACGTGTTTGGGGTAGTAAGCTATTTTTGTTGGCATTCGAGGCAACTATTTTGTTCAGCTCTGAAAATAGGTTAGGATGGATTTGTTTAAGAATGGCATAGTTGACATAGTTGGGGGCATCTGTCTGACCCTACATCACACAGTGGCTGAGGTCTGGGCAGGGCATGGGGTGGTGAGGTATAAGGAGACAAGCAGCTAGCTAAGAATAACGCTGTATACAATTTAAGGCCAAAGGAAAGGGAGTACAAGCAATACGCTCAGGGACAGAGACACCCCCCCCACCCCATCAACCACCCATTCAGCCATTCACAAGGGTCTCAATCAGAGCTCTTAATGCAATCAATATTCAGACAAAATGCTGCCGACCCCCAGAGAGGAAGTGCCTTCGACACAATAGGGCCCTCAGACAGACCAGGGACCTGCCCTCCCCCCAAATAGCCCACTCTCCTCCCCACTAACTGACTCGAAACACCCTCTCTGTCCCCTGTCGCATCAGATTATGTTAACCCTGTCAGATAATGTTCCCCTAATGTCCCCTTTTTGTCTACATGATGATTTTTAGAGCTATCAAAGGTGAAATATTGATGATGGCTTATTGGCTCCATTTCTAGGGAAATAAAATGGGACAATGGGCAGCATACAAGTATACTCACGGTTGATCAACAGTCCAGTTAGTGATCACAAAGGATCACTTGAAGCCACTGCTCTGTTCAGTTTCACAGCTGTTCTCGCTCTCATTTGCATGCTGGGCTGTCTGAGGGTGTTCATTGGTTGATTGGGTCCCCCCATTGGGGGGCGGGTTTGGC